>NC_141543.1:7622500-7922500 GCF_021556685.1 Rattus norvegicus
GGGTTCTGTCATGATTATAATATTGTACATAAAACGGTTATTTCCTATAATCCACAAGGCCAAGGTATTGCAGAACATGCTCATTGCTCTCTCAAAGTGTATTTCAATAAAATAAAAATGAGGGAGCATCTGTCTTCCCATGCACATTTATCTCTTGTTCTTTACATTTGAATTTTTTTTTTAAATTGTGAATTCTAAAGGACGCTCAGCAGTGGATGACACTGGTGAGCTCCATTGGAGTGACATGGCATGGAAAGACCTCATCACCGGTACATGGAAGGGACCTGATCCTGTCTTGGTTAGGGCCGGAGGCTCTGTCTATATTTTTCCCCAGGATGCTGAGACTCCTGTGTGGGTGCCTGAGCGTTGTGTTCATCCTTCATCACTATGGGTCCCGACCCAGGAGGAGACCGTTTGGGCATTCGTGAAGAACCTACGGATACTCATGCCAGTGGGGATGGGTGGTCCTGTCTGGCCTGCCTTCTTGGCTACCAATGTGTCTCTGGGAATGGCAGCCATTGGAGTTGATGAGGAGCGAGCTAACATAACTGGGATTTTTGGGGTTTCTGAGTCCTTCTGTTTCACTACAGTGAAAAACGTTTTCTTGTTGTCGAATAATTCCTCCATTTTTCTTTGTGGTTTGGAATGGTACTAATGCTGGAGATAGTCTTAACTGTTCTTCGCAGGAATGCCATCTACGAAGCTGCTGGGGATCAGAGGACTCTGCCCTGGTTATGTGGATCCCAGGCATAGTTCCATTGCCTGTCACTCATTAGGGAGAAAATCAGCTGATCCTGACCCGTCATAAGAGAGACTTTGGCATTATCACTGCAATTACAACAGCCATCGCCACTGCAGCTACTGAGGCTGCAGTGTCCAGGACGGCCCTCTCCCAGTCTCTCCCAATTGTTACGGCAAGCACGGTGAATAAACTTTCAGGAGAAGTTGCTGAAGCACTTTCCACGCAAAATAATTTGAATGATTTCATACAATTGGGAATTCTAAATTTAAGTCAACAGACAGCGCTTTTACAGGAACAGCTTGATTTCTTATGGGAGACTCACATGGCCTCCTGTTCTCCTATTTTCATGCATGTTTTGAACTCCACCTAGAGTTCAAAACCTTACATTGGCCCTTTCTCAGCTTAATAATTACTTGAAAGGCCATTGGAATGAAAATTTACCAATCTCACCACTCAATTGACTATGAAAATTATCCAAATCAATGAAATTCCAGTTCCTCCAGTGTCTGGAGATACTTTGCTTAAAGTCCTTAAATGTGTGGATTCATTTCTGGGTCTTCAGTTCTATTCCACTGGTCTACTTGCCTGTCCCTGCACCAATACCATACAGTTTTTCTTAATCACTATTGCTCTGTAATACAGCTTGAGGTCAGGGATGGTGATTCCCCCAGAAGTTGTTTAGTGTTGAGGATAGTTTTCGTTATCCTGGGATTTATTTGTTATTTCAAATGAATTTGCAAATTGCTCTTTCTAACTCTATGAAGAATTGAGTTGGAATTTTGATGGGGATTGCATTGAGTCTGTAGATTGGGCAGTTTTACTATATTAATCTTGCCAATCCATAAACATGGGAGGCCTTTCCATCTTCTGAGATCTTCAATTTCTTTCTTCAGAGACTTGAAGTTATGTTCATACCGATCTTTCACTTGATTGGTTAGAATCACAAGGAAGTATTTTAACGTTATTTGGGACTATTGTGAAGGGTGTCATTTCCCTCATTTCCTTCTCAGCCTGTTTATCCTTTGAGAAGAGGAAGGCTACTGATTTGTTTGAGTTAATTTTATACCCAGCCACTTTGCTGAGGTTGTTTATCAGGCTTAGTAGTTCTCTGGTGGAACTTTTGGGGTCCCTTACATATCATCTGCAAATAGTGATATTTTGACTTCTTCCTTTCTAATTTGGATCACTTTGACCTCCTTTTATTGTCTGATTGCTCTGGCTAACACTCTGAGTACTATCTTGAATAAGTAGGGAGAGAGTGGGCAGCCTTTTCTATTGCCTGATTTTAGTGGGGTTGCTTCAAGTTTCTCTTCATTTAGTTTGATGTTGGCTACCGGTTTGATGTATATTGCTTTTACAGTCTTTAGGTATGGGTCTTGAATTCCTGATCTTTCTAAGACCTTTAACATGAAGGGGTGTTGAATTTTGTCAAATGCTTTCTCAATATCTCATGAAATGATCATGTGGTTTTTTTCTACGAGTTTCTTTATATAGTGGGTTATGTTGGTGGATTTCTGTATACGGAACCATTCCTGCATCCCTGGGATGAAGCTTACTTGATCATGATGGATGATCTTTTTTTTTTTTTGTAGGATTTCAAACTTTTTTTTTTATTATTAACTTGAGTATTTCTTATATATATTTCGAGTGTTATTCCCTTTCCCGGTTTCCGGGCAAACATCCCCCTAATCCCTCCCCCTACCCTTCTTTATGGGTGTTCCCCTCCCCGTCCTCCCCACATTGCCGCCCTCCCCCCAACAATCTAGTTCACTGGGGGTTCAGTCTTAGCAGGACCCAGGGCTTCCCCTTCCACTGGTGCTCTTACTAGGATATTCATTGCTACCTATGAGGTCAGAGTCCAGGGTCAGTCCATGTATAGTCTTTAGGTAGTGGCTTAGTCCCTGGAAGCTCTGGTTGCTTGGCATTGTTGTACATATGGGGTCTCGAGCCCCTTCAAGCTCTTCCAGTTCTTTCTCTGATTCCTTTAACGGGGGTCCTGTTCTCAGTTCAGTAGTTTGCTGCTGGCATTCGCCTCTGTATTTGCTGTATTCTGGCTGTGTCTCTCAGGAGCAATCTACATCCGGCTCCTGTCGGCCTGCACTTCTTTGCTTCATCCATCTTGTCTAATTGGATGGCTGTATATGTATGGGCCACATGTGGGGCGGGCTCTGAATGGGTGTTCCTTCTGTGTCTGTTTTAATCTTTGCCTCTCTATTCCCTGCCAAGGGTATTCTTGTCCCCTTTTAAAGAAGGAGTGAAGCATTCACATTTTGATCATCCGTCTTGAGTTTCATTTGTTCTATGCATCTACGGTAATTCAAGCATTTGGGCTAATAGCCACTTATCAATGAGTGCATACCATGTGTGTTTTTCTGTGATTGGGTTACCTCACTCAGGATGATATTTTCCAGTTCCAACCATTTGCCTACGAATTTCATAAAGCCGTTGTTTTTGATAGCTGAGTAATATTCCATTGTGTAGATGTACCACATTTTCTGTATCCATTCCTCTGTTGAAGGGCATCTGGGTTCTTTCCAGTTTCTGGCTATTATAAATAAGGCTGCGATGAACATAGTGGAGCACGTGTCTCTTTTATATGTTGAGGCATCTTTTGGGTATATGCCCAAGAGAGGTGTAGCTGGATCTTCAGGCAATTCAATGTCCAATTTTCTGAGGAACCTCCAGACTGATTTCCAGAATGGTTGTACCAATCTGCCATCCCACCAACAATGGAGGAGTGTTCCTCTTTCTCCGCATCCTTGCCAGCATCTGCTGTCACCTGAGTTTTTGATCTTAGCCATTCTCACTGGTGTGAGGTAAAATCTCAGGGTTGTTTTGATTTGCATTTCCCTTATGACTAAAGATGTTGAACATTTCTTTAGGTGTTTCTCAGCCATTCGGCATTCCTCAGCTGTGAATTCTTTGTTTAGCTCTGAACCCCATTTTTTTAATAGGGTTATTTGTCTCCATGCGGTCTAACTTCTTGAGTTCTTTGTATATTTTGGATATAAGGCCTCTATCTGTTGTAGGATTGGTAAAGATCTTTTCCTAATCAGTTGGTTGCCGTTTTTTCCTAAGCACAGTGTCCTTTGCCTTACAGAAGCTTTGCAGTTTTATGAGATCCCATTTGTCGATTCTGGATCTTAGAGCGTAAGCCATTGGTGTTTTGTTCAGCAAATTTTTTCCAGTGCCCATGTGTTCCAGATGCTTCCCTAGTTTTTCTTCTATTAGTTTGAGTGTATCTGGTTTGATGTGGAGGTCCTTGATCCACTTGGACTTAAGCTTTGTACAGGGTGATAAGCATGGATCAATCTGCATTCTTCTACATGTTGACCTCCAGTTGAACCAGCACCATTTGCTGAAAATGCTATCTTTTTTCCATTTCATGGTTTTGGCTCCTTTGTCAAAAATCAAGTGACCATAGGTGTGTGGGTTCATTTCTGGGTCTTCAATTCTGTTCCATTCGTCTATCTGTCTGTCTCTGTACCAATACCATGCAGTTTTTATCACTATTGCTCTGTAATACTGCTTGAGTTCAGGGATAGTGATTCCCCCTGAAGTCCTTTTATTGTTGAGGATAGTTTTAGCTATCCTGGGTTTTTTGTTATTCCATATTAATTTGCAAATTGTTCTATCTAACTCTTTGAAGAATTGGATTGGTATTTTGATGGGGATTGCATTGAATCTGTAGATTGCTTTTGTTAAAATGGCCATTTTTACTATATTAATCCTGCCAATCCATGAGCATGGGAGATCTTTCCATCTTCTGAGGTCTTCTTCAATTTCCTTCTTCAGAGTCTTGAAGTTCTTATTGTACAAATCTTTTACTTGCTTGGTTAAAGTCACACCGAGGTACTTTATATTATTTGGGTCTAATGAAGGGTGTCGTTTCCTTAATTTCTTTCTCGGCTTGTTTCTCTTTTGTGTAGAGGAAGGCTACTGATTTATTTGAGTTAATTTTATACCCAGCCACTTTCCTGAAGTTGTTTATCAGCTTTAGTAGTTCTCTGGTGGAACTTTTGGGATCACTTAAATATACTATCATATCATCTGCAAATAGTGATATTTTGACTTCTTCTTTTCAGGTCTGTATCCCCTTGACCTCCTTTTGGTGTCTGATTGCTCTGGCTAGAACTTCAAGAACTATATTGAATAAGTAGGGAGAGAGTGGGCAGCCTTGTCTAGTCCCTGATTTTAGTGGGATTGCTTCAAGTTTCTCTCCATTTAGTTTAATGTTAGCAACTGGTTTGCTGTATATGGTTTTTACTATGTTTAGGTATGGGCCTTGAATTCCTCTTCTTTCCAGGACTTTTATCATGAAGGGGTGTTGAATTTTGTCAAATGCTTTCTCAGCATCTAATGAAATGATCATGTGGTTTTGTTCTTTCAGTTTGTTTATATAATGGATCATGTTGATGGTTTTCCGTATATTAAACCATCCCTGCATGCCTGGGATGAAGCCTACTTGATCATGGTGGATGATTGTTTTGATGTGCTCTTGGATTCGGTTTGCCAGAATTTTATTGAGTATTTTTGCGTCGATATTCATAAGGGAAATTGGTCTGAAGTTCTCTTTCTTTGTTGGGTCTTTGTGTGGTTTAGGTATAAGAGTAATTGTGGCTTCGTAGAAGGTATTTGGTAGTGATCCATCTGTTTCAATTTTGTGGAATAGTTTGGATAATATTGGTATGAGGTCTTCTATGAAGGTCTGATAGAATTCTGCACTAAACCCGTCTGGACCTGGGCTCTTTTTGGTTGGGAGACCTTTAATGACTGCTTCTATTTCCTTAGGAGTTATGGGGTTGTTTAACTGGTTTATCTGTTCCTGATTTAACTTCGGTACCTGGTATCTGTCTAGGAAATTGTCCATTTCCTGCAGATTTTCAAGTTTTGTTGAATATAGGCTTTTATAGTAAGATCTGATGATTTTTTGAATTTCCTCTGAATCTGTAGTTATGTCTCCCTTTTCATTTCTGATTTTGTTAATTTGGACACACTCTGTGGGTCCTCTCGTTAGTCTGGCTAAGGTTTATCTATCTTGTTGATTTTCTCAAAGAACCAACTTTTGGTTCTGTTGATTCTTTCTATGGTCCTTTTTGTTTCTACATGGTTGATTTTAGCTCTGAGTTTATTTATTTCCTGCCTTCTACTCCTCCTGGGTGTATTTGCTTCTTTTTGTCCTAGAGCTTTTAGGTGTGCTGTCAAGCAGGTGACATATGCTCTTTCCTGTTTCTTTCTGCAGGCACTCAGCGCTATGAGTTTTCCTCTTAGCATAGCTTTCATTGTGTCCCATAAGTTTGGGTATGTTGTACCTTCATTTTCATTAAATTCTAAAAAGTCTTTAATTTCTTTCTTGACCAGGTTATCATTGAGTAGAGCATTGTTCAATTTCCACATATATGTTGGCATTCTTCCCTTATTGTTATTGAAGACTAGTTTTAGGCCGTGGTGGTCTGATAGCACGCATGGGATTATTTCTATCTTTCTGTACCTGTTGAGGCCCGTTTTTTGACCAATTATATGGTCAATTTTGGAGAAAGTACCATGAGGAGCTGAGAAGAAGGTATATCCTTTTGCTTTAGGATAGAATGTTCTATAAATATCTGTTAAGTCCATTTGGCTCAAGACTTCTCTTAGTCTGTCTACGTCTCTGTTTAATTTCTGTTTCCATGATCTGTCCGTTGATGAGAGTGGGGTGTTGAAATCTCCTACTATTATTGTGTGAGGTACAATGTGTGCTTTGAGCTTTAGTAAGGTTTCTTTTACGTATGTAGGTTCCCTTGTATTTGGGGCATAGATATTTAGGATTGAGAGTTCATCTTGGTGGATTTTCCCTTTGATGAATATGAAGTGTCCTTCCTTATCTTTTTTGATGACTTTTAGTTGAAAATTGATTTTATTTGATATTAGAATGGCTACTCCAGCTTGCTTCTTCCAACCATTTGGTTGGAAAGTTGTTTTCCAGCCTCTCACTCTGAGGTAGTGTCTGTCTTTGTCTCTGAGCTGTGTTTCCTGTAGGCAGCAGAATGCAGGGTCCTCGTTGCATATCCAGTTTATTAATCTATGTCTTTTTATTGGGGAGTTGAGGCCATTGATGTTGAGAGATATTAAGGAATAGTGATTATTGCTTCCTGTTATATTCATATTTGGATATGAGGTTATATTTGTGTGCTTTTCTTCTCTTTGTTTTGTTGCCAAGACGATTAGTTTCTTGTTTCTTCTAGGGTGTAGCTTGCCTCCTTATGTTGGGCTTTACCATTTATTATCCTTTGTAGTGCTGGATTTGTAGAAAGATATTGTGTAAATTTGGTTTTGTCATGGAATATCTTGGTTTCTCCATTTATGTTAATTGAGAGTTTTGCAGGATACAGTAACCTGGGCTGGCATTTGTGTTCTCTTAGGGTCGGTATGACATCTGTCCAGGATCTTCTGGCTTTCATAGTCTCTGGCGAAAAGTCTGGTGTGATTCTGATAGGTCTGCCTTTATATGTTACTTGACCTTTTTCCCTTACTGCTTTTAATATTCTTTCTTTATTTTGTGCGTTTGGTGTTTTGACTATTATGTGACGGGAGGTGTTTCTTTTCTGGTCCAATCTATTTGGAGTTCTGTAGGCTTCTTGTATGCCTATGGGTTTCTCTTTTTTTAGGTTAGGGAAGTTTGGGGTTGGGGATTTGGCTCAGAGTTAGAGCGCTTGCCTAGCAACCTCAAGGCCCTGAGTTCGGTCCCCAGCTCCGAAAAAAAGAAAAAAAAAGAAAAAAAAAGGTTAGGGAAGTTTTCTTTTATGATTTTGTTGAAGATATTCACTAGTCCTTTGAGCTGGGAGTCTTCACTCTCTTCTATACCTATTATCCTTAGGTTTGATCTTCTCATTGAGTCCTGGATTTCCTGTATGTTTTGGACCAGTAGCTTTTTCAGCTTTACATTATCTTTGACAGTTGAGTCAATGATTTCTATGGAATCTTCTGCTCCTGAGATTCTCTCTTCTATCTCTTGTATTCTGTTGGTGAAGCTCGTATCTACAGCTCCTTGTCTCTTCTTTTGGTTTTCTATATCCAGGGTTGTTTCCATGTGTTCTTTCTTGATTGCTTCTATTTCCATTTTTAATTCCTTCAACTGTTTGATTGTGTTTTCCTGGAATTCTTTCAGGGATTTTTGTGTCTCCTCTCTATGGCCTTCTACTTGTTTATTTATGTTTTCCTGGAATTCTTTCAGGGATTTTTGCGATTCCTCTCTGTAGGCTTCTACTTGTTTTTTAAGGGAGTCTTTCTTGAAGTCCTCCAGCATCATGATCAGATATGATTTTGAAGCTAGATCTTGCTTTTCTGGTGTGTTTGGATATTCTGTGTTTGCTTTGGTGGGAGAATTGGGCTCCGATGATGCCATGTAGTCTTGGTTTCTGTTGCTTGGGTTCCTGCGCTTGCCTCTCGCTATCAGATTATCTCTAGTGTTACTTTGTTCTGCTATTTCTGACAGTGGCTAGACTGTCCTATAAGCCTGTGTGTCAGGAGTGCTGTAGGTCTGTTTTCCTGTTTTCTTTCAGCCAGTTATGGGGACAGAGTGTTGTGCTTTCGGGCGTGTCGTTTTTCCTCTCTACAGGTCTTCAGCTGTTCCTGTGGGCCTGTGTCTTGAGTTCACCAAGCAGGTCACTTGCAGCAGAAAAGTTGGTCTTACCTTTGGTTCCGATGCTCAGGTTTGCTCGTGGGTCGTTGCTTATGAGCTCTCTGAGGCGGCAGCAACCAGGAAGATCTGCGTTGCCCTTTCCGGGAGCTTCCATGCACCAGGGTTCCAGATGGCGTTTGGTGTTTTCGTCTGGCGTCAGAGATATGTGCAGAGTGCAGTCTCTTCTGGTTTCTCAGGCGTGTCTGCCTCTCTGAAGGTTTAGCTCTCCCTCCCCCGTGATTTGGGTGCAGAAAACTGTTTATCCGGTAGGTCCCTTCAGGTTCTGGCGGTGTCTCAGAGGCAGCGGTCCTGCTGCTCCTGGGCCTTCCTCTACGGGAACCCAGAGGCCTGTATACAGTTTCCTCTTGGGCCAGGGATGTGAGCAAGGGTGGGCAGTGTTGGTGGTCTCTTCCGCTCTGCAGCCTCAGAAGTGCCTACCTGACCAGGCGGTGAAGTCTCTGTCCCACGGGGTTTTGGATGATCATTGTGATGTGTTCTTTGGATTTGGTTTGTGAGAATTTTATTGAGTAAGTTTATGTTGATATTCACAAGGGAAATTGGTCTGAAGTTCTCTTTTTTTGTTGGGTGTTTGTGTGGTTTCAGTATAAGAATAATTGTGGCTGCATAGAAGGAATTCAGTAGTGCTCCGTCTGTTTCAATTTTGTGGAATAGTTTGGACAGTATTGGTATAAGGTCTTCTATGAAGGTCTGATAGAATTCTGCACTGAACCCATCTGGACCTGGGCTCTTTTTGGTTGGGAGACCTTTCATAACTGGTTCTATTTCATTAGGAGTTATGGGACTGTTTAGATGGTTTATTTGTTCCTGATTTAACTTTAGTACCTGGTATCTGTCTAGAAAATTGTCCATTTCCTCCAGATTTTTCAGTTTTGTTGAATATAAGCTTTTGTAATAGAGTCTGATGATTTTTTTAAAAATTTCTTCAGATTCTGTTGTCATGTGTTCCTTTTCGTTTCTGATTTTGTTAATTTGGATACACACCCTGTGACCTCTGGTTTGTCTGGCTAAGGGTTTATCTATCTTCTTGATTTTGTTAAAAAACCAGCTCCTGGTTTTGTTGTTTCTTTGTATGGTCCTTTTCATTTCTACTTGGTTGATTTCAGCTCTGGGTTTGATTATTTCTTGCCTTCTACTCCTCTTGGCTTTATTTATTTCTTTTTGTTCTAGAGCTTTTAGATGTGTTGTCAAGCTGCTGACATATGCTCTCTCCTATTTTTTTTTGCAGGCACTCAGAGCTATGAGTTTTCCTCTTAGTACCGCTTTCATTGTGTCTCATAGGTTTGGGAATGTTGTATCTTCATTTTCATTAAATTTTAAGAAGTCTTTAATTTCTTCTTTATTTCTTCCTTGGCTAAGTTGTCCTGGAGTTGAGCATTATTCAACTCTCTCTCTCTCTCTCTCTCTCTCTCTCTCTCTATATATATATATATATATATATATATATATATATATATATATATATATATATATATATATGGGCTTTCTGTCATTAGTGTTGTTATTGAAGAGTAGTCTTAGTGTGTGGTGTTCTGATAGGATGCGTGGGATTATTTCTATCTTCATGTATCTGTTGAGGCCTGTTTTGTGACTGATTATATGGTCAATTTTGGAGAAGGGTTCGTGAGGTGCTGAGAAGAAGGTATATTTTTTAATTTTAGAATGGGATGTTCTATAAATATCTGTTAAATCCATTTGGTTCATAACTTCTGTTAGTTTCTCTATGTCTCTGTTTAGTTTCTGTTTGCATGATCTGTCTATTGATGAGAGTCGGGTGTTGAAATCTCCTACTATTATCATATGATGTGCAATGTGTGCTTTGAGCTTTAATAAGGTTTCTTTTATGAATGTAGGTGCCCTTGAATTTTGGAGCATACATATTTAGGATTGAGACTTCATCTTGGTGGATTTTTCCTTTGATGTATGTGAAGTGTCCTTCCTTATCTTTTTTGATGACTTTTGGTTGAAAGTCAATTTTATTTGATATTAGAATGGCAACTCCAGCTTGTTTCTTCGGGCCATTTGCCCGGAAAGTCATTTTCCAGCCATTTACTCTGAGGTGGTGTCTTTCTTTGTCTTTGAGGTGTGTTTCCTGCATGCAGCGAAATGCTGGATCCTCTTTATGTATCCATTCTCTTAGTCCACGTCTTTTGATTAGGGAATTGAGTCCATTGATGTTGAGAGATATTAAGGAGTAGTGATTGTTGTTTCCTGTTATTTTCATTGTTAGAGTTGGAATTGTTTGTTTGTCTCTCTTTTGGTTTCATTGCAAGGAAATTATGTTCTTGCTTTCTGTATGGTGTAGTTTCTCTCTTTCTTTTTGAGTTTTCCCATCTCTTATCCTTTGTAGTGTTGGATTTGTATAAAGATATTGTATAAATTTGGTTTTGTCATGGAGTATCTTGGTTTCTTAATCTACGTTAACTGAAAGTTTTGCTGGATACAGTAACTTTGGCTGGCATTTGTGTTCTCTTAGGGTCTGTATGACATCTGTCCAGGATCTTCTGGCTTTCATAGTCTCTGGTGAGAAGTCTGGTGTAATTCTTATAGGTCTGCCTTTATATGTCACTTAACATTTTCCCTCACTGCTTTTAATATTCTTTCTTTGTTTTTTTGCATTTGGTGTTTTAACTATTATGTGACAGGAGGAATTTCTTCTCTTCTGGTCCAATCTATTTGGAGTTCTGTAGGCTTGTTGTATGTTCATGGGCATCTCTTTCTTCAGGTTAGGAAAATTTTCTTCTATAATTTTGTTGAATATATTTACTGGACCTTTAAGTTAGGAGTCTTCACTTTCCTCTATGCGTATTATCTTTAGGTTTGATCTTCTCATTGTGTCCTGGATTTCCTCTATGTTTTGAGCTAGGAGCTTTTGGTGTTTTACATTATCTTTGAAAGTTGTTTTGATGTTTTCTATGGTATCTTCTGCTCCTGAGATTCTCTCTTCTATCTCTTGTATTCTGTTGGTGGTGCTTGTATCTACGGCTCCTTGTCTCTTCTTTGTTTTCTATATCCAGGGTTGTCTCCCTTTGTGCTTTCTTTATTGTTTCTATTTCCATTTTCAATTCCTTCACCTGTTTGTTTGTGTTTTCATGTTATTATTTCATTTATTTTTGTTTCTTCTCTAAGGGCTTCTACTTGTTTACTTGTGTTTTCTTGCATTTCTCTAAGGGAGTTCTTTATGTCTTTCTTAAATTCCTCTATCATTATCAAAAAATGTGATTTTAAATCTCAATCTTTCTTTTCTGGGGGTTTGGATATCTAATAT
The DNA here is from genome assembly GCF_021556685.1 of Rattus norvegicus. Taxonomy (NCBI): domain Eukaryota; kingdom Metazoa; phylum Chordata; class Mammalia; order Rodentia; family Muridae; genus Rattus; species Rattus norvegicus. The sequence continues at coordinate 7,634,189 of NC_141543.1, forward strand.
TTTCTTTGGTAAGAGTACTGGGCTCTGATGCTGCCAAGTAGTTTTGTTTTTTGTTGTTTAGTTTCCTGCGATTGCCTCTTGCCATTGTGTTGTCTCTGGTGTTTGCTTGTTTTGCTGTTTCTGAGAATGACTTGACCCTGCTTTAGGCCTCTGTGTCAGCACTCCTGTAGAACTGTTTTCCTGTTTTCTTTCAGCCTTTCCTGAGAGCAGGTGCTCTGATTTCAGGTGTGTCAGCACTCCTGGAGACTGTCTTCCAGCTCTAGTTGCAGGCAATAACCAAAGGGCCCTGCCCCTGATTTGTTCTGTATGTCCTTGCACCATGAGGGCACAGGTGGCACTATGCAATTCCCTTTTCGGTCTGGACTGTTGACTTCTCAGGCATATCCACACTTCTGAGGATCCAGCTCTCTTTCCCAGGGGATTTGGGTGCAGTGAGCTGTTTTGCCAGTTCTCTTCATTCCTGGGCGCAAAGCAAAACTGTGGCTGTCTGTTCCTATATCCTTGTGTCCAGAGGCACTGTGCAGTTTCCCCTTGGACCAGGGATGTGGGCAGAGGTATGCAGAGGTGGTAGTCTGTCCTGTGGCCTTAGAATGTCTGCACTCCTGGATGACCTGCTTTCTTCCCCACAGGATTTTCCATTCTATACATTCTATAGGTGAATTTTTATTTCCTCTTCCTCCTTTTTTTTTAAAGTAAGAGGCTTAAATAACTCTGGTGTGAACTTTTACCTGAACCACATTTCCAGGTTCTGTCTGTTTTATTTCCTTCTGTGTTTTGCTTAAGGTGCTTTTCTAGTTGTTTGCTTGGTGCCTCCCCTGTCCCTGGTTAAGAGAAGAGAAGAGAAAAGAAAAATATGAGAGTGTACTGATAAAGATACCTGTCTCAAAAAACCAAAAGAACCCTGCAAGACAGAATTTTATGGGCACATAATTTCTTAGGGCTGGGTCAAGGGCAAGGGGACACATATTGCAGGGTGATCAACTTGATGGTGGAATAGAGTGTTCATTCAGTAGCCTGGGTCACATAGACCTATCTCCAGCTGGGTTTGTGTCAGGGCAGTCAGGTCCCTGGAGAGTTCTGAGCTAAATCAGGTTTGAGTTCTGAGGATCTCTGGTTAAGAGAGAGCCCTGGGGAAGGAAGACCAGGTGATTGGAGTCTTGGGTTGGTGACAGTGAATCCTTTGCACAGGCCTAGAAGCCTAGAAGTGGCAGCCACAGTTCTTGCCTTCTATAGTAGCTGATGTTGAGGCTGGATGAAGCAAATATTGAGAGGCTCCACATCTTGTCCCAGCTGTGCTCAGGGCCACTGTGGGCTGTGAGGAGAGATGGCTGGTGAGATGGCTGGCTCTCCCTGGCTGTAGGTTCATGTTCCCAGTTTTCCCTTTGGAAGTCCCTTCCTGCCCCTTCTGGCACATCTCTGAGGCAAGGCATACATCTTTGCATTTCCCCTTCTTCAGGGAAATGCTCTCTTCTGTACCTCTCTTTCTTTCCTGAAGGCATTTCAGCTGATATGCCTTGTGCAGGAGCTAATCTCTAGCCTGAGCCTTTCCTGCTCCTTAGACATTGTCTGCACCAGTGGTGTGTGGCTATGGTGACAGTGGCTTTTAGTAGCCCTGTGGGATTAAGCTCTTCTGTATACTACCTGCTTGGTTCTTGCCAGAATCTTCCAGGCCTTTCATCTTTCTGACCAACATATTGAAAATCAGCTGAAGCTCATAGGACATCACATGAGGTTAAGGTCTTAAGTTGGAGTCCACATTCATCTGGTCTGAAAGCCAGGGCTCTATCTGGGCTGCTGCTGACTAAGAAAACCATGGACTGTTGCTAAAACAAAACACAAAAAAAAAAAACAAACAAACAACCCAACCAATCATCCAACCATGGGAGTAGAGATAGCTCAGTCAGTAAAGTGTTTGCTATGTAAGTTTGAGGACTTGAGTTCAAACCTTGGTAACCAAGTAAAAAGCCAAGTGTGTTGGTGGGAGTTTGCAATCCCAGTTCTGATGAGTTGCAGACAAGAGAATGCTAATTGGTGAGCTCCAGGAAAGTGAGCTTTGGCATCCATACACACATGTGCACATTCACATATACACACAGTATAGGGAATAGTGCTGGAGAGGGAAGAGGTGGGTTTAGATGTTAGTTTACTTAACCATTACCAGCTACTTGCTAGGTGAGGGCGGGGAGAGTCAAAGTCAGTGAATACTGAGGCCTGAGTGTGGAGTTCCTAGTGCCCCTGCTTATCTGTGGCTCTTGGATGCGTTCTCAGTGTGCCTCATCCTGGAAATGGATTATAATGAGTTCTACAGGAAAGCAATTGAGTTATCACCTGAGCCATTTCCCCAGTCCACCTGTGCCATCTATTGATACAAGGATGTGAGTCTGAGTCTTCCTTCAAGTATTCAATAGTGGACTACCTTGTTTACTTCATTTGTCATAAAGAAAGGAAGTTAAACTTTGGTGGGAGATCTGCCCCTGTAGGACTGCAAGACTCAGAATCTTGTGAATACCTGGGGCTTGGGAGGTGGTTGCTCTGTGTAAGCCCATGGAGCTTGTTTTGAGGGTTTTGTTTGTCTTTGTTATACACCCTCCTCCCTATACCAGGAATAGAATCCAGGGCCTTGTGCACTGTAGTCAAGGACTTCATCACCAAGCTGCATCCCCAGTTCTCTTTCCATCTTTTATTGTACACATTTTAGTTTCTGTGTGTGAGTGTAAAGGTCAGTGTGTGGGAGTGGGTTCTTCCCGCCTCTAGGTTCTGGGGAGAGCAAACTCAGATCCTTAGGCTCAGTGGCAAGTGGCGTTGCCTGTTGAGCCATCTCATGGCCCTGACTTTTATTTTCTGACAAGTTTCACAAAGTTGCCCAGCCTGGCCTTAAACCCATTCTGTAGTCTAGGCAGGTCATGAATTCTCAATCTTCTGCCTCTGTTGTGGTTTGCCCGGGAGTTATCTGTATTTGGATGCCCCAAGGACAGCCACTTAGTCACTACTCAGGACACAGGTGACTTCACCAGAACCTTCTCCCCATTGAATTTGTAAAATACAGGTGAGGGAAGGAACAGGATAGAAGGAGGCCTGTCATTGGATGAGAAGGAAGGATGGGCGGGAGAAGAGTTTGAAGGAAGAGGAGGAGACCGAAACGGAAGGGAGGAGGAGAGGAGGGAGAGAGAGAGAGGCTATGGCAGGTGGCTTTAAGATTCTGCTCCGTGTATTTACAGGTTGTTATTAATATTCTTAAGGGATGGATGGTATTGGACTTTGTATGTTTAGGTGGGCAATTTTATCTTACCATTTGGGTCAAAGATTATTATGTTGTGTGTTCTTTTATTTGACAGTTTGTCTGTAGGAAAGTATGAGACACTGGGCCGCCATGGAATTGGAATGTGTGCTTCTGGCAAGATATCCAGCAGATACCTTGGGGCACTGCAGTGCTGGACTTAGTGGGGATAAAAGACAGTGATACTTTTTAAACTTTTTTTATATTTTTACAACAACATGCCTCAATTTCCCACGCTGGAGTGGCAGGATAGTACCAGCAGCTGGCCTACACTTTTTTATTTTTATTTTTATTTTTTTATTTTTAGGAGTGAGGGAGGGGATTAAATGGACATCTAAAGGACAAGTACTTCGTCAGGGTTTTCCATAAAACTGAGCCGGAAACTATTAAATGGGGATATCTTAGATTGTTTCAATCTTTTTTTTTTAAATTTATTTAATACTTAATAATAATTCTTTGGTTTCCGGGCAAACATCCCCCTCCCCCCTCTCCTTCCTTATGGGTGTTCCCCTCCCAACCCTCCCCCCATTGCGCCCTCCCCCCAACAGTCTAGTTCACTGGGGGTACAGTCTTAGCAGGACCCAGGGCTTCCCCTTCCACTGGTGCTCTTACTAGGATATTCATTGCTACCTATGGGGTGAGAGTCCAGGGTCAGTCCATGTATAGTCTTTAGATAGTGGCTTAGTCCCTGGAAGCTCTGGTTGCTTGGCATTGTTGTACATATGGGGTCTCGAGCCCCTTCAAGCTCTTCCAGTTCTTTCTCTGATTCCTTCAACGGGGGTCCTATTCTCAGTTCAGTGGTTTGCTGCTGGCATTCGCCTCTGTATTTGCTGTATTCTGGCTGTGTCTCTCAGGAGCAATCTACATCCGGCTCCTGTCGGTCTGCACTTCTTTGCTTCATCCATCTTGTCTAATTGGGTGGCTGTATATGTATGGGCCACATGTGGGGCAGGCTCTAAATGGGTGTTCCTTCAGTCTCTTTTAATCTTTGCCTCTCTCTTCCCTGCCAAGGGTATTCTTGTTCCCCTTTTAAAGAAGGAGTGAAGCATTCACATTTTGATCATCTGTCTTGAGTTTCATTTGTTCTAGGCATCTACGGTAATTCAAGCATTTGGGCTAATAGCCACATATCAGTGAGTGCATACCATGTATGTCTTTCTGTGATTGGGTTACCTCACTCAGGATGATATTTTCCAGTTCCAACCATTTGCCTACGAATTTCATAAAGCTGTTGTTTTTGATAGCTGAGTAATATTCCATTGTGTAGATGTACCACATTTTCTGTATCCATTCCTCTATTGAAGGGCATCTGGGTTCTTTCCAGCTTCTGGCTATTACAAATAAGGCTGCGATGAACATAGTGGAGCACGTGTCTTTTTTATATGTTGGGGCATCTTTTGGGTATATGCCCAAGAGAGGTATAGCTGGATTCTCAGGCAGTTCAATGTCCAATTTTCTGAGGAACCTCCAGACTGATTTCCAGAATGGTTGTACCAGTTTGCAATCCCACCAACAATGGAGGAGTGTTCCTCTTTCTCCACATCCTCGCCAGCATCTGCTGTCACCTGAGTTTTTGATCTTAGCCATTCTCACTGGTGTGAGGTAAAATCTCAGGGTTGTTTTGATTTGCATTTCCCTTATGACTAAAGATGTTGAACATTTCTTTAGGTGTTTCTCAGCCATTCGGCATTCCTCAGCTGTGAATTCTTTGTTTAGCTCTGAACCCCATTTTTTAATAGGGTTATTTGTTTCCCTGCGGTCTAACTTCTTGAGTTCTTTGTATATTTTGGATATAAGGCCTCTATCTGTTGTAGGATTGGTAAAGATCTTTTCCCAATCTGTTGGTTGCCGATTTGTCCTAAGCACAGTGTCCTTTGCCTTATAGAAGCTTTGCAGTTTTATGAGATCCCATTTGTTGATTCTTGATCTTAGAGCGTAAGCCATTGGTGTTTTGTTCAGGAAATTTTTTCCAGTGCCCATGTGTTCCAGATGCTTCCCTAGTTTTTCTTCTATTAGTTTGAGTGTATCTGGTTTGATGTGGAGGTCCTTGATCCAATTGGACTTAAGCTTTGTACAGGGTGATAAGCATGGATCGATCTGCATTCTTCTACATGTTGACCTCCAGTTGAACCAGCACCATTTGCTGAAAATGCTATCTTTTTTCCATTTCATGGTTTTGGCTCCTTTGTCAAAAATCAAGTGACCATAGGTGTGTGCGTTCATTTCTGGGTCTTCAATTCTGTTCCATTGGTCTATCTGTCTGTCTCTGTACCAATACCATGCAGTTTTTATCACTATTGCTCTGTAATACTGCTTGAGTTCAGGGATAGTGATTCCCCCTGAAGTCCTTTTATTGTTGAGGATAGTTTTAGCTATCCTGGGTTTTTTGTTATTCCAGATGAATTTGCAAATTGTCCTGTCTAACTCTTTGAAGAATTGGATTGGTATTTTGATGGGGATTGCATTGAATCTGTAGATTGCTTTTGGTAAAATGGCCATTTTTACTATATTAATCCTGCCAATCCATGAGCATGGGAGATCTTTCCATCTTCTGAGGTCTTCTTCAATTTCTTTCTTCAGTGTCTTGAAGTTCTTATTGTACAAATCTTTTACTTGCTTGGTTAAAGTCACACCGAGGTACTTTATATTATTTGGGTCTATTATGAAGGGTGTCGTTTCCCCTATTTCTTTCTCGGCTTGTTTCTCTTTTGTGTAGAGGAAGGCTACTGATTTATTTGAGTTAATTTTATACCCAGCCACTTTCCTGAAGTTGTTTATCAGCTTTAGTAGTTCTCTGGTGGAACTTTTGGGATCACCTAAATAAACTATCATATCATCTGCAAATAGTGATATTTTGACTTCTTCTTTTCCGATCTGTATCCCCTTGACCTCCTTTTGTTGTCTGATTGCTCTGGCTAGAACTTCAAGAATATATTGAATAAGTAGGGAGAGAGTGGGCAGCCTTGTCTAGTCCCTGATTTTAGTGGGATTGCTTCAAGTTTCTCTCCATTTAGTTTAATGTTAGCAACTGGTTTGCTGTATATGGCTTTTACTATGTTTAGGTATGGGCCTTGAATTCCTATTCTTTCCAGGACTTTTATCATGAAGGGGTGTTGAATTTTGTCAAATGCTTTCTCAGCATCTAATGAAATGATCATGTGGTTTTGTTCTTTCAGTTTGTTTATATAATGGATCATGTTGATGGTTTTCCGTATATTAAACCATCCCTGCATGCCTGGGATGAAGCCTACTTGATCATGGTGGATGATTGTTTTGATGTGCTCTTGGATTCGGTTTGCCAGAATTTTATTGAGTATTTTTGCGTCGATATTCATAAGGGAAATTGGTCTGAAGTTCTCTTTCTTTGTTGGGTCTTTGTGTGTTTTAGGTATAAGAGTAATTGTGGCTTCATAGAAGGAATTCGGTAGTGCTCCATCTGTTTCAATTTTGTGGAATAGTTTGGATAATATTGGTATGAGGTCTTCTATGAAGGTTTGATAGAATTCTGCACTAAACCCGTCTGGACCTGGGCTCTTTTTGGTTGGGAGACCTTTAATGACTGCTTCTATTTCCTTAGGAGTTATGGGGTTGTTTAACGGGTTTATCTGTTCCTGATTTAACTTTGGTACCTTGTATTTGTCTAGGAATTGTCCATTTCCTGTAGATTTTCAAGTTTTGTTGAATATAGGCTTTTATATTAAGATCTGATGATTTTTTGAATTTCCTCTGAATCTGTAGTTATGTCTCCCTTTTCATTTCTGATTTTGTTAATTTGGACACACTCTCTGTGTCCTCTCGTTAGTCTGGCTAAGGTTTATCTATCTTGTTGATTTTCTCAAAGAACCAACTTTTGGTTCTGTTGATTCTTTCTATGGTCCTTTTTGTTTCTACTTGGTTGATTTCAGCTCTGAGTTTGATTATTTCCTGCCTTGTACTCCTCCTGGGTGTATTTGCTTCTTTTTGCTCTAGAGCTTTTAGGTGTGCTGTCAAGCAGGTGACATATGCTCTTTCCTGCTTCTTTCTGCAGGCACACAGCGCTATGAGTTTTCCTCTTAGCACAGCTTTCATTGTGTCCCATAAATTTGGGTATGTTGTACCTTCATTTTCATTAAATTCTAAAAAGTTTTTAATTTCTTTCTTTATTTCTTCCTTGACTAGGTTATCATTGAGTAGAGCATTGTTCAATTTCCAAGTATATGTTGGCATTCTTCCCTTATTGTTATTGAAGACCAGTTTTAGGCCGTGGTGGTCTGATAGCACGCATGGGATTAATTCTATCTTTCTGTACCTGTTGAGGCCCGTTTTTTGACCAACTATATCGTCAATTTTGGAGAAAGTACCATGAGGAGCTGAGAAGAAGGTATATCCTTTTGCTTTAGGATAGAATGTTCTATAAATATCTGTTAAGTCCATTTGGCTCATGACTTCTCTTAGTCTGTCTACGTCTCTGTTTAATTTCTGTTTCCATGATCTGTGCATTGATGAGAGTGGGGTGTTGAAATCTCCCACTATTATTGTGTGAGGTGCAATGTGTGTTTTGAGCTTTAGTAAGGTTTCTTTTACGTATGTAGGTGCCCTTGTATTTGGGGCATAGATATTTAGGATTGAGAGTTCATCTTGGTGGATTTTTCCTTTGATGAATATGAAGTGTCCTTCCTTATCTTTTTTGATGACTTTTAATTGAAAATTGATTATATTTGACATTAGAATGGCTACTCCAGCTTGCTTCTTCTGACCATTTGGTTGGAAAGTTGTTTTCCAGCCTCTCACTCTGAGGTAGTGTCTGTCTTTGTCTCTGAGGTGTGTTTCCTGTAGGCAGCAGAATGCAGGGTCCTTGTTGCGTATCCAGTTTGTTAATCTATGTCTTTTTATTGGGGAGTTGAGGCCATTGATGTTGAGAGATATTAAGGAATAGTGATTATTGCTTCCTGTTATATTCATATTTGGATGTGAGGTTATGTTTTTGTGCTTTTCTTCTCTTTGTTTTGTTGCCAAGACGATTAGTTTCTTGCTTCTTCTAGGGTATATCTTGCCTCCTTATGTTGGGCTTTACCCTTTATTATCCTTTGTAGTGCTGGATTTGTAGAAAGATATTGTGTAAATTTGGTTTTGTCATGGAATATCTTGGTTTCTCCATCTATGTCAATTGAGAGGTTTGCAGGATACAGTAACCTGGGCTGGCATTTGTGTTCTCTTAGGGTCTGTATGACATCTGTCCAGGATTTTCTGGCCTTCATAGTCTCTGGCGAAAAGTCTGGTGTGATTCTGATAGGTCTGTCTTTATATGTTACTTGACCTTTTTCCCTTACTGCTTTTAATATTCTTTCTTTATTTTGTGCGTTTGGTGTTTTGAATATTATGTGATGGGAGGTGTTTCTTTTCTGGTCCAATCTATTTGGAGTTCTGTAGGCTTCTTGTATGTCTATGGGTATCTCTTTTTTTAGGTTAGGGAAGTTTTTTTCCATGATTTTGTTGAAGAAATTTACTGGTCCTTTGAGCTGGGAGTCTTCACTCTCTTCTATACCTATTATCCTTAGGTTTGATCTTCTCATTGAGTCCTGGATTTCCTGTATGTTTTGGACCAGTAGCTTTTTCTGCTTTACATTATCTTTGACAGTTGAGTCAATGATTTCTATGGAATCTTCTGCTCCCAAGATTCTCTCTTCCATCTCTTGTATTCTGTTGGTGAAGCTTGTATCTAAAGCTCCTTGTCTCTTCTTTTGGTTTTCTATAGCCAGGGTTGTTTCCATGTGTTCTTTCTTGATTGCTTCTATTTCCATTTTTAATTCCTTCAACTGTTTGATTGTGTTTTCCTGGAATTCTTTCAGGGATTTTTGTGTCTCCTCTCTATGGGTTTCTACTTGTTTATTTATGTTTTCCTGGAATTCTTTCAGGCATTTTTGCGATTCCTCTCTGTAGGCTTCTACTTGTTCTCTAAGGGAGTTCTTCACGTCTTTCTTGAAGTCCTCCAACATCATGATCAAATATGATTTTGAAACTAGATCTTGCTTTTCTGGTGTGTTTGGATATTCCATGTTTATTTTGGTGGGAGAATTGGGCTCCGATGATGCCATGTAGTCTTGGTTTCTGTTGCTCGGATTCCTGTGCTTGCCTCTCTCCATCAGATTATCTCTAGTGTTACTTTGTTCTGCTATTTCTGACAGTGGCTAGACTGTCCTATAAGCCTGTGTGTCAGGAGTGCTGTAGACCTGTTTTCCTGTTTTCTTTCAGCCAGTTATGGGGACAGAGTGTTGTGCTTTCGGGCGTGTAGTTTTTCCTCTCTACAGGTCTTCAGCTGTTCCTGTGGGCCTGTGTCTTGAGTTCACCAGGCAGGTCACTTGCAGCAGAAAAGTTGGTCTTACCTGTGGTCCCGAGGCTCAAGTTTGCTCTCGGGGTGCTGCCCAGGAGCTCTCTGAGGCGGCAGCAACCAGGAAGATATGCGCCGCCCTTTCCAGGAGCTTCTGTGCACTCGGGTTCCAGATGGCGTTTGGTGTTTTCCTCTGGCGTCCGAGATGTGTGTGCAGAGTGCAGTCTCTTCTGGTTTCCCAGGCGTGTCTGCCTCTCTGAAGGTTTAGCTCTCCCTTCCACGGGATTTGGGTGCAGAGAACTGTTTATCCGGTCTGTTTCCTTCAGGTTCCGGCGGTGTCTCAGGCGCGGGGGTCCTGCTGCTCCTGGGCCCTCCTCTACGGGAACCCAGAGGCCGTATACAGTTTCCTCTTGGGCCAGGGATGTGAGCAGGGGTGGGCAGTGTTGGTGGTCTCCTCCGCTCTGCAGCCTCGGGAGTGCTGGCCTACACTTTAAATAAACCTATGACTGGCCACTTTGAATTCTAGAAATTACCTTACACAGACAGATGCATGCTTGCCATACGGGACCTGCTGTGTTCTTTATGTCATGCTGTGTTGTTTATTTGCAGGGTTGGATGGAGTGAGGGAGTGGGAGGTGGAATCAAAGATTGCCATGTGTAGTTTGACATAGTGGTTGTTTCCATGAACAAGGGCACTCTTAATCAAATGAGGAAAACAGGGCATGACAGCAGGGGACTGCCTTCTATCGGACCACAGAACATTCCCAGGGTTTTTGTTACAGATGCACCAGGTGTCTTCTGTATCAACGACAAGGTAGCAACAGGAAGTTGACGATGGTTGGCTCTAGAAAAAAAATACCAGGGCACTGGGAATGGTTAGAAACAGCTTAGGGCAAAACCTCTCATGTTTCTCTCTCTCTTCCTTTCTCTTAACCCCTTCTCTCCCTCTCGTCTTTCTCACTTCCTTCTTTTTTCCTTTCACCCTTTCTCTTTCTTCCCCTTTCCCTCCCTCTCTCCAAAAGAAATGAAAATGTCAAGAATTAGGCATATCTTGTCAGTGATTTCTCTAGGCCAGTGTGGTTGCACATGCCTTTATTCCCAGCATTCTGAAGCAGAGGCAGGCAAATCACTTTGAGTTTGAGGCTATCATGGTCTACATAGTGAGCCAGAGCCAGAGCCAGAGAGCCAGAGAGCCCGAGAATGCCAGAGAAAGAGCCAGAGAGAGCCAGAGAGAGAGAGCCTGTGAAGGACCAGAAAGTACCAAAAGAGAGAGAGGGGTTGTAGGTAAATTGTTGTGTGCCTGGATAGGTAATGGATGGTTGTACAGGTGGAGAGGTAGACACACAGACAGGTAGGAGACAGGGTCGTGATGGGTAGGCATGCGGGATATGTGGATATAGTAGCAGCCTGCTGTCGTGGGAGGATTGTGCAGATCCAGTAGCTGGGTTTGAATGCTACTCCAGTGGTCCAAGCACTGAGTAACACGCTCTGCGTTGCCATCAAAAAGAGGAGATGGTGGGGTTGGGGATTTAGCTCAGCGGTAGAGCCCTTGCCTAGGGAGCACAAGGCCCTGGGTTCGGTCCCCAGCTCCGGAAAAAAAGAAAAAAAAAAAAGAGGAGATGGTAAAGGACTGAATTCATAGTCTTAAAGGAGAGGACATTTTATTATTTCATTTTATATTATTTTTTTAGACAGGGTCTCACTAGTATTCCTGGCTATCCTGGTACTCAACTATGTTGTCTAGGCTGGTCTCAGGCTCACAGAGGCTCACTTGCCTCTGCCTCCCAAGTACTGGGATTAAAGGTGTGACCATCACATGCAGCCCAATGGTTTATGTATTACATTAGAATTGTGACTTCAGTAAGATGGTTCAGTGGATAAAGGTGCTGTCACACACACACACACACACACACACACACACACACACACACACACACACACACTCAGTAAAATGTTAGAAGTTGTGTTGTATTGCCAGGTGTGGTGGTGCACATCTTTAATCCCAGCACTTGTGAGGCAGAGGTAGGTGGATCTCTGTGAGTTCAAGGTCAGCCTGGTCTACATAGTAAATTCTAGGGTAGTAGGGATGTTACAGAAAGAAATCCTGTCTCAAAAAAACCCAAACAACAACAGCAAAAGTTGTGCTGTGTAAACATATGTGGCTCACATGTTTATGTATACATGTGGAAGCCAGAGGACATCCTCAATTGTCATTTTAACTGTCATTCAAAAATCAAATGTCTTTGATTTAAAAATAGTATAATTTAATATATATGAGTACACTGCTCCTCTCTTCAGACACACCAGAAGAGGGCACCAGATCCCATTACAGATGGTTGTGAGCTACCATGTGGTTGCTGGGAATTGAACTCAGGACTTCTGAAGGAACAGTCAGTGCTCTTAACTGCTGAGCCATCTCTCCAGCCCAAACTTTTTTTTTAAGTGTGGGTTCTGGGCTTGAACTCGGATCCTAATGCTTGCTCAACAAGTGTTTACCCACTGAGCCATCACCTCTGCTCCCGACAGTACCATTTTCTGTGAACATCTAGCATCGGAATGCACACATAGTACTGGCATTTGGGCATTATGTGTGCTGAACCATCAAGGTAAAGGTCTGGGGTCTTTAGTGTATGAAGCAAGCATGCAAATGATCTGTATGATGCCCAGGTTCTTCAGGTTCGAGGGATCAAGGTCCCCTCAGGTGACAGCCTCCCCCATCTTGTGAGCAGGGGACTTGCAGCAGCCCTAAGACCACCTCTTCTTTGCTCCTGTGACTTGGTGTTCAAGCTCTCTGGTCACTGACCCTTTGAAGTTTGCATACTTGTGCGAGATCCCTGGATATAGGAATCATGATCTATTTCTTTGAACCTACAGCAGCAGGATTGGAATCCTGTGAGTCCCTGTTCCTTCATTGTGTGACAGCGCCCTTTGCATGTGCTTGTGTTCCCAGGATTGGAATGTCACATGGCACACCAGCAACCCTGACTTTACCAAGTGCTTTCAGAATACGGTCCTCACATGGGTGCCTTGTTTCTACCTCTGGTCCTGTTTCCCCCTCTACTTCCTCTATCTCTCTCGACATGACCGGGGCTACATCCAGATGACACACCTCAACAAAGCCAAAACTGTAAGTCACCTGGTGTCCCTCTGGGGTGGGGCATCCAGATACTTGTGTAGCACAGGTTAGCCTTGTGTAAAGAAGACAGAAGAATGTGCTAGATCAAGGCTGGGAATTTGGAGGCAAGCATATTCATATCATATTCATATCAGGCCACAGGACATTTGAGTGAAATCCTTAACCTCCATTGCCTCAGTTTCCCTGTGTTTACACTGGGGAAGATGGAAACTTTCTCAGGGGAGTCTCATAAGCTCTTTGTTTACTAAAGCAATTTCCTTGTATTTATTTATTTTGGCTGTGGAAGTATTTTCAGGGCCGAGAGGATGGCTCACTGGATAAAGTACTGCGCAATGTGAGGACCAGAATCCCTGTGAACATTGAGGTGGAAACAGAAATTCCCTGGGCAGGCTGGCTAGCCAGACTATCTGGAAAGGGATCCCAGGCTCAAATAAGAGACACTGAGTCAGGAGTAGAGTGAAAGGTGCCTCAGTGGGCACCTGTACCTACACACATGTGTGTCTCCCCACACAAGTACAAACATGACATTAACATGCTGAAAAGGTTATGGTCCTGAAATTATTTTAGGTTATAGGGAGACTGCAAGAATAATACCAGAGCCTGTGCTGGCCCCTCTGCCTGAGGCTCCTATTGGCCAGCCTTTCCACTCCTGTCATTTGTTTCTTTCTTAGTCTCTGCTTTCTCCATATGTACATATTTCGGTCATTTTTTTTTTTAATTTGGCCATCAGTGAAGAGGTGACATGCCCTTGTGTTCTCTAATTCTTTATTTTTATTTCTTTGAGGCAGGTTCCTACTTTGGAACCCAGGCTGGCCTGAGATCCCCTGCCTTTGCCCCTTCCTTCATTCTAGGGTTTCAGATCACTATGCCTGGCTTGTCCATCATTCATTAGTGTTTCTTTCCTCAAATTGGACTGTTCTTTTATTAAGTATCACCAGTGACAGGTAGGGATAGAACCATCTTGGAGTTGTGACTAGAGGTCAGATTCTGAGCAAGGTACTAGGGGTATGAGAATTAAACAGCTGGGAACGGTGGAATAAACCTCTCATCCTAGGACCTGGGGGGCTAAGGCAGGAAAATCCGGAGTTCAAAGCCAGCCTGGGCTCCATAGTGAGGCCCTGTCATGAAGAAAGAGAAAGGGTAAGAAGCTGACTCTTTATCTGAGAACCTTGGAGGTTAGCTGGTGTCCTCATGGTGACATTTTTGGGGTGCTCAGAGAGATCCCAGGATTGCTGCTGAAACATGTCATGATGTCCCTTTTCTTCTAGGCCTTAGGATTCTTTCTGTGGATCATCTGCTGGGCAGACCTCTTCTACTCTTTCTGGGAAAGAAGTCAGGGAATGCTCCTAGCCCTGGTACTACTGGTCAGCCCGACACTGCTAGGCATCACCATGGTGAGGGTTGGCTGGTGGGGCTGGCAGCAAGAAATGGAGGATGTGGGCTGTGGTGTGGCTGAGTGGTAGAGTGTTTGCCTGGCATGAGCAAGGTCATGAGTTCCATCAATAAAAGAGAAGCTGAGTTGTGAGCCAAACATGGTGGCACATGCTTTCATTCTAGCACTTGGAGAGATGTGGAGGGCAAGGCCAGTCTGGCTGTAATAGTGAACTTGAGGCCAGCCTGGGCTATATGGGAGCCTTGTTTCACAAAACCAAGAAATAGGGGCTAGAGAGATGCTCAGTGGCTAAAAGTGCTTGCTGTTCCTGCAGAGGACTCAGATTTGGTTCTACCATGTACATTGAGTGGCTCACAACCCTTTGTAATGCAAGCTGTAGGGGAATCCTCTTCAGACCTTGCGGGTACTCGAATATATTTGGTATACACATAGACGCATACACATACCAATAAATAAAAATAAAATATCTGAAAGGAACAAAACTTAAACCTAAAACCAATACACAATACTGAAGAAATGGCTCAGAGGATAAAGATGCTAGTGGTATAAATCCCATGCAAAGGAGGGAGAAGGGAACCATCTATGTGCTCTGACTTCCACATGTTCATTATGGCGTGTGTGCACACACACAATAATAAAACATCTTAAAACCTCTAAAACAAAACATGCAGAATCTCTAATGTTAGGGAAGCCGTCAGCAGCAGCTGTGTTGCCTACCCTGACCTGCAGCTCTCTGCATCTTTAAGTGCAGCTCACAGAATGTCATTTATAGGAGTTTTTCAGGAGTGGTGGACTGGGAGTCCTCGAGAAGGCTTTAGGGACGTAATGTAAGAATGGCCCCTAGGATCCTACATGTAAGCAACACAGACAGCTGTGACTTTAAATTTACAGATAGACGGTGAGTGTGTTTGAGTCTGGTAGGACTCTTGGTATTGTGCTTGAGCTCGAGGTCATTTTAGAGTGGGACAGGCACCATGTGTCTCCTCTTACAGGTGAGAGGCCCAGGACTGTGGATGAGGTCATGGGTAGCTGAGCCACACTTGGGTCCTGTGCGAAACCCAGGAGGGTTTTAGAGAGCAGAGACCTTGGCAGCTGGAAGAAGAGGAGGAAGAGCAAGCTTAGAGCAGACTTGGGGGCAGAGAATCAGTTTATCTGAAGGGTTGGAGCTGAAAGGACATATACAGGGAAGAACAGGCTGTAAGTCAGGAACAGTGGAGGCTCAGGAGGGAGGGGTGGTGACAACGAAGACACGGTGGTGCTGACGGCTGTGTTAACCAGGTGTCAGGCACAAGACTAACTCCTGAATGACCTATGTTCATGTATTTGCACATTCTTCTCATGTTGTAGTTAAGTGAGTGGAAGTCCAGAGAAGTGAAGGAGGTGGGCCAAGGTCACAAAGCCAGGAAATGGTAGAGCCACATTCCCATGCTGCTCTGATGTCTGTGATGGCTCTTGGCTTATTTTCTGGCTCTCTGGCTGGGCTCGATTCCTTGCGGGCACTTAGCAAACATATTCTTGCCCTGACTATGTGTGAGATAAAAATGTGTGGCCTGGCTGAGCACAAAGAGATCAAATGGTGTCTCTATAAAAGACTAAAGCTGTGTGTCCTGGTCTGTGGAGATCTGAGCAGGGAGCTCTGAACTTGGATCTGGGGCTCGTACTTAAGGAAACTTCAGTGAAGGGAAGAAGAGTGGAGCTGAAGCCCAAAGGGTAAATAGGATGAAGGGACTGAGGGCAGAGGACCATTCTGTTGAGAGCAGCAGATCCAACATTCAGGGTAAGGAAGAAATGGAGGCTTGGCCTGAGTGCCTGGGACAGGCATGGAGAGGAGGAGATGAGAGAGGATGTTCCAGTAGGAGGTAGAGGACCCCAAGGCACTGCAGCCTCACAGTGAGTGGGGTCTGCTCTGCATTGTCTCCTCTCAAAGCTGGATCTCACCTCTAAACTGAGCTTTCCTCACATCCCTGTTCGGGTCTTACTGGAATCCCGTGACTCAGGGACTGGAGGACGGCTTAGTCGTTAAGAGCACTTGCTGCATAAGCATTAAGAGCTGTTCAGATCTCCAGCACCCATGTAAAAAGTCTGGCGTGCCACACATATCTTTAATTGGAAAGCAGAGGCAGCTTGGTAACCAACCTAGCTCTAAATTAAATGAGAGGTTCTGTGTCAAGAGAATAAGGCAGAGAGTGAGAGAGCAGAATACTCAGAATCATCCTCTGGACTCCGCCCAAGTGCACCCATGCAGACATGTGCATATATACTACACACTGTCACACGATACACACAGATAATAAAAAGAAAGATACCTTTAGAAAATGACTACAGCTCTTTAGGTAGCTGCTGTGGTACCGTTGTGACTGGGCTAAGGCCTCCTCTCCAGGCAGCTCTTGGACCCCTGAGACATGCTTACTCAGACACCATGGGACCCTGCAGTCCTGCCTCTCTAACCTCTTGTATACTTTTCCCTTCCAGCTGCTCGCCACCTTTTTAATTCAGTTTGAGCGAAGGAAAGGAGTCCAGTCCTCAGGGATAATGCTTACTTTCTGGCTTGTAGCCCTACTCTGCGCCCTTGCCATCTTGAGATCTAAGATCATCTCTGCCTTAAAAAAGGTAATCGGGAGAGATGCTTCCTCCATTTTGTATGGTCATGTGTTGCCATGGGAATCACAGGTTGGGGACCAAATAGGTTCTGCTGCTTTTCCAGGAACATCTCTACTCTAGACCCTTCTTCCTGTCTACAGGCAAATGCTAACTCACACTACACTTCTGTCTGTAGTGCCTCTGTAAGCTGGCCGGGTTGGAGCTGAGCTGAGCTGGGAGCTATGTTTGCCCAGTGGCTGCTCCCCAAGTACCCTAGACATGTTGACCTTGGTGCTACCAACTGTAACTCTGACAGGAAGTTGTTGAGGCTGGCTCCTTGTGCCACTCTCAAAACATTTGAAGAGTATACACTTCTTGGCTAGTCTGTCATTTCTCATTATCTGGGAGCTAGAGACTGGCAAGAGCATGGAGGAGGATGGAGGGAGGGAGCATGGAGGAGGGAGGATAGATGTGGAGCACTTATGAAAGAACAAGGACAGTGGACAGGGACAGTGGCTGGCACGGTTGAGTTTGTATTTTCCTAAGTGCTTCTTCAGGGACTGCACATTTCTCATGAATAATCTGAGGACCATGGCCCAGTGACTCTGATGAGGCACCTGTACCTCAGCACTGACAAGTGGACAGAGGCTTCTTCATTGTGGGACACTCTCCTGTGCTTTGTAGGATATCTAGGGCCATCCTGGCCTCCATGCCCTTAGCTCCTGGTGTGTCAGGAGCTAATGTCAAACATTCCCAGAATCCACTAGAATTGTTGTCTGGCAGGCAAAACCACCCTTGGTGGAGGACTACTGGTAAGTTCAGCAGTGGAGAAGCCAGGGCATAGAAAGGTTAAGTAAATGGATAAGGTCCCATAGCCAGAAGGAGCAGAGCAGATGTATTCCACTCCCTGCTGTCAAGGAACAGGAGATGGAGCCACCTTCCTTCTGTTTTGTTTTCAGGGGAGGGAAATGTGAGGAGGTCTGTGGCAGGGGAGGTGGCTGTCTGCAGCCTGCTCTTTGGGCTTATCTTAATCCTTTTTCTCTTGCTGTAACCAAATCCATATTCGGGCTGATTAAGAGAAAACAGAGGTTTATTGAGCTTGTAGTTCTGAAGGCTGAGAGGTCTGAGGTTTTGGGGCAGCATCTGGAGAAGGCTTTGCTGGCAGATTTCCTGCAGAGGCCCATGATAGGCCATTTCCCGCCATCATGGCCCCTTGCCACTGAACACCATTACCTGTGACTTGAGGATTTGATGAATCATATGTACCCTGCCTTCAGGGAAGATTATGTTAATCTGTGTCCCTGTCTTCTCCCCTCTAAGGATGCTCAAGTGGACATGTTTCGAGATTCTGCATTCTATCTGTACTTCACCCTCATGTTCATTCAGCTCGTGCTGTCCTGCTTCTCAGACAGCTCACCCTTGTTCTCTGAAACTGTCCGTGACCCGGTAAGTGTGACCCAGGCATGTATGCCCAGGTGGAGAGAAATAGGCAGTTGCAGCTAACTCTGATTCAGGTCCTGAACCCAACACCATCTAGGTACTCGTTCTGAGTCCCACTTCACCAATGCAGACTCACATTCCTTTCTTGTGGAAGCCCATAGCAAAACCATTCTTCTCACTTGTCAGGCAGAAACCTGTGCTTGGATATACCAGTGTCCTGGGCTGCGCCTTACAAGCCAGCTGGCAACTTTTACTTAGCATGGTGATTTTAGAAAATGTGAGTAGAACCCACAGTGAGATCCAACTGCCCAGGCTTTCTAGAAAAATGGGAAATTTTGGTAGATTAAGGCCATGGTCCTCAGGGCTGTAGGTGGTAGGAGGTAGGGCTGGGGCTGGGGCTGGGGCTGGGGCTGGGGCTGGGGCTGGGGCTGGGGCTGGGGCTGGGGCTGGGGCTGGGGCTGGGGCTGGGGCTGGGGCTGGGGCTGGGGTTCCACATTATTTTAGATCGTGATTCTCTGCTATGGTCCCCACCACAGCAGACCTCTGCCACCTCTGCCAGTTCCAAGGACATTCTGTGAACTGCTGCTTCCTGCTGGTCTAGCTTTCTTCCTCCCTCTGAGTTGCCACTGAGACTGTATTTCCTTTATCCCTGAAGCCTGACCTTGCTGTTTGGCTCTCTGTAGATGTGTGCTGGCTCCCTGTTTGGAACATTCCTTTAGCTTTGCTGATTTGGTACTTGGTATTTATACCTCCTTTATTTTTTTGCAGGGCTTCTTTCTTTATGTGAACACACAGCTCAGTCACTGAGGGGCCAGGACAGGGCATAGCTGTCCACCAGCTCCCTGCTGTGCTAGACAATTTACATGCATGCCTCTTTTTATTTTTCCTATTTTTCAGACAGGGAAATGGAGTCTGAGGGACTTAAGTGCCTTGCCCACTGTAAGTGGCAGAGCAGGAATTTGAACCCAGGACTGATCCTTCTATAGAACCCCATCACTTCTCTTGGTTATACTCCACTTAAGGGCAAGTTTTATAATGGTTGGATTGGTTCCTTAGGCCCAAAGGCAGAGATTGCCCTGGGATCTTGATGCCTTAGGCAGGGTTGCCATTTGTGGACTGCTAAAACAATGTAGGGGGAGGTCCTCTGAGGCCTGCTTGGGGCCTCCTGGAATACTGGATATGGCTTCCATCTGTCTACTTACTCTAAAATCAGGAAGGAAGTGGAGGGTACCAGTGTACTCAGAGTTATGCTGAAGTCCTGGCGTAAGGCCAAAAGTTGGTTCCCTTTGAAACGTTGTGTTTATTTATTATGACAAAATATATTTAACCTAAGATATCATGTTACCTGCTTTAAATGGTTCAGAGCCATCAGGAGGTTTTGATTTCATTCATAACACAAGTATTGTAGCTGGCTGACTTCAACGGGGACTGTGTTAAGACACGGAATCATGGACCCCTTCTGGGGTCAAGCCTAACACAACTTGACAGCATCCCTAGGTGGTATGTGCGTTGGTGTGCAGGTGTGTGTGAATGTGCAGAGAAGCTTAGGTGGCACCAGTTCAAAGCTCTCAGTCTTGAATGAGCGATTTTTTTTCCACTTGCTTTTTGCTATGCTACAGATGCCAGTGTTTCACCATCGAGTCACATCCCTAGTACCAAAGGACATATTTTTGAAGACTAAAAATATTGGGGCACTGGCAGAGCCTCTTAGGAGACAGCTGTATTAGGCTCCTGTCAGCAAGCACTTCTTGGCATGTGCGGTAGTGTCTGGGTTTGGCATCTGTATATGGGATGGATCCCCAGGTGGGGCAGTCTGACAAATACAGAGGCAGATGCTCGAAGCCAACCATTGGACTGAGCATGGGGTCCCCAATGGAGGAGTTAGAGAAAGGACTGAAGGAGCTGAAGGGGTTTTTAGCCCCATAGGAAGAACAACAATATCAACCAGCCAGAGCCCCCCAGAGCTCCCAGGGACTAAATCACCATACAAAGAGTACACATGGAGGGAGGGACCCATAACTCCAGCCACATATGTAGCAGAAGATGGCCTTGTCGGAAATCAATGGGAGGAGAGGCCCTTGGTGCTATGAAGTCTTGTTGCCCCAGTGTAGGGGAATGCCAGGGTGGGGAGGCAGGAGTTGGTGGGTGGGTGGGTGGGTGGGGGAAGTACCCTCATTGAAGCAGGGGGAGGGAGGATCGGATAGGGGGTTTCTGGAGGGGAACCAGGAAATGTAAATAAATAAAATATTCAATAGGAAATATTGGGGCTCAGAGAAGTTGTGTTATCACAATATAATTTATACCTAATTTATGCCAAAGAGGAACCTATTTTTGGAGTTGGGTTGACCCTGAGGCTCTAAGTCCACCTGTGTCCTCTTGTGTCCGTAGCAGATATTTGTAAGGCCTCTGATGTATGGTACAGCGCTGCTAGAAACTTAGCAGTGTGCGTTGTAGTCAGGATTAAAGCAATGGTCAGGGGAAACTTATCATCCCTTAGAGATAATGCCTACAGCTGGCACACAGAACAAAGATCAGAAAACAGGATGGTAGCAGTGAAAAGTGTATCTTTATTAGAACTGAAAAGGGAAGTGTAAGTGCCCTCCACAGGCAGCTGCTGGCTTAAGTAAGCATGTGTTTCTGGAGCACCCTTTTCCAGGTCCAGGGCCTTTTTATTGTAAAAGGGAAGAAGGGAGCAGTCTCTGAAGGGATGGGCTGTACTATGGCTGTTGTCAGTGATTGGTTCTGGGTGTTGGAGGCTTGTACACTCCTTGGGTGGTCCAGAGCAGCTCTGTTACTGGTTTTGAATTTAACCTTCATACTCAGTCACAAATATCTGATCCTCTCTTCCTGTCTTAGCTGGAAGAACTGTATATAGGACGTGAGATGTCATCCTGGCTGTCTTTGAAAGATACAGTCTGTCACGTGTCCTCATGCTTAGAAGCAAGCACTTTTCTGTCTGGGTCTTCCTTCCCTTCCTTTCTTTTTCTTTTCTTTTTTATTTATTATATATGAGTACACTGTTGCTGTCTTCAGACACACCAGAAGAGGGCATCAGATCTCTTTACAGATGGTTGTGAGCCACTATGTGGTTGCTGGGAATTGAACTCATGACCTCTGGAAGAGCAGTCAGGTGCTCTTAACCGCTGAGCCATCTCTCCAGCCCTCTTTTTCTTTTTTAAACACTTTAACTTACTTTTAGTGTGTGTGGCCACCTGTGTGTGCCACAGTGTGTTCTTAGAGGTCAGAGGACATCCTCCAAGAGTCCTTCCATTGTGTGAGTTCTTGGGGATCCAAGTCAGACTTGGCAGTACCTTTACCCAGTCATCTTGCTGTGTAGCCATCTAGCTATGCAGTCTAGACAGCTTTGGAGTCGTCATCCTCTTGCATCAATTTTCCCAGTATTGGAATCACAGGTATGTCCTATCATTCCTTACTTGGTAAGTTTTGTTTTGTTTCTGAGATAGGGTCCCAGGCTACCCTTGAACTTGAGATCCTCCTGTATCTGCTTCCTGAGCACTTGGATTACAGGTATGTGCCACCACACTGGGCTTAGGTGTCTTAGTAAATGACTCAAGTCCTGTGATGATACAGTATGTCACTAAGATCCTACAAAGTTTCCTACTCCACTCCAGAGGCTAAATACTGAACCTTGCTCAGAGTGTTCCAAACTTCATCTTTCTTGCCACCTTCCTTCTGCTTTGGGTTTTAAGGAATTGAGCAGCGCTGTCTGTCTGTCTGTCCTCCAGTCCTCCACCCCCCAAAGCTAGGCTAAAGATGAATCAACCTTGACCTCTGTCCTTGAGGTGAGATGGAAGGGGCATGTGTGTGTGTGTGTGTGTGTGTGTGTGTGTGTGTGTGTGTGTGTGTTGCAGAATGGACAGTCAGGGCTAATGGTCCCTGAGTGCCAGGAATAACAGAAAGGCTGCTGCTAAGTGAGGAAGTTTTGTGCTTATGTTCACTTTGTGTGTTTTAATGGGAGGGGCTCCTAGGAGACATACTATGTGTAAAGTTCTAGATGTGTGATGGAACTTATTTGTGTTTCTGGGACACTTCAGCTTGACTCTGTCAGAAGGCTCTGTCCCAGGAATTAATAGCATAATAGCATTAATTAGGCATAGCAGTGCACAGTTCATTTAGCCTGTACAACAAACCCAGCAGAATGCATATGAAGTCTCCTGATTTATAGGTCAAAACACAGAGGGACAAAGTGGAGTACAGGAAAGAATCTATACCTAGAGCTTGTTAGAGTGTAGACCATTGTCCCTACCGCCAACCTTCTTGATAGCATAGGGCAGGGCATGGCTAGAACCTTTTGTCTCTACAAAATTTGCTGCTGCTGCTGGGGCCACGTTGGAGAACCATCACTCTAAACTGCTTGGCTGCTGCCCATATATACCTCTTACTTCAGTCTTTTAGTCTGAGCACATTGGGCAGAAAATTGAGTTAGACCATAGATAGCTCCAGTTAGCTTTGCTATCACAGAAGCCCTCCCATGTTAGATGCTTCCAGAAACCAACTTCTAAGTTGATAGATTTCCTTCTATGTCCTTGCAGGGGAGCCCTCGGGCTATAGCTTCAGATAATCTAAGTGTCCCTGATTGGATCCAGAGGAGGGAGGAGGCCTGGAAGTAGATGAAGCTTTTGGAGGATGCAGAGAAAAATAGCAATGTCTTGCTTACCAACATGACCTGTTGTGTTTGCTGGTGGGTCTCTCCTAGTGTTAGGAACTCACTCAGTTTGAGTGGCTAGAGTGAGACTTTGTCTCCATAAACTTGAGGGTCTTATTGAGCTGGACCTGTGCTTATGACAGCCCCAAGAGCCACCTCCCCTCTATATTGAAGTTAAGGCTGAGGGAAGACTGGAGATATTGTTGAAAAAAAAAACAACCAAAAAGCAAACAAAATCCCTCTCACTTTAGTAGGAGTTTTATTCTGTAGCCAAATATGAGTGACGCTGGCCCAGGAACATGGTTGCTTCAAGTACCATGGTCTAACATGGTAAAAGTTTCAGAACAAAAGAGAGTCATAAATCAAGGTACTTTTCAAGTCATTTGTGGGACCCCATGTTTTGAAAGTCTTAGCTTTAGGCTTAGTGGATGCTGCTGCTTTGTTGATATACCCTAAAACGTTTCACGTGATTACCAGAATGCTGCTATGTGGACACACAAGTAGGCAATGACTGGCTACTAAGGGGGCTGAAGGTGGCTCAAGATCATCTATAGCCTAGCACGGCTTCTTGTCATGGACTCTGCTCACACTCCCAACAACCCAGTGAAATCATGACTCAACAGACTGTAACCCAACAACCAGATTTATATGTTAAGTACTCAATGTACAATACATCCACACAAGTTAACTTACAACCAATTGATAAGGATATAAAGCATCCACCTAGATAAGATATAATTTGCTCATCTAGACACACACAATCCTGTACATATTTATCCCTTAAGAATAGTCCTAACAAGCTGTAAATGTACAGAGAGAAATCCTTTTTTTTTCTTTTTTTTTGGAGCTGGGGACCGAACCCAGGGCCTTGCGGTTGCTAGGCAAGCGCTCTACCTCTGAGCCAAATCCCCAACCCCTACAGAGAGAAATCTTAACATCCGCTGCCATGTTCTCTTGGCTGCTCCCTCCCTTTCTCTGTCTCCTCCACTTCTAAAACTTTTCTCCTGCTCATCCTTCCTTCTCATCCAATGACAGGCCTCGTTCTATCCTGTACCTGCCTTCACCTGCATAATGACATCAATGTACACACTTTTCTCTCAAATATAAGCTGAGCACTACTATTCTCATTTTGAAATTTATCAACATTTTACCAGTTAAACAGAACATTTAGTTATCTATTCCAGCTTAAGAAAGGCTTAAAATCTATGTTATATCCCTGCTAGCTTGTATACTATCCAATAACTATCAAATTAAATATGTATTTTCAAAGTTAAACACCCTGAGTCGGTTATGAGACTATAATCAGTCTTCACCCCATCAGAAATCTGAGAATGACCAATTATCTATAAACATAGGAAACCTAACATGGCTTCCAGAACTGAGACAGGTCGTGGAGACAAATCTCCACTAGCACAGTCCTCTGTTAGCAACATGAGCACAAGAGTCTTCAGTTTGGCCCAGGATCAACTGACAGACTCTTGACGTGCAGAAATCTTGAAGGGCTGATAATTCTGGCTCGGCACAGATTATCAATCAATTATTCTGCATAAAGTGTCCCTTTTTGGACAGTATTAGTCTGTAGGTGAATTAGGCAGTTTCTGCCCAGTGGCTGCCTAGCCACAAAGTATTACCTCATCCAGAGGTAGAGATGTTGTTCCATTTCTTCCTTAAATCTGCCAAAGGGGAACTGTTAGGAGCAGATATGTCTCAACAAAAGATAAATAATTTTAAATGTCATATTTTGTGGATTTCTGATGTTTTGAAAACCATCTATCTATATAAGGTGATCTGGACTGTTGTCTATTAACTATCCTCAGACATTTCTAACAAGAATATTTTTAAAAGACTCTAATGGTGAACTAGGAGCCATGAATTTGCTATTTGGCCCCTAACTCCTATTTTATTTTATTTTATTTTTTGATATATTTATAATGATTTATTTTTAGTTTCCTAATCTTGTTACTTAAGATAAATATGTATTCTTTCAGAGAGATCTGAACCTTTTACATATTCCTAGACATGAAGACTTTCGTTATAGAGGTTTTTTTTTCTCCATCTTTATTAAATTGAGTATTTCTTATTTACATTTCAATAGTTATTACCTTTCCCAGTTTTCAGTCAAACATCCCCCAGCCCCTCCCCCTCCCCTTGTATGTGGGTGTTCCCCTCCCCATCCTCCTCTCACTACTGCCCTCCCCCCAACAATCCCGTTCACTGGGGGTTCAGTCTTGGCAGGACCAAGGGTTTTCCCTTCAGATCCGGGTGGTGTCTGGAATGCAGGTGACCTGTAGCTTGAGTGCCCCTATCTTCCTGTTCCCAGAGGCCCTATATAGTTTCTTATTGGGCCAGGGATGTGGGCAAGGGTGGGCAGTACTGGCGGTCTCTCCTGCCCTACAGTCTCAGGAGTGCCCACCTGTCTGTGTGATGTGTTCTCTCTCCCACAGGGTGTGGGAGCAGGGAGCTGTGGGCCAGGATCAGCGAGGTTCAGGCTCTGGCTAGAAACAGGAAGCGTCCAGTTCCAGAGGAATTTTGCCTCTGTGTGTCCTGAGTCCACCAGGCAGGTCACTTAGAGCAGAAAAGTTGGTCTTACCTCTGGTGTGAGGCCTGAAGTTGCTTCTCTGGGGCTGCGTTTCAGCTCTCCATGAGGGCAGCAACCAGAAAAGCCTGCCCCACCTTTTCTTGGGTTCCTGTGCACAGGGGTCCCAGAAGGTGCTAGGCATTTTCCTCTAGAGTCAGAAATGTGGACAGAGTGTAGTCTCTTCTGGCTTCCCAAGCATGTCTGCCTCTCTGAAGGTTTAGCTCTCCCTCCCATGGGATTTGGGTGCAGGGAGCTGGTTGACCAGGTCTCTCCCTTCAGATCTGGGTGGTGTCTGGACCGCAGGGGACCTGCAGCTTGAGTGCCCTAATTCCTATTTCAGTTCAGAAGCTCGTAATGGCATCAGTAGAAGGACTGGGTCCAAACCTTGTACTTTTAAAATTTTGTAGCAAATAAGTTCTATACCAATGTAAGGATATGACTTTATCTTAGTTACCAAATGAGATTATGGCTGTACAAATCAATTCTAGCTAATCTTCCCCATTAAAGTATGACCATTTCTAAATTCCTCATAAAACCAACCTTAAAATAACCACATTCAGCCCTCCAAAGTCCAGGAAATCGGGGTGACGACTCTTCAGTAACTTCTTCAAGCTGTATGTGAGTGTTGAGATATCCTTGGGGGGAGGGGGGAGGGAAAATGGAGCGAAAGCTGCAGCCGGATGTGTGTCTTGATTGGACCCAGCTGAAAGTTCTTGCGATCAGGAATCCAAGCAGGCACATTCTGCAAAATATAATTCTCAAGACAAAAGTTTCAGCATCATCTAGATAACTTTTTGTTTGATTCTCTTGAATCTAGTTTTTCAGGCGGTCTCCTCTATTAAATCTGATCCATGTGACTCTGGAAGGTGTCCAGAGCCTAATTACCCTTTTTAAAAACACAAAGACGGGGGGGGGGGGGCTGGAGAGATGGCTCAGTGGTTAAGAGCACTGACTGCTCTTCCTAGAGGTCATGAGTTCAAATCACAGCAATCACATGGTGGCTCACAACCATCTGTAATGGGATCTGATGCTCTCTTCTGGTATGTCTGAAGACAGCTACAGTGTACTTAAATATAATAAATAAATAAATCTTTAAAAAAAAAACACAAAGACATAACCTTTCTCCCAAAATACTATGTTCTGTAGTCTGTAACCAGAAAAGCTTGTATCTTGTACTCTCTCCCAGAGGAATAATAGAACAAGTCTCAAATCACACCCATTATGAAAATTGAAACAGAAGTAAAATTTAAAAAGAAGTAAACTAAACAATAGTGTATGAGCCTCTTTAGGCTTTTCTAATCTGTCATTTCAGAAGTTAACCCAAAATTCCCATGGAGCCCACTTAAGCTTTCTGTTGTGGTAAATATCAAAAGTAACCACAAATCCTTGCTAGCTGGCATCATTAAGCCATATGGCCTTTAGCGAGATAATTCATAAAACAAATTATACACCTCCTATCAATTCCAATACCAATAAGAAGTAAGCAACTTATCAAACCAGGACTTTAACCCAAAATTCCTGTGGAGTCCACGTTAGAAAGAATATGAGTATCCTGTAAGACTTATTAGAGCATTATATCTTTATACCATCTGTCTGTTAAGATCTCTACTTGTAGCCTTAGACCTCCAGTAACTAGCAAC
Source organism: Rattus norvegicus (assembly GCF_021556685.1). Classification (NCBI taxonomy): domain Eukaryota; kingdom Metazoa; phylum Chordata; class Mammalia; order Rodentia; family Muridae; genus Rattus; species Rattus norvegicus. Next base: position 7,661,206 of record NC_141543.1, read on the forward strand.
TTCTGTAATATATGTCTGTCATGCACTGTGCCTGGTGCTACAGACTTCTGTTTATTTCTACCTAGTTCCAAATTGTGGGTGGAATTCCCCACATGATTTGGACAAACTCTGTATATAAGTATTCTAAAAACAAATAAACTAGCTTTTTTTTCTTTATTAACTTGAGTATTTCTTATTTACATTTCGATTGTTATTCCCTATATTTTTGTTCTTAAAAGTAACACAGGACCAGAGCTAAAGAAAACACAAAGCGACTAAGGCCTGTCGGTCTTCAGGAACAACAAAAACAAAAGAAATCCCATATACACATGGAAGCTGAACAACACTCTACTCAATGATACTTGGAAAAAAAGAAACAAAGAAAAAATTACAGACTTCTTAGAATTTAATGAAAATAGAGGCACAACATACCCAAACTTATGGGACACAATGAAAGTAGTATAAAGAGAAAAACTCATAGCTCTGAGTGCCTCCAAAAAGAAACTGGAGACAACATACATTAGCAGCTTAAGAGCACACCTGAAAGTTCTAGAACAAAAAGAAGCAAATACACCCAAGAAGAGTAGACAGCAGAAAATAATCAAACTCAGGGCTGGTATCAATCAAATGGAAACAAAAATAACTATACAAAGACTCAACAAACCCAGGAGCTGGTTCTTTAAGAAAAATGACAAGATAGATAAATCCTTTAGCCAGACTAGACAGAAGATACAGAGACAGTATCCAAAATTAACAAAATCAGAAATGAAAAGGGAGACATAACAACAGAAAGTGAGGAAATGAAAAAAATTATCAGATCCTACTACAAAAGCATTTACTCAACAAAACTGGAAAATCTGGAAGAAATGGATAATTTTCTAGACAGATATCAGGTACCAAAGTTAAAGCAGGAACAGGTAAACCATCTAAACAACCCCATAACCCCTAAAGAGATAGAAGCAGTCAGGACCAGATGGGTCTAATGCAGAATTCTGAGACCTTCAAAGAAGACCTAATACCAATATTCTTCAAACTATTCCACAAAATACAAACAAAAATAACTTTACCCAATTCGTTCACTGAAGCCACAACTACACTTATACCTAAACCACACAAAGACCCTATAAAGAAAGAGAACTTTTGATCAATTTCCCTCAGGAATATTGATACAAAAATACTCAATAAAATTCTCGTAGGCTTCATCCCAGGGATGCAGGGATGGTTCAATATATGGAAATCCATCAATTTGTAATCCACTATATATACAAACTCAAAGAAAAAAAAACCACATGAGTATCTCATTAGATGCTGAGAAAGCATTTGACAAAATTCAACACCCCTTCATGATAAGAGTCTTAGAAAGATCAGGAATTCAAGGCCCATACCTAAACATAATAAAAGCAAACCAGTAGCCAACATCAAACTAAACAGAGAGAAAGTGAAAGCAATCCCACTAAAATCAGAGACTAGACAAGGCTGCCCACTCTCTCCCTACCTATTTAATATAGTACTTGAAGTCCTAGCCAGAGCAATCAGACAACAAAAGGAGGTCAAAAGGATGCAAATTAGAAAGGAAGAAGTCAAAATATCACTATTTGCAGATGATATGATAGTATACTTAAGGGACCCCAAAAGTTCCACCAGAGAACTACTTAACCTGATAAACAACCTCAGCAAAGTGGCTGGGTATAAAATTAACTCAAACAAATCAATAGCCTTCCTCTACTCAAAGGATGAGCAGGCAGAGGAAGAGATTAGGGAAGTGACACCCTTGACAATAGTCACAAATAATATAAAATACCTTGGTGTGACTCTAACCAAGCAAGTGAAAGATCTGTATGACAAGAACTTCAAATCTCTGAAGAAAGAAATTGAAGAAGATCTCAGAAGATGGAAAGACCTCCCATGCTCATGGACTGGCAGGATTAATATCGTACAAATAGTCATCATGCTTAAAGCAATCAACAGATTCTATGAAATCCCATAAAAATTCCAACTCAAGTCTTCATAGAGTTAGAAAGATAAATTTGCAAATTCACTTGGAATAACAAAAAACCCAGGATAGGAAAACTATCCTCTACAATAAAAGAACTTCTGGGGAAATCACCATCCCTGACCTCAAGCTGTATTACAGAGCAATTGTGATTAAAAAAAAAATCTGCATGGTATTGGTACAGGGACAGACTGGTAGATCAATGAAATAGTACTGAAGACCCAGAAATGAATCCACCTATGCTCACTTGATCTTTGACAAAGGAGCTAAAACCATCCAGTGGGAGGAAAAACAGCATTTTCAACAAATGGTGATTGTTCAACTGCCAGTCAGCATGTAGAAGAATGCAAAATGGTCCATTCTTATCTCCTTATACAAAGCTCAAGTCCAAGTAGATCAAGGTCCTCCACATAAAACCAGATACACTCAAACTAATAGAAGAAAAAGTGGGGAAGAGCCTCAAATATGTAGGCACAGGGGAAAATTTCCTGAGCAAAACACCAATGGCTTATATTCTAAGATCAAGAATTGACAAATGGCATCTCATAAAATTGCAAAACTTCTGTAAGGCAAAGGACACTGTCAATAGGACAAAATGTCAACCAACAGATTGGAAAAAATCTTTACCAATCCTACATCTGAAAGAGGGCTAGCATCTAATACATACAAAGAAGTCAAGAAGGTAGACTCCAGAGAACCAAATAACCCTATTTAAAAATGGGGTACAAGGCTAAAGAAAGAATTCTCAACTGAGGAATATTGAATGGCTGAGAAGCACCTAAAGAAATGTTCTACATCCTTAGTCATCAGGGAAATGCAAATCAAAACAACCCTGAGATTCCACCTCACACCAGTGAGAATGGCTAAGATAATAAACTCAGATGACAACAGATGCTGGCAAGGATGTGGAGAAAGAGGAACACTCCTCCATTGTTGGTGGGATTGCAAAGTGGTACAACAACTCTGGAAATCAGTCTGGAGATTCCTCAGAAAATTGGACATAGTGGTACCTGAGGACCCAGCTATACCACTACTGGGCATACATCCAAAAGTAGGAAGGTCCAACATATAACAAAGACACATGCTCCACCATGTTCATAACAGCCTTATTTGTAATAGCTAGAAGCTGGAAAGAACCCAGATATCCTTCTACAGAGGAATGGATACAGAAAATGTGGTACATTCACACAATGGAGTACTACTCAGCTATTAAAAACAATGACTTCATAAAATTCTTAGGCAAATGGATGGAACTAGAAAATATCATCCTGGGTGAAGTAACCCAATCACAAAAGTAAATATATGGTATGCACTCACATCTAAGAGGATATTAGCCCAAAATATCCAAGATATAATTCACAGACCACAGGTAGCTCAAGAAGAAGAAAGACCAAACTGTGGATGCATTAATCCTTCTTCGGAGGGGGAACAAAATTCTTAGAAGAGAGGAACAAACAGTGGAGCAGACTACAGGAAAGGTCATGGAGAGACTGCCCCACCTGGGGATCCATCCCATATTCAGCACCAAAGACCCCCACCCCAGAGCTCCCAGGGACTAAACCACCAACCAAAGAGTACACATGAAGAGACCCATGACTCCAGCCACATATGCAGCAGAGGATGGCATTGTCCAGCATCAATAACAGGAAAAGCCCTTGATCCAAGGAAGGTTCGTTTCTCCAGTGTAGGGGAATGCCAGGGTGGTGATGTGGAGTGGGAGCACCCTCATAGATCAGGGGGAGCGGTATGTAGAGGGGGGAACCAGGAAAGAGGATAACGTTTGATATGTAAATACATAAACTATCCAATAAAAAAAGGAGTGCAGAAATAAAGTGTGGAGTGAATTTAAAAAAAAAGACACAAGCCATTATGAAGCCAATTTTAGAAAGTGGGGGCCAAAAGTAACCAAAGCAAACCTGAATGGTTCAAATGCTGCAGTTCTCTAGGATCCATACATACCTGGGGATCCCGGATTGTTAGGAATGAGTACTACTCCCCTACAATTCCTTTTGTCTGCCCAGGCTAAGATGGATTTCTATTGCTTACAACCAAGAGGCTCCTGCCCAATATACTTAGGTTCTAACAAATGAGTTTGTTTCACATTTGACATGGGACAATGGGACAGAATTGGCTTACATAAAAATGTCAATTCCATATACTTCAAGGAAAGACTAACACAGCTGATCATAATGATGTATGTCTGTAATCTCAGTACTGTGAAGGCATAGACAGGAGGGTCTCTGTGAGTTTAAGGACAGCAAGTTTCAGGGCAGCAAGGACTGTATAGGGAGACCTTGCCTCTAAAGAAAATAAATAAATAAATAAATAAATAAATAAATAAATAAATACATAAATACATAAATACATAAATACATAAATACATAAATACATAAATACATAAATACATAAATACATAAATACATAAATACATAAATACATAAATACATAAATACATAAATACATAAATACATAAATACATAAATACATAAAGCTAGGTGTAACAGTGTACATCTGTCACCTCTAAAGAAAATAAATAAATAAAAATAAAGCTAGGTGTAACAGTGTACATCTGTCACCTCTAAAGAAAATAAATAAATAAATAAATAAATAAATAAATAAATAAATAAATAAAGAAAGAAAGAAAGAAAGAAAGCAAGCAAGCTAGGTGTAACAGTGTACATCTGTCATTCCAGTGCTGGAGCAGGAAGCGGGGGCAGGATGGGGGGCCAAGTCTGGAGTTCATCGGCCAACAACCCTAACTAAATCAGTGAGATCCAGGCTCAGTAAGAGAGAGAAAGATTGAGGACACCTGAGGTCTACTTCATACACACACACACACACACACACACACACACACACACACACACACACACACACACACACACAGAGCACCTATAGCCCACATAGACAAAGACATGACAATGCACACCTACCAACTCACAAAACGAAACTAATCCCTAATGATACATGAAAGGAATAAAATTATCAGAAATTGGGCTGGAGAGATGGCTCAGCGGTTAAGAGCACTGGCTGCTCTTCCAGAGGTCCTGAGTTCAAATCCCAGCAACCACATGTTGGCTCACAACCATCTGTAATGAGATCTGATGCCCTTTTCTGGTGTGTCTGAAGACAGCTACAGTGTACTTAATAAATAAATCTTAAAAACAAAACAAAACAAAACAAAACAAAACGGCCAGTGGACCCAAGAGGGCATGACTGGCTGAAATCCAAAAAAAAAAAAAAATTATCAGAAATTAGCAAATAGCCCAGAAAATAAAATGTAAATGAATGCAAGATACATTCTTTCCCACCCATGCCCTCCCTGTCAGTGCCTAGTCAAGGCCATCCCTGCCTGCACAAGAAGAAGACCAAGGGAAAACACACACCAGCCACAGGAAGTAGAGGGCTAGGGTGACTTGCAGAGGGGCTGACCAGATCATGTTAATATACGTGGCCAAGTCCATGAAGCGCTGGGCATCCACGGACATGAGGTTGACAATCTCTCCAACTGTGGACGATTTTCTAGCTGAATTGGTGATCACAAGAGCCTGTGGGATTCAGGAGAGAGGAAGAGGTGAGCCTACAAAATGAAGACAAAGGGTCATGGACTCTCCCCAGACCCTGGACAAGACTCTGGACAGTAGTCCAGTAAGTGCGTATCTTTTCTCCACCCTGAGTTCTTCCAGGCACTTTCTAAACCATGACCTTGTACACTTCATATGTAGGCATGCCACATGAGGGTTCTTAATCAGCAGGTCTGTGCTTAAGCTAGGATTCTGGATTTCTAAGCAGCTCAAGGTTATGACCATGCTGTTGGCCTCAGATCCTAACACAAGGTTCTTGACCTTATTACCCTGACACTAGGAGTCAAATCATGTTTTGTTTGGCCAGTCTGCATAACTGACTATAAGACAGTCCTTAGCATCTACCCAGAAAATGCCCTCATCCCAAGCTGTGACACCTAAAGTGTCTTGAGGTGTCAGGGGCCTTTAAAATATCCCTATGCCTCTGAGCACGACAACCTTGACTTCAAGGTCCCCCTGGTCTGGGTACTGCCTACATACCAGGACTCGAGCTAACAGATGAATGCAATTTGTAATCAGGCATGAGAAGCACTAGGAGAACTGCCTCTCTTGCCAGCCTGTGAGCACCATGGCACTATGGCTAGGACATGAGTGGGCCAGGAGATCACTAGGTCCCTTTAAGGTACCTGTTTTCTAATGAGAGAAAGAAAGTATGGATTTGAGCAGATGAAAAGGATCTGGAAAGAGCTGAAAATGGAGAAAACTTGATCAGAAAATACTGTATGAAAAAAAGCTATTTTCAATAAAAATTAAAATTATGGGAAAAAAACTTAACAACAATGACAACCAAGAAGCAGGACTATGGCCCAAGCTCTGTGGGACAGTCCCTGCCAATCCTGTGCACCTCCAGCATGGTAAAAGAAATAAAAAAATGCAAAGCTTGTCTGCCCCCACTCAAGAAGCATACTGTTCAGGGCTGGAGAGATGGCTCAGCGGTTAAGAGCACTGACTGCTCTTCCACAGGTCCTGAGTTCAGTTCCCAGCAACCACATGGTGGCTCACAACCATCTGTAATGAGACCTGGTGCCCTCTTCTGGTGTGTCTGAAGATAGCTATGTGTACTTATAGAAATAACAATTAATAAAAAAACATTAAAAAAAAAAGAAGCAGCATACTTTCAGTTCAAATGTGGGTGAAAGTGAAGGCAAATCCACAGTGTGGAAATAAAACATTTAACATAGACTGCTTTGCTTTAGAAAATAAAAATAAAAACCATGCACATGTATGAATATGTACATGCAGACAAATGCATCCACAGTGCACATGTGTAGTCCTAGCCTCCCAACTGTTTGAGACAGGGTCTCCTCACTACTGTATCCAAGGCTACCTGGCTCGGGAGCTTCTAGGGACTCTCCTTTCTCACTGCTCAGTGTATTTTGTGTACACATGCACTACCTTGCCAACCTTACCTGGTCCTGGAGATCGAAACTCAGGTTGTCAAGCTTGCGCTTTACCTAGTTAGCATCTCCCCAGGCTCTGAACTTGGATTTCTATCCATGACTTCATCAAAGAGTGCCAAGCTGTCTAAGAACCTTAGCTACCCATACACAGGTAGCACGTGGACTCACTGATAATCCCACGCATGAGCCACCGAGAGCCATTTTATTAAGAGACTTTTATGAGGTCTATCTTTGACCCCCACAGCCCCCATCCTTTCTTTGCTGAGGATGCTGAGCTGGAAATCTCCACAGGTCCTGGAGAGCCCCAGCCTAGCTATCCCTGGATTCTGGGGTCACAGGATTAGGTGTGGTGCCTGGCCTACCTTGCGGTAAACAGCGCCCACCACAGCAGTCTTGATGCGCATGCCGGTGACGAAGCAGATATGAAAGTACTGGTGGAGTGCCAGTGTCTGCAGACAGGCGCTGACAAACAGCAGTGCTGTGTACAAGTAGCCCTGCCAGTCAGGGGCCTCCCTGTCATTCACAAAGTTGATAATCAATCTGTGGGGATGGGAGGGAGATTTGAGTGTGATACATACAGCAAGGGCAAGTACTTGCAAGACAACATAGTGATTTCCACCTGAGCCACCCATCAGACAACACTTTACCTTATAGGGTGATATAACTGCCAGGTACCAGATTCTTACAACAGGGACCTCTGCCTTGGGTTCACCATACTGATAGTTATGTCTCCCCACCAGCACATCACTCAAAGGTAATCAAATAGAGCACACTGAGACCAAGGTGACAGAAAGATGGCAGAGGCCCCCTTGCTGCCTTCTTGGTTTCCAGTTGCAGATACTCATGAGATCTAGACAGCCCCATATCCTCCTAACTTTGGATTCGAGAAGCTTCTGTGACTTGCAATCAAAGTGGCTACAACTCATATAGTAACTAAGCAAAGACAGTGAAGATGAAGGTAAGGGGTAGGTAACAATCCTGATCCCACATATGACAGGACCACCCAAGAAGTTACAGGGAAGCAGGTAGTCAGGCAAGAGTTCTTACTCCAAGATCTCAGGGCCCACAAACATCATCAGGTCATGAAGGGCCTTGTACAGGAAGCTCATGAGGAAGTAGGGCCCAAAGATCTTGTACAACACCTTGAACAGAGAGGGGTCCCAGTCCTTGTGGGATGACTTGACAATCAGTGCCTCCACTTCCTCATTCACATCCAACTGAGAACTTCCCTTAGGCTTGGTGGGATCTTTGGGAGGGGCATACACAATCTGTACAGGCTGCCTATAATGAGAGGAGGGTAAAGCAGTTATCCAGTCTACCAGAGGCAGCCCACAGTCAAGAGAGTAAAGAAGAGCAGAACCCAAGACGTGTCACCATACAGTCAAGCTTAATGCAGTGAGTATGACCCTGGACTTGGGAGCTGTGGGTTGAGATTCTCCCTGGACCATCTTCTGGCTACAGCTGTAGGAATACTAAAGCTAGTTCCTCTTTTGCAGGGCTCATAGTAAGCCAGGTGTGGTGGAAGAAGACTGCAGTTCCAGTGCTGGGGAAGCTGGGAAAAAGAAGTCACAAATTGGAGGCAACAATGAGTGACATAAGGTGGAAGTCCCAACTCCCTCATACAGATGTGCAGAATGAGAGCCTGGTGCAGAGCAGCAGCCCCAAGCTCAGCTACAGACACACAGTCCTGAGAGACTGTAACTGAAAGCCAGGGCAGCATGGTGGCCCCAAGCACCTCTACAGACTCACAAGCTCTATCGGAAGCTCGGCTGGCTGCTTCACATCACAGAAAACGATGGCTCAATTCTAAAATCTGAAATGGGAATTAGAGACCCAGATAAGCTACAGCCATACTGAAAGAGAAGATGAAGTTGACAGATGTCAAGACAGAAACAAGAAAGCCACACAGATATCAGTCTGGGCCCACAATTAAAGGTCCAGAAACAAGATGATTTCTGTAAAAAACTGGTGATAGGCCAGGCAAAGTGGCTCAGGCCTGCAGTCTTAGCACTTGAGAAGTAAGGCAGGAGGACTGACAAGAGTTGAAAATGACCCTGGGCTACATACAGAGGAAGGCCTTCTCTAAAATTAAACAAAACAAACCAAAATGGTAATAGGAAACCTGATAGCCACATGCAAAGAACAAGCTGGACCATGATGCCACATTATGTATAAAAATCAGACTTTTTATTTATGTGTGTTTGCATTTGCCTACATGAGTTTATGCACTCTGTGAGTGCGGGTATTTGTGAAAGCCAGAAATGAGTGTTGGATCCCCAGGAACCAAAGTTACAGGTGGTTGTGAGCTACCTGATGTGCTGCTGGGAGCTGAACCCTGGTCCTCTACACTAGCAGTATGACCTCTTCTCCCTGGAGTCATCTCTCCAACTCCAAAGAAATACACTTAGAGTGGAGCCAACTGCTACATGCAGAAGCTAAGAACTAGCCATCTTGCTGAGCATGATTTGCACATACTTAACATCCCAGCACTTAGCAGATGAAGGCAGGAGAATCTTGAAATTCAAGGTCATCCTCAGCTATGTAGGGAAAGAAAATAGCAGCCTAGGTAGGGTTATGTGCCAAAACTTTATCTCGAAACCCCGTGGGAGAGAGACCTCACCGCCTGATCAGGTGGGCACTCCTGAGGCTGCAGAGCGGAGGAGACCACCAACACTGCCCACCCCTGCCCACATCCCTGGCCCAAGAGGCAACTGTATAAGGCCTCTGGGTTCCCGTAGGGGAGGGCCCGGGAGCCGCAGGACCCCTGCGCCTGAGACACCACCGGAACCCGAAGGAAACAGACCCGATAAACAGTTTTCTGCACCCAGATCCCGTGGGAGGGAGAGCTGGACCTTCGGAGAGGCGGACACGCCTGGGAGGCCAGAGGAGACTGCACTCTGTGCACATCCAGACGCCAGAGGAAAGCACCAAACGTCATCTGGAAACCTGGTGCACGGAGGCTCCCTGAGGGAGCGGCGCAGATCTTCCCGGTTGCTGCCGCCGCGGAGAGGACTTAGGCAGTACCCCACGAGCAAACTTGAGCCTTGGAACCACAGGTAGGACCAACTTTTCCCCTGCAAGAAACCTGCCTGGTGAACTCAAGACACAGGCCCACAGGAACAGCTGAAGACCTGTAGAGAGGAAAAACTACACGCCCGAAAGCAGAACACTCTGTCCCCATAACTGGCTGAAAGAAAACAGGAAAACAGGTCTACAGCACTCCTAACACACAGGCTTATAGGACAGTCTAGCCACGGTCAGAAATAGCAGAACAAAGTAACACTAGAGATAATCTGATGGCGAGAGGCAAGCGCAGGAACCCAAGCAACAGAAACCAAGACTACATGGCATCATCGGAGCCCAATTCTCCCACCAAAGCAAACACGGAATATCCAAACACACCAGAAAAGCAAGATCTAGTTTCAAAATCATATTTGATCATGATGCTGGAGGACTTCAAGAAAGACATAAAGAACTCCCTTAGAGAACAAGTAGAAGCCTACAGAGAGGAATCGCAAAAATCCCTGAAAGAATTCCAGGAAAACACAATCAAACAGTTGAAGGAATTAAAAATGGAAATAGAAGCAATCAAGAAAGAACACATGGAAACAACCCAGGACATAGAAAATCAAAAGAAAAGACAAGGAGCTGTAGATACAAGCTTCACCAACAGAATACAAGAGATGGAAGAGAGAATCTCGGGAGCAGAAGATTCCATAGAAATCATTGACTCAACTGTCAAAGATAATGTAAAGCAGAAAAAGCTACTGGTCCAAAACATACAGGAAATCCAGGACTCAATGAGAAGATCAAACCTAAGGATAATAGGTATAGAAGAGAGTGAAGACTCCCAGCTCAAAGGACCAGTAAATATCTTCAACAAAATCATAGAAGAAAACTTCCCTAACCTAAAAAAAGAGATACCCATAGGCATACAAGAAGCCTACAGAACTCCAAATAGATTGGACCAGAAAAGAAACACCTCCCGTCACATAATTGTCAAAACACCAAACGCACAAAATAAAGAAAGAATATTAAAAGCAGTAAGGGAAAAAGGTCAAGTAACATATAAAGGCAGACCTATCAGAATCACACCAGACTTTTCGCCAGAAACTATGAAGGCCAGAAGATCCTGGACTGATGTCATACAGACCCTAAGAGAACACAAATGCCAGCCCAGGTTACTGTATCCTGCAAAACTCTCAATTAACATAGATGGAGAAACCAAGATATTCCATGACAAAACCAAATTTACACAATATCTTTCTACAAATCCAGCACTACAAAGGATAATAAAGGGTAAAGCCCAACATAAGGAGGCAAAATATACCCTAGAAGAAGCAAGAAACTAATTGTCTTGGCAACAAAACAAAGAGAATGAAAGCACACAAACAGAACCTCACATCCAAATATGAATATAACGGGAAGCAATAATCACTATTCCTTAATATCTCTCAACATCAATGGCCTCAACTCCCCAATAAAAAGACATAGATTAACAAACTGGATACGCAACGAGGACCCTGCATTCTGCTGCCTACAGGAAATACACCTCAGAGACAAAGACAGACACTACCTCAGAGTGAAAGGCTGGAAAACAACTTTCCAAGCAAATGGTCAGAAGAAGCAAGCTGGAGTAGCCATTCTAATATCAAATAAAATCAATTTTCAATTAAAAGTCATCAAAAAAGATAAGGAAGGACACTTCATATTCATCAAAGGAAAAATCCACCAAGATGAACTCTCAATCCTCATCTTCTATTGGTTTATATACAAGTGTGCAATTTCTAGGCTTGAAAGCAAAATGATGCTATCTGGTGCTGGATAGAGGAGCCTTATTTTTTATTATGGCAGCTTGCTATTTTTGTAACATGGTGATTTGGTTGAACACAATAAAGTACAGTAGTAACTGATCTCCCCCTCTTCCTGGATGAGTGAGGAGATGATTAAATGTTGATGTCAGCATCCTTGAGCATATTCAGATGAGCTTCTGATTCTGTTGAAAAGGATGCTGTGTTTGATTGTGGTCCGAAGCTTTGAAGCACTACTTGGCATCTCCTTCCTTGGAGGTCTCACTGTTTAAACATAACAGATTTGATAGCTTGTTGGTAAGGTGAGGTCCAGCTTGTCTCCACTAGGTCATCTTCATGTGAATCCGGTGGTTATACGGTTTTGTTCTAGGGATATTTCATTTTTTTAATAACGGTTTTAGCTGACATTCATGGAGAGAATGAATCCTTAGAACTGTGCCACTAGTGAAAGGAAATCCTGTCTAGAGTATGTTTCTTTACAAAGCTGTGTCACACCATCCTTTGGGCCCTCTGCTGGAAAAGTAGAATCAAGTCTCAAATAATGCCTTTTAAATTGTATCCTGTAGTATTATAGATGTAGGACAGTACTGTATCATACTTCTGTGGATGTAAAATAGCTTGTACCTGCTTTATGATACGTAGTAGTGACCGTGCTTTATCAGAGCTGTTTTTAATGATGTTGCTCAGAATGTTTTCTTTCCAGATGATGATTGAGAAGCTAATTTAAAAAAAAAATGGTGCCAGGTACCACAAGAGTAACAGAACTGTGCTGTTTTCTCGAGTTTTGTTTTTTTACTTTTTTTTTTTTAATGGAGTGTGCTGGATGTCTCTACAGTTTTGTTCAGATGACTGCAGAACCTGGAAAAGCTGTTGCTACTGTTGATTTATAACACACTGCTATTATTGGTCTTTTTATATAAATATATATATACAGATATATAATTTGAATTTTTTGAAACTTTAGCTCTGCTGTCAACTTTCGAAAAAAGTATCCCCATTTACTGTGTTGAGTTGGCACTGTACAGAAATTAACAGCCATATTGGTCTAGAAATGTTGAACTTAAGTTTTTTCCATTTGTACAGGGGTAACACACTGTATTAAATATGTAAGGTCTTATATACGTGGGTTTGATTACAAAAACTAATAAAGTATTCTCTAAATTAAAAAAAAATGTTGATATGAGGAGAAGTGGGCCTTGAAGCAATTTGAAACTTTAGGACACCACTGTATATCATAATTTCCTGAAGTAAACTATGTATAAGTGAATTGAAAAAAATCAAGAAAAAATGAATTGTAGGAAAATAAAAAAAAAAGGCCCAAAAACCTGAAGTATCAGTATACAGTTGTAAAATGTTTATGTATAAAATAGTGAGACATTTGAAGGTAGATGGGAGTAAGTTCATGATATATGTATACAATAAACCCTGCAAACAATAAAATAATTACAATATTATAAAAATTTAAAAAAGAAAGAAAAAGAAGGCAGAAAACAGAATAATAACTTTCATTGCTCTCTGCTTTTTAACTTCACTCTGAACATATCTGTTGGGAGGCCACCTACAGGAAGTACATTAAACACCATCTACCACATCCTGATTGATATTGGCCCCCTTCTATGCACAGCAAGTGCCCATTACTCACAGGCACAATAGTACATTTCAAAGGAAGACACAGGGGCAAGGTGGGATCCACTTCACAGTTTGTCATGGGTCAGCCTATTTGTGGTTTGATGAAGCAATATTTCTTCTTTTCAAAGCAATAAAACAGTTTTTGCTGTGTGCTAAGAAGCAGAGAAAAAAAACTTTATCTCAAGGGTAAAACAAAATAAAAATAACCACCACCTCCACCACAACCACAAAACAAACCAGCATGACTCCACAAGTTTTCAAGCAGACTTGTTTCATAAACCTGAATCACAGTGACTCAGCCCAGTGACCATCCTACTATATAATGTTGTAGTTCTGTCCTGTCCTACGTAGGACAGTCCTGAATAAAGACAATTACCCCACCAGACATCCACACCACTAAAATACTAACCTGGAGTCACCTAGCTACAGACACAAGTTTATACAAATTGTGTTCTTTCACATGTAAGTACTCCCTCTTATCCATAAATACTATTGGTTCTGTTTTCTTAAAAATACCTATGATAAAAGTTTAACCTACAAGTCAAACATCAGTTTTTAAAAAAAGAAACAGTTATAATATACTGTAGCAAAATGACACAATATGAGTGTGTTCTGTTACTCTCAAAACAACTTCTACTCTCCTCACCCTTCTTGTGATCCTCAGAGACAGTGGATTAAAGCAACAAGAGGCCTGTGTACTACTTTAGGCTACCACTTAAGGCTTACTTGCACGAAGAATCTGGGTTTTTTAATTTATTTTATGTATATGAGTGCTCTATCTGCATGTAAACCTACATGCCAGAAGAGGGCATGAGATCACATTATAGATGTCACAAGCCAACATGTGGTTGCTGGGAATTGAACTCAGAATCCCTGTAAGAACAGCCAGTGCTCTTACCTCCTGAGCCATGTCTCCAAGATCATGGCTGAACAGTCCACTAGCAGGTAAGTAGTATACCCAGTGTGGACACAGCAGACAAAAGAATTTTGTCACCTCCGATCACAGAATATGATGGAACAAGAATAATGTGTAATTTACAACTTAGTAATGAAATTATAAATTTAATATTTCCAGATCATGTTTGATCACAAGTAACTAAAACTATAGATATGGGAAGAAGACCATACCTCACTCTTTTAAACCAATACCTTTTAGAGCAATTAATAGCTACTTCATTTTCTTTTACACTACCCATTTTTAGATGGCCATTCTTTACAAATTTGTACCTGGTAAGGTTACTCTGCTCCCCCTTTGCTTAATGTTGTAACTTCTAAACCACCAGCAACAACAACAACAACAAAAACAACCTTACAATGGCTGACAAATGAGCTATTACAGTCAACTATGACAGGGAAAGGGAGCAAAAAGGAACAACTTCTGGTACCCAAACTTCCTAAAAGAATGCTTTTCATTATCAGAACATGGAACACCAGTGGTCTTTAAATAAGATCAAAGCAGAGTTAAGGACTTGTCCATCTGTTCTTTAATTAAAAAAAATGTTTACCTAAAGAATTAGGAGACAAGGTCATTGTTTATTCAAGAATGGGCCAACTGACAGGAAGATAACATCCTCTAGATGACAAGGATGGCCATCAAGCCTAGATGTAGAAACCAACCCCCTTCTATAAGAACTTTTTGAGCCAGAGTTCCCCAAGATAGAGCTGGCAGGCCAGTAGGTCTTCTCTCTTCTCAAGATTATCAACTCTTGAGTAAACCTGGAGCCCTATGAGTTGTCCAAGATCAGTACTGGGAACCAATCTTAAGTCGTCTGGAAGAGCGTCAGGCACTTTAATTGCTGAGCCATCTCTCCAGCCCTGGTTTTCTTTAAATTAGATATACTGGGACATTGCCGGTACATCCTCCAGTGGTGTTGTTCAAGTCCCTTTGGACATCAAATACTAGGAGAACAACTATCTGTCTACTTTTTCACTTAGCATAATAACTTTGTGTCTCCTCCCTCAGCTCTGAGCAGTAATTCCAACTTCTACTTACATTCTACCAGGCGTTTGGATTTGATTCTGTCTTGGGCTATCACAAACAAGACAAGCCTTTTAGAACCTAAGCTTCCAGTTCTCTAGGGCATCTGCCTGGAAACAGAATGACAAGTAAGTGACTACTTAATTTAAAAACAAAACAAAAACACTATCAAATTCTTTTTCACAGCCACCGAATCACTTGATATACATGCCAACTGGAAACACGAACTAAAATGTCCTCACCATAAGAGGAGCACAGGCTGAGGAGACCACAAAGTATCATCACAAACTGTCTTAGTCATGCTTCCCATCACTGCTATATAATACCAGGACCAAAAGGCAAGTTGGAGATGAAATGGTTTATTTGGCTTATACTTCCTTCCACATTGCTATTCATCACTGAAGGGAGTCAGGAAAGAAAATCAAAATGGGGAAGGAACCTGGAGGTAGGAGCTGATGGAGAAGCCATGAAGGAGCACTGCTTACTACCTTGCTTCTCATTGTTTGCTCAGCTTGCCTTCTTACAAAACTCAGAACCACCAGACCAGGGATGGCACCACTCACCATGGGCTGGGCCCTTTTCCACTGATCATTAATTGAGAAAATACCTTACAGCTGGATCTCAAAGAGGGATTTTTCCCAAATGTGGCTCCTTCCTCTCTAATGACTCCAATGTGTGTCAAGTTGACACACAAAACCAGCCAGTACACAAGCCAACAGCATACTGGGCCAGACACAAAGATAGGCTCAGAGCCAGTGAGATGGCTCAATGGGTAAAGACACCCACTATCCACCCTGACAACCTGAGTTCAGTCTTGAACCCACAGGGTAGAGGGTGAAAATCAACTCCCATAAGTTGTCCTATGATCTCCCTTATGCACATGCTATGGCAATGAACACTCACAATTTATACATACAAGTATAAATATATTTAAAAATGAGACTACTACTAGTGGTTGTCATTGAACAGAATTCTCACCACACCACTGCCCTGCATAGAATCTGCCTTTGACCTCCTACTATGCCTTCAATGTAACTCTCTAGCCTAGTCTGGGGCCCCTGCAAAGACATCTCATAGTCTCAGTCATTTGCCCAAGCCTCAGTTGTCCCTCTAACTTGAAGGCCTTGTCCCAGGGTATGTACATGGTTCACTCCCTCCTTTGAGTGAGTGTTTTTGGATGCCACCTTCTTACAGGAGCAATCCCTGAATATTCTTCTAAAACAATGCCCTATGTCACTGTGCCCTTTACTCCCTCTGATCTTACTATAAAACCAAACAATCCAAGATGCAAGGCATTTGCCTGCTTTGTCCCAATGCCTGAACCCAGGTCCAGAGCTCAGCACCAAAGCAGCCAGGACACTGAGGCCTTGGCCTCAGGTGGCACACCAGGGTTCAAGTTCCATGCCTAACGTGTTCAACAAAAAGCATTCAACCGCAGCAAGAACATTCAGGGGATATTCAAGACACCAAACAGATGCTCAGAGAGGAAAAAGTTAAAGACTGACTGAGCAGGGCAAGGCTGAGGACTGTAACCAGAAGAATCAACTCCAGCTTGGCAGATAGCCTCCTCTCTCCTTTTGGAGAGCTAAAGACATAACTTGCTGACAGTACAGGAGGGAACTGTTGGGAGCTCCCTATGGTGTTAAACACTTCCACTCCCCATCTGAGAGAAGAGGAACTGCAGCCTAGGGAGGGAGTGCAGTTTCCTTAGAACCAGAACCAGAATCAGCCAGGGTGGCTAAAGATAGGTAACAGATCAGCCTAGGCTACGTCTGCCCTGCCTGGAAGAACACAGAAATTTGACACTCACTTCCTCGACTTAACACATTCCTTCTTCCAGTTATTCACCAGCACAGGTACCACTTCTTCTGACGTGTCCTCTTTATTCAATGACCAGAGGTCACTGCTCTTCAGGGGCTGGCGGTAGCCCTGCACCATCATCCTGGAAGCAAGACACAAAGGGAGAAACAATGAGCATTGAAAGAAGAGTCTATGGCCCTCCCTTCACACACCTGCTATTGCTGTCTAGCCATGACTAGAAAAATCTGAGACTACATGGACATGAAGGCATATTAATTAGCTAATTCTACTAGGTCTTTTAGGGAAACAAAACAGACACATCTTGACAAACAGGTGCACACTGTATTTAGAAAGAAATATCTAGGTATTTCTGGTTTCAAATGTGACTTGTAAATTTTATATTTAATCATTTTATTTTCAAACATGGCTTCATGGAGGTCAGATTGGCCCCAAACTCTCTATGTAGCCAAGGTTGACCTTCAACCTCTGATCTTCCTGCTTCCTATGAAAATTCTAGATGTTTGTTGGTGGTGATGTATATCTTCCTCATGCGTTTCCTATGACATGCATATATGACTTTGCTACAATGTCGCCAGTTTGTATCTGTGTTGGAAAAGTTTTGTCTTTGGGGGCATGATATCTTCTTCCTTGTCATCATTCCTTAAGCAGTACAGCACGGTAGCTATTTATGCTGCATTAGAGGTCATGCACCATCTAGACATGATTCAAAAGATGAGGCAGATCTGGTTAAATGCAAGTGCTACTCTGCTTTATATGAAGACTGAACATCAATCAGTGTAGTATCTGTAGGGTCCTGGAACCAAGCCAGATGCGATGCCATACTAAATAGTTACAAATCCCTTCCATCAAAAGGCAAGCCTAGAGCCTAGGCATGCCTGCTAAAGCCTATGCCAGAAGCTAAGGGTGTTCGCTGCCTGTGGCTTAATCACTCAAGCATTCATAACATTGAAGGCCAGTTATTGACCTTAAGATATAACTTGCAGACAGTGCAGGAGGAAGTTAAAGGAAGCTGAGCACCATGGAAGCACTCATGCAGCCCCTGCATTCATGTCCCCACTCTCTACCCCATCCGGAAGTCCAGCCTTACCCTGTAATCCACCAAAAAGTGATCCTGGAAAGAAAAGAGGCACTCGATTCTGGACATGGATTCTAGGAGACAAAAGACACAGGGGAGAGGGGAGAAGGGTAATCCAAACTTAACTTTCCACATCTGGGAGAGCTAGGCATAGTTGACCACTCTTCCTACAAAGGATCATGTCCCACATCCTCACATCTCTGCATCCCACATGAACTGCTCTCCTGAGCCTCAGAGCTCATCCCTCCATCTTCACCCAACAGATGCTTGAGTACCTACTGTATGCAAGCACACTACAACACACTATCAACCCATCTTCATAGCAACGCCATAATCTTTAGTTAACATTGGCCCCACAACATTCACCCATTCAACAAGTATTTCATGAGCACCTACTGTCGGTATTCTGTCTAAGTTCCACCCCCACAGTTACCTGGCAACAGCCAAATGTGCATCCTGACTCACTATAAAAGGGGCTGCTTGCCCTCATTCTCTTCTCTTCTCTTGCTCTTGTTCTCTTGCCTCTTGCTCCTGCCCTCTTGCCCTCTTCCCCTTTGTTCCTTCTCTCCCCATTCCCTTCCCCCACCCCTCCACATGCTCATGGCCTCTTCTATGCTTCTTCTCTCATTAAACCTTTCCACGTGGAACAATGTTGGCTTGGTGTGGTCTGTCCGAACGTGAGCAGAGATTTCTATCCCAACATCTAGTATATGCTGGGCACTATAAAGTACTATGGAGCTTCCCTTCCTACATTCCCACCTCAACCTTGCAAGGTGGTGTTATTCTTCTCCCCACTTTACACATCCACTTATTGAGCACATTTTTAATAAGCATCTACCATGCATCAAGCACTCTTTATGAAGAGGTATATACTTTTGTGTTGCATTGCTGGCAATCATCAAGTTCAGGACCTTGCACATGCTAGGCTAGTGTTCCTCACTGATCTTCACTCCCAGCCTAGCTTTGCTATTTTATGACTTATGGACTCTGTGCTATGTCCTGAGCATTTACTATGTGTCAGGAAACATACACCAATATGAACAGAGATAACCCATGTACCTTGTGGTATGCTGTTACCCTGCTCTATACACTATATAAATGACCAGTTCATCTCCAAGACCACCCTACAAGGCAGGGTTAAGTGTCACCCCATTCTGCAATTAAATGAGAACAGAGGTTAAAAAAGAAACTGTCTGAGCTTCTATATTTAAAAGTGGCAGGATGTGTGAGACAAATAGTCAGGGCTCTTGAGACAGACAATCAACAATGACTATACAAACACTAGAAACAATGTAAAACTTAACTGGAACCAGCGCCTAAATGTAGGTGGATATGACCATGGAGTTCACATAAGGCAGCACAGGTTGGTTCATGAGGCTCAGAGAGAGCCTCTCTATGGAAGGCCAATCCATCATTTGAAGAATAAATGGAAGACAACTATAGCAACAGGAAAAGCAAGACATTCCTCACATAAAGCAATGTGCTGAGCGCCCAGGAATGTGGAGAAGCATGGCAGACCCAGGGACCCAAAAGGGACATAAGTCTACAGCAGAACACTTGCCTTGACTGTGGAGAGCCCTGGGCTCAACATCCGGCAAGAGATCTGGCAATCTATAATGGAGGCTGTAGAGTCTATACTAAAGGTCAGATTAGAAATGTTGGGATTCTTACAGGCAACTCTAGGAGCCATAGAGATTTTGAACCAGCTATCAAAGAATCTCTTTACCAGAGGCAGAAGGCCAACTTGACAAAATTTGGGAAATTTCCAGCACAGAGCTCAAGCATTTAACATGGGCACATTGAGCTCTCAATTCCAAAATGGCCTCTATGAAGGAACAAGAGTTGAGAGAAGGCAATCAGAGAGCAGAAGAGACAGCCTACTCTAATCATGAGTTTCCCATCCAGTCTGTTGATACTGTTTCATTCCTATAGTTCCAGAAGAAGCTGGTTTAGGGAGCAGAGTCAGAGTATCAAAGTTTATTTCTGTTTGAAAACAAATTACTGGGCAAGAAACAAACAAGGTAAGGCCAGAACACTCGGTTAAACCGCAGAGCCAGTAGGTCCAAAGGTGAGTGAACATGCTCAAAGCTCTAGAAGCAGTCAGAAGGGGCCCTGGCTGGGAAAAGGTGAGCTAGAAAAGCAGTGTTCCAAACCACAACACACTATGTGTCATACAGAAATTTATATGGATGTTAAAAAGACAGTGACACAAGCCATTGTTCTGTTACACAGATTAAATGAAAAGAGATAAGAATTTCATTTCCCTTTTCTAAACAAACCCCACATCACGGCAGTCAAAGAGAGAAGCTGCAGCTAATAAGTAAAGCAATAAGCCCACCTAATGACAGGATGGTTCATTTTGCACCTACAATGGCTTGCTGCAATATTTGATGACATGAAAAGAATTGTTATGAGTGATATTTGGCCAAATAATGGCTCTATTTTTTAACCCTTATCTCTCCAATATTATTACTGAGTAAAGATGCAAGGGTACTGTGTTGTTTTTACAACTTGTTGCAAGCAGAACTGTCTTAAAACAAAGTCATAAGCCAGGCATGGCTTTCCACACTGCAATCCCATAAAACTAAAGCAAGAAAACTGCTGTGAGATAAAAGCCAGCCTGGGCTATATACATCTTTTTGTTTTTAATTAAGTCATTAAAAAAAGAAACAACAACAACAAAAATAATAAAAATAAAAAAAAACCAGGGGTTGGGGGATGCTTGCCTAGCATGCAGGAAGCTCTGGGTTCATTAATAAAACTCGGTGCAGTGGTGAATGCTTGCAACTCCAGCACTCTAAGAGCAAGAGGTGTGTGGGGGGGTGTTTGTCAGAAATTCAAGGTCATCCTCAGCAGCTACAAAGTGACCAGAGCAGTATAGACAGGACATCCTGTCTCAAAAAAAACAGGACAGGAAGAAAATTCATCTGCCTAGGCAATACATAGGAAAGTGTTTGCCCAGCTTTCTTAGGGATAAAATCTATAGTAACTCACTATACCACAACAGAGTTTACATAAATGTAAAGCTGCCACTATGCAGACTAGAGAGCTCTTGAGAAATAGTAAGTCTGCTGCTCATCAGATTCCCCCAGGAAACATGTGCCCAGAGCAGTTGTTCCCTCCTCACCCTAGTGGAGGCCTAACAAGCTGAGGCAGATGCCTTCAGTCTGGGTTCAGATCACAGTCCTGTAGGGTTCTAGGTAAGTAACTCCAGTATTATATCTCAGCACCTCAGTACTCATACCCAGAAAGTCAGAGGCCTCAAAGGATCCTCCAATGCCAAAAGAACTACATGAGGCCCATAGGGCTATGTTTAAAACATGGATTTCCCTAGCTAAGGCCACATCATCCCTCCTGAAGTAGAGATCTCAACCTTGTTGGCCCATCAAGGCAAAAGACTAAGATGTTTGCTGGCTGGAGAGGGAAACTCTTAGATAAAGCTCATAGACTTGCTTCTATGCCAGGATGAAGGTCAATGCTGGAGATGGGGCTGGAAGGGAGATGACAAGGTCCCTGACCCTATGAAGATGCCTCCCTGGGAAAAACAGACAATAAAAATACCAAAATGAAGGTAGTAGCTAGGTGTGGCCTGCCATCCCAACACTCAGGAGGTGAAGGCAAAGAATCAGAGGCTCAGAGTCACCCTTAAGTACATAATTAGTTGGAGGCCAGATGTGGCCTCAAAAAAAGAAAAAGCAAGGCTTCAGAGTTGGAGCACTTGTTCTTACAGAGGAGCCAAGGTTCTGTTTCTAGCACCCACATGGTGGTTCACAACCTTCCCAAACTTCAGTTCTAAAGGATCTGATTCTTCTAACCTCCAGGTACCAGATATACACACAATGGCCATATATACATGCAAGCAAAACACAAGAAATAAAATTATCTAAAACAGCTATAAAAATTAAAGAAGGGAGGGAGAAGAGGAAAAGAAGTGGGAGGAAGTAATAAGGAGCAGTGTCAAGACATCAGCAGAGAAACACTCTTGCCTAACCATGACAAAAGAGGGCCAACTCCAAACACACCCCACAGCATATGGTAGAGCAGGGATTGAATATGAAGCAGTGGGTGGTCTGGGTCCCCGTGCTTAGGAGGGAAGGTCTGAGCCTTGGGTTTATAGCTGGTGATTTCAGAATGTTAGTTTTCCCCAGTGTCTTGGTAAACATGGCCTTTGGCTCAATATCTTGTGAGCCTGACAGTTGGGGTGCCTGACACTTGAGGCTCATAGAAACTGGAATGTTTAAATAGCAATTTGGGTCCTTTTTCTGAGAGTTTTAGATACAGATTTAGGTCATTGATTTCTAGTCCCTTACTTTAGAATCTTTTGTGGCTTTCTATCACCTTTTTTGATAAAAGTGGACATGATACCAACTGTGTGTGAACTGGTCCCTCTCACCTTCTGTCCTGCCTGTCCTGCCCACACCTAAGTCGCCCTTGTCCAGTGAAGCTGGTCTTTCTGTCCCTTGAAGGAGTTGGATTCATTTGTTCCTTGTCCATGTTATTCCATTAGATCAGTGTTCTTCTCTGTCCTTGTCCTTGTAGTTTGTGTTTGGGCAGTTGGTTCTTTTTGCAGGCAGGTGTCTGCTGTTGCCCTTTTACCAAGTCTATCTGTCTTTCCTTTCCACTGCCTGCCATACAGGGCTCTGTGGCCTATGTGCCCCAGCAGGCATGGATTCAGAATGACTCTCTCCGAGAGAACATACTGTTTGGGCGCCCCCTGCAGGAACATTGCTACAAGGCGGTGATGGAAGCCTGTGCCCTCCTTCTGGATTTGGAAATCCTTCCCAGTGGGGACCTCACAGAGATTGGTGAGAAGGTGAGTATGGCATGGGTACAGCTTGCAGCATCAGCTGCTGCTGTGTAACAAACAGGTGCACACTTTTCAGGACCTTTCACACAAAATGCTGTCCTCTTGTTAGTGCTGTCAGGATCAGCTGTCTCTAGCCTGTGGCTGTGCTCCTTTTGTCAAGCCATGTAAGTTTGGTGAGGGTCTATATCATATGGCTCTTGGTACGGTGGTCTGAGTTGAGATGTCAGTGGCCACCTAAGTGGGAGCCTTTCACACAGTGGTGTAGTGTCTAAGAGAATAAAAACCAAAGGTATTCTGTGCTTTGCTACATACTGTACCACCCACAGGACAAGACATTAGAAGTGGCTTCCCTTGGCAGTCACACAGTCGCCTAGGGAATGTGATGATGGACACAGCTCTAGACCAGCTGGCACCCACTTCTTCACTCCGCTACCGTCCTAACATTTTCAACCTAACATATCTGTCTAGCAGCTCACGAGGGGTTTGTTCTGATTCCTAATGCATTGCTAAGGAAAGGGAAGCTCAAGGACGCTTAGAGGACTTGCCTGATGTTGAGTCCCATGGGAAAGAGACTCTTAAATCTGTCCTGTCACCTGTTTTGCTGTCACTTTTGAAGAGGGCCTTATGTGTGCTTCTCAGCCCATTTGCTCCAGTGCAAGTGATTGTCTTGTCTATGTGCTGGATGTGCAGCCACCCATGGTGATAGGGACCTCTTGGGAGAGCCAAGTTTGTCTCCTGCCAAGGATTCTTTCACCAACTTGCTTACTTGATGCATGGTGTCTTTTACTTGGCATGGACCTGGAGATCCTTTGGTTTGGCTAGTACCCTTGTAGCTTGGAGGTGCCAGGCAAACTGAAGGGTCTAAATATTATGTGGGATCTAACGCAGGATTGCCAGTGTCTTCAAAGCAAGCAGAGGGTGGGTCAGCAGTCAGCTTATCAGCCTTATCCTGGTTTATTAATGCTGGCATGTAGCACTTGGAGACACTGTCCCCTTCAAGTCTCAGTGCCAAAGTTAGGTGGGAGTCAAGGATTGACTGATTTTGTGTACTGCATCTTCTTCAAGTCAATAAGCTGAGATCAAAGGGACCTTTTTAGCTGGGCCTCTCATCCCAGCATGCAGGAAGCTGAGGTAGGAGAGTCATGAGTTTGAAGCAACCTTGAAATCTTAGGCCACCTAGTAAGATCCCATCTCAAAATAAAATACTAAAAATGGATAACAGTGTGACTTAGTGGTAGAATACTTGTTTAGTATGGGCAAAGGCCCTGGCAATACCCCTAGCACTGTCCATATGCACCCCTGCCACACACACACACACCCCCCGCAAAAAAAAACAAAAACAAAAAAACAAACAAAAAAAAACCCATGGGAGCTGGCTACTAGGGTCAGCCTTGGCACAGGTTGGGGCAGTTTACTCAATAGGTGTCATTGGGCGTTTGAACTGTACATGGCCACGATGTTGGTCACTCGTTGTTGCGAGTGGGTTGTTGCTGCTTGGGGTTGAACCCTTCCTCTGTGAGTTGAGTGCCCTAGGTGCTGTCAGCTTTGCTATGTGACTTTAATAAGAATGGTAGCTCAGAGTGAATCTCACCACAGAACACTAACAGTAATAGTAGCTATGTCAGCTACAACATAATAATATAATAGGCATACAAATAATAATGTCTTTGCCATCTATGCTGTGTCTTCTATAGACTCTTCTATAGGCTGATGAGTTTCAAAATATCAAAAGGTGCCACCTCCTCTTTCTTGTGGCAGTATAAGCCCTAGTATAGACTGGGCACATGTTCTGTAACTGAACTGTACCCCTAGCCCTCCTTGCCATCTTCCTGCCTCTCAGCCTCTGATCAGCTGGGCTGAGAGATGTGCCAGCAGGCCTGACTGTCTACTGCCCTTCCCTGAGCACTTGCTGGGGTTCATGTACCCCAATCAGCAGCTCTTCTGTCCCCATTCTTGTTTTATATGGTTCTGGGGTCCTGAGGATCCCAAGAAATCCACTGTTCTCACTGTCTTCTAGGGTGTGAACCTGTCGGGGGGCCAGAAGCAGCGTGTGAGCCTGGCTCGGGCTGTGTATTGTAACTCTGACATCTACCTCTTGGACGACCCCCTCTCGGCTGTGGATGCACATGTTGGGAAGCACATCTTTGAGAAGGTGGTGGGTCCCATGGGCCTACTGAAGAACAAGGTATTCTCCCAGGGCCAATACTTCAGTTGATTGGCAATGTGGCTTTGGACAAGTCTTTGATTCTTGGGCTTGCTTTCATGCTTCTCTGTGTGTGTGTGCGCGTGACGTGTACAGTATGTATATACTGGTTTGCATATACATATGTGTATACAGGTGGAAGGCAGAAGTCAATCATGGTTGTCCTTACTCAGGTACCATTATCACCTTGTTCTTTGAGACAAGATCTCTTCCTGAACCTCGACCTCATTGACTAAAGCTATGCTGACCCTAAAGATCCTTCTGTCTTTTGTCTCTGCCTCCCTGACAGCAGGATTGTAGGGGTGTGCCACCATGTCTGACTTTTTCTGGGGATCAAACTCAGATCCTTGTGTGACAAGTATTTTATGAACCGAGCCATCTGCCAGCTCCCCAAAGACAGGTGTCCTACCAGGTCTTTATAAGGTGAGCTGTTCGCCCCGTATGTGTTGATTGCCTCACTGGTTAAAGGAAATTTCTTCCTAATGAGGGCATCCAGATCTTGAGTATGGCTGTTGTCCTTCTCCATGATAGGTTTGAGGCAGAGGGTAGAGCTTGAGGTAGGAAGATGGCTCAGCCGGCCTTAGCCAGGGAGGAACTAGGCTGTGATCCTGGTTTGGTTTTTTTTTTTAGAGCCATGGAGGAGCATCCTGGCACTTCTCTCCTAATTATAAAGTAGCAATGTGTGTAGAAAGGAGTGCTGTGGTTTCAAAAACCCAGGAAACACAAAGCAAGTATTGCTACCTTTTCCCTTAGAGATGGTGTGCTGTGTGTATCAACTGTTAAACCGTGACCATACCACCTAGCTCTTCAAGAAGAGATTGGTTATCATCTATTGATAGTCTAATATACATGCCTTTGCCCAGCATGGCAAACAAGCAGGACTGTGCAGCATAGACCAGTTTTGTGATGGGTTTAGGCTGGGTGGATAGGGAGAGTTCCTGTCTAAAGCATAAACATCAGAGTTAGGCATGGTGGTGTGTGCCTGCTAGCCCAGCACTGAGGAGGCTGAGATGGGAGAGTTGGGCTAGCTTGGCCTATGCAGCAAGAACTTACCTTAAAAGACAAGGGCTAGGTATGTAGCCTTGTAGTAGGGTGCCTGCCTAGTATGCAGAGGCTTTGAATTTAGACCTCAGTACTGCAAACACACAATGGGCTATCTAATGCAGGTAGTGTGGTGGCCTCTCTATCTCCTCATCCATACTCGTAGCTTTTGTCTTCCTCTTAGAGTTTCCTTCCCATATAGTCTTTCCAACACTTTGCTTACCATTCTCTCTATGCTGTACCCCCCTTACCCCAATACTGCTTCTATGCGTGTGATTCTTTTTGTGTCTATCCCTGGGGACCAGGCAGGATTCTATTATTTTCTCTGTCTCCTGCTGCTCCTGCCTGAAACAGGGTGAGTCCCGCTGAGAGAGAGAGAAAGAGAGAGAGAGAGAGAGAGAGAGAGAGAGAGAGCGCATGAGAGAGGGGGGAAGGAGGAAGAGGGGAGAGGGTAGAAAGAGGAGAGAGAGAGAGAGAGAGAGAAAGAGAGAGAGAGAGAGAGAGAGAGAGAGGAAGGAGGAAGGGGGAGGGGGAAGAGGGGAGAAAGAAGGGAGAGAAAAGAGAGAGAGAGAGAGAGAGAGAGAGAGAGAGAGAGAGAGAGAGAGAGAACTCCTAGTTTTAAGGAGGTTCTGACAGTGTCTCCTCCACAGTACTGATGGGGCCAGGTCTATGTTTTACCCTCAGACACGGATCCTGGTCACCCATGGTATCAGCTACCTGCCCCAAGTGGATGTCATCATTGTCATGAGTGGCAGCAAGATCTCAGAGATGGGATCTTATCAGGAGCTGCTAGACCGGGATGGGGCCTTTGCTGAGTTCGTGCGCACCTATGCCAACACTGAGCAGGACCTGGCTTCAGAGGATGACAGTAAGAATGGTAGGGGACTTTCAGGAGTTGGCCTTGGTCATTATAGCTGCTTATGGAAAACCTGCACTCTAGGGGTGCAGTTCATGAAGGTATTAGGTAACAAAAACGTCTGGCTTTTGGAGACCAATAGGTAGGTCAGCTTAACCTTGCAGATTAAGTACAGAGGGTTTTGGTTTTGTGACCTCAAGGTAAGTCTCTATTCTTTCTGTAAAAGTACTTTCTCCTGTGGGCTTTCGGTTCTTCAATCTCTAGAAAGGGGATAAAAATATATTTTCTCTATTCCTCAGGGGGCTGAGTACTAGTGATAACCATGGTGTAGCTTAGGACACACCGGGCTCATAGGACATGGCCTAATGTGGAGAGTGTGAACACTCATGGTGGCCATGTTCCTCAGAACTTTGTGGCCTGGAGATTGTCTGACCTGTGTTGGTCTCTCCCCTCACCCCTACTCCCAAAGAGCAATGTGACAGCAGGGGCAGCCTGGCATGTCCTGGTGACTAGTGTAATCTTGGGCATCTGGGATGTCCTGATAGCTTGATAGCCTCAGCTCTACTGCTCCTCTGACACAGAACACAGACCAGGCCATTGCAGCTACCTCACCTACTGTCCTGGGTTCTGCTACTGGCCTGAGTTTTTGGTGCCAGTTCAATCTGTTCCTGCAGACCTTATTGCTGGGGGAGTTAGGAAGGAAGTGCCAGGCTCTGTCAGCCTAGGTCTCTCTGTCAGTGAGTCAGGGACCATTTTGCAGCCTTCTCAGTAGCTTCTTATTCTATTAGTCACATAAGCTCTCCTCAGAGGACTCTGGTTACCTGCATCTTAGGAGCAGTGGCTTTAGTTGACTTGCACAGAGATGATGCCACGCCAGCATCTGTCTCGCAGCCCACAGGGACACCCCATCGATCTGCACATCTTTCTTTGGTTAAAGCTATTGTAAAATGTTTGAAACTTGTTTGACAGCTTCCCACCTAGCTGTAGCCTCTCTGGGACCTGTCTGCTATCCCACATGTCTCCAGACAGATCTCAGGTAGATGGTCCTCAGACGGAGCTGCAGAGCCACTTCAGTTTCCCAGGAGTAAAAGTCTCATCAAAGTGGCAACCTCCAATCTCAAGGACTGGCCTGTGAGCTTGGTGTCACTAAGAAAAAAGATGTTTGCTGTCCACTCACCTGGCCATTTGAACATTTTTGGAGCACCTACTGTGTATGAAATACTTATGCTTTCTTAGCTCATATTGCATACCCTCCACTGAGAGCAATTCCTGTGTCAAGAGCTTTGCGGCTAGGAGTTGACTGTAGGCTGTGGATTGTGCTGTGCTTAGGCCTCTCAGTTTATCTTCACATCCCTCACTTCTCCATCCATCTGATCCTCCTGCCAAATGCTGGGATTACAGGCATGTTCCACCATGCCTGGCTAACAGCCACCTCTTTGTGGAGAAAGCAGTGAAGTGGAATTTGGGCTTCTTGACTGCACTGTGTCATATCTTGGGTTTAGTAAACTTCCTGAAGATTCTATCCCAGACATTGTAACAGTCTAAGGGTGGGGGTGAGGTATTCATATGACCTTTATAGGAGGACACACACAGTTCAGGCTCGGTGATAAGATAACATGAAAATCCCCCTCCTAGCAGGCCTTAAAATGTAGAAGTAGAAGACAGATTGATCAGACCAGGGATTCAGCATAGGCATTGGGAGCCTGAGGAGATGACAGGCATTGGGAGGAGGCAACCCAGAGACTATGTAGGCATATGCAAAGGCCTGAGGACCAGCTTGATTTAAGACCTGGACACAAGGATACAGTGGTCAGGCTAGACATTGAATCAGGGTAGGTGATAGGAAATGAGACAGTGAGGTGCTCACTCACCCAGAAGGACCTTGAAGGAGTCGGTTTGAATTTCAGTCTAAACTTAGTAGGGAACTCTTACTATTTATTTTTTGTTTTAAGTGTATGTTTGCGTTTGTGAATATGAGTACACTGTGTGTGAATATCAGTACACTGTGTGCAGGTGCCTGTGGAGACCTGAGGGAGTCAGATCCTCTGGAATTGGAGTAATAGACCTTTGTGAGCTGCCATTTAGGTGCTGAGAACTGAACCCTGGTCCTCTGCAAGATCAGCAGGTGCTCTTAACCGCCAAGCCACATCTCTTGGCCAAATGAGTGAAGTCTTGAATCCTTGAATGTCAGAGAAGAAACATCTGTCTAAGGGCATAGAGTGACTGACAGCAGGGCAGGTCCCACGTTTGGTCTTATGTTAGGGGAGTGGGGCCCATTTCGTTATCAGCATTCGGGTATTACCAGTGGCTCCTAGAGGTCCCCCCCCACCCCCAGTAGAGGACCGGACTGCTGGAGGTTAAGAAAGGGTCTCATTTTGTAGTCCTGGATGGCTTGGAACTTTCTGTGTAGATCAGGTGGGCCTTAAATTCAAAAAAAGCCCCATTTTTAAAGTGGTAGGATTAAAGACGTGTGCCACTATGCCCAGCATATCATAGTGGTTTTTAATAAATGTCATAGTAAGATGCCAGGATTATAGGTACCTCTTATCGTAGCACTTAGGAGGCTAAGGCAGGTAGATCACTGGGAGTTTGAGAAAAAAGCTTTATTGAGCTATAATTCATACCAACCTTATGTCCATTGAATTTGTGTCAACTGGTGTTTGTTAACATACTTACTGTCTTTTAGCCACAATGATTTACTTTAGAGCATTCTGGTCACTTCAGAGGAAAACCAAGTGTCCCCATTCCTTGGCAGGCACTCCTGTACTCTTGTCTGGTCTGCTATGAACTTTTCATGCCTGCAGTATGGTGTTTTTGCCTGCATCCAGCCTCATATTTTTAAGGCTTGTCTGCATCGCAGCCATACCTCCTTCCGTGGTTGCATAATTCTCCATTGTACTGTACTGTATTTTAGTCTTACAGTTGCTTATCCACGGGGGTGGGGACAGGGATTGCTTCTGCTTGTTGGCTGTTGCTAATTATTTCTAGTGGTCTGAAAGAAAAGCTACAGTACTATAATCCCAGCCGCTGGGAGACTGATGGAGGACTCTGAGTTTGAGGTTAGTGTGTGCTGGAGAGACAGTGAGGCTGTGTCTTGAGGAAGAGTAGAAGCTATGTCTTACTTTTTGCCTGCGTGACAGCCTGCATTCTTGTTGGTCTTCCTATCTGATTGGAATGAGTTTTTTCTGCCCTAAGTCTGGCCTGTTTGTTCTCAGGCAGAATAGGCCTTACCTCTTAGCACAAGTGATAGATTGTGGCAATCTCTGTCACTGTATTTCATTTTACCATTTCCAACTCGATTAGTAAGAGTGAAACCCTTACAAACCCTGAAACCCTGTTTGTGAAGGCAGTCTGTCTGTCTCCCCCTCGTTTTGCCCCCAAACCCAACTGTGAGGGCCCTTTGTACACAACATGGAGGACTGTTTGTTTTTTAGTTGCCTTTTTTATGTTAAAACATTGTTCTATGTTTATTGTTTATTCAGTGTGTTTGTGTATGTGTGTGCACATGTATGTATGGCACTCAGGACAACTTGTAGGGATTCAAACTTAGGTCTTCAGGCTTGGCAGCAAGCGCTTTTATTCACTAAACCCTCTCCTTGACCCCAGTTTCTTATTTTCTATGCATGCCACTTTATTTGGCAGTGAAAATACTTCATTCCTGGACTCTGAGGGCAGGAGGTGGCTCCTTTCCCCAGTTCAGCCACCCTGCCTCCTGCCAGGTGTAACATGGACTTGTCTCACCCAGTCCAGGCAGGAGGATCACAGGTTTGAAGACAGTTTAGGCTCCTGTTTCTTGCCTTGGGAAACCAGAGACTCCCTACTTCTTGGCCATCATCCTAACCAGCAGATGCAGAGGGTTCCTCCCGCAGGGCACAGTTCCCTCAGCAGCTTCCTGTCTTTCTCACACCTTGAAATGTTGGGAATAATGCTAGAGGTGCTGAAATCGTACAGGTCTGTTTGGGAGCAAAAAAGAAAAAAGTAAGGGGCAGTTGAGCTATCCCCTCAGAGGAGGCTACCTTACTGAGTACAAGAGCTATTGTGATTCTTTAGTGTCTGCTTGAGGGAGGCAGGTGATGGTGTGGGAAGGGGACAGTGCCTGGCTTGTAGAGTCAGTGACCCTAACTTAGTGCTAGGAGAGACTCCAGAGATGTTTTGTGACTTTCATTTGTTAATGTGTTCATTTTAAAATTACTGGTAAGTTCAGTGGGCAAGAGTGTTTGCTCTGATGAGATCTGAGTTAAGACTCTCCATTGCCACTGTGTGTCTTCAGAGATCCCTGTGCGGATTGAGCTATAAAACCACCTGAATAGAAGAGCCGAGCTTGTTTGCCTGTTTCCCTCAGGTTTTGCAGCAAATGTTCATGGACTCTGAGGGCAGGAGGTGGCTGCTCTGACCCCTGGAGGCACTGGAGGGTCAGTTTCACTTCCTCACTGGCTGTCACTTGTCAGTCATATTATCTCTCATCAGAGGTATACAGAGTGTCAGCTGTATTGAATAGTGTCCCTTTCCAGTGTTGTCCTGGTGTATGTGGTACACCAGGAGCTGGGAGTAGAATGACAGATAAAAACTAGTGTGTGTTCTAGACTCTGGCAGGAAAGACAGACTTAATTATAAAGAATGTCATGGTGCTATCTGCATTAGTGAGGGAGACTAAAGGACAGGACGCACCCAGAGAAAAGGTCCCACACTGCCCTGAGGCAGTGTCCAGGACACACAGGAGCTGAGTGGCCTTGTTCACCTTTGTGCAGCTGGCCCAGTGGAAGGGTCTGTCACCTCCTGTTGTCACTCCTTCCTGAGCCTCTAGTTTGTCATCCTTCTCCCGACAGCAGCTCTTTCCAGGCTCATCCCCCACAGTGTGTGGATGGAACTCAGGGCTTTGCTTGTGCCAAGCCAGTGCTCTGTGAGCTATACCCACCTTCTCTTTTCTTCTTTATTGCCTATGCTGGAGACCAAACCCAGGCCCTGGTGCAGGTTGGGCCAAACCTGTAACTGAGCTGTACCCCCAGCCCTCCTTTTCCTTTCCATGTTGAGATGTTGCCCAGACTGGCCTTGAACTTGCGGTCCTCTTGACTCAGTCTCAAGAGTAGTTGGAACTTTAGGTCTGTGCACCACCATGCTTGGCTTTCCTGCTTTCTTGATGATTAAGCATAATTGGAGCTTTTGCAGGAAGTTTTGAGCCAAGGCTCCACCCTGCCCAGGTGGGATGGGGAAACTGAAGCCCACTTTACCTCTTCAGTCTCGCAGGTGAGTTGAGTAGAAGCACAGAGAAGGCATTGCCTGTGGCTCTTAACATTTTTCCTA
The DNA here is from genome assembly GCF_021556685.1 of Rattus norvegicus. Taxonomy (NCBI): domain Eukaryota; kingdom Metazoa; phylum Chordata; class Mammalia; order Rodentia; family Muridae; genus Rattus; species Rattus norvegicus. Next base: position 7,693,684 of record NC_141543.1, read on the forward strand.
AATCTCATGACTTCCAGGCAGTGAAGTGGTAGCTGAGGAAGGTCATTAGCATCTGGGCTATGGTGCTGGGCTGTAGTCATCCTGAGCTAGTCACTGTTGGTGGGAATTTGGGATGCACTAATTTCACCTTGAAGCTTTGGGGGTGACTCCGGGATATATTTCCAAATCTGAGCTTGCTTATCTCCCAGGTCAAGTGACTTTGGCCAGCATACTTCACAGAGGTCATGGAGGGAAATGCTGGGCACATAGCAGAAAGATAAGGAAAAGACGGGGTTCAAAGGCTGTTTAATACAGCCCTGTGCATGAAGGGTAATGCAGGTGACTTTGGGAGTGTAGGAGGAGTGTTACAGTTTGTATTTGCTCAGTCCAGGAGGTGGCACTATTAGAAGGTGTGGCCCTGTTGGAGTAGGTGTGTCACTGTGGGTGTGGGCATTGAGACCCTCATCCTAGCTGCCTGGAAGCCAGTATTCTGCTAGCAGCCTTCAGATGAAGATGTAGAACTCTCGGCTCCTGTACCATGCCTGCCTGGATGCTGTGATATTCCCACTTTGATGATACTGGACTGAACCTCTGAACCTGTAAGCCAGCCCCAATTAAATGTTTTTCTTGTAAGAGTTGCCTTGGTCATAGTATCTGTTTACAGTAGTAAAACCACAACTAAGACTAGGAGTATCCTGCAGCAAAATCTGATAGCTGTACTGGGGGCCCCACTCTCTTATATGCAGCAGTGTGGGGTTGGGGTTAGACCAAGGGCTCTGAGACAGGTAACGGAACCTACTCAACCTATTTTAAACAAAGACTTGTATGGCTCTCCAGTCAGTCAGAGACCTGGGGATGGAGTGGAACTGAGGCCTCTAGGCAGAATCTGCTAGGACAGAGGAATGGAGTGGTCCTTGATCTTATGACCACTGGAGGTCATGAGGGTCTCAAGAGAGGAATTCTGACAAGCACTGCCTGGGCAAAGGAGCATTGGGTAACAGGGAGAAGTGGGCAAGATCTTAGATTCCCTCTTGCACAGTTGAGCCCCAAGAAAATCCAGGTGTACCATCAGCTCATGGATACCTGGTAGGTGGAGAAGGAGCCACCACAGAAGTTCCTCTGGAGCCACTGAGGCAGGGGCAGGAAGGATAGGGGTATACCATGCATGCATGATTGTACGTGCTTGTGTCTGGGAAGTCTTGCTTATTATCTTTCATCGTAGTTAACATGACTGTTTTGGGGTTTGTGGCTTTCAAAAACAAACAAACAAACAAAAAAACCAAAAAACAAACAAAAAAAAAACCCAAAAAACCAAGAAGCAGTGGCTGTGCTGTGGAGCTAAAAGTGAGTCCAGTACTGCCTTTAAAAGCATGAGGACCTGATTGTCACTCCCAGACACATATAAAACGTCAGGTATGATGTGTACTTATAAACTCAGCACTAGACAAATGAAGATAGGCAGATCCTGGGCCTCACTGGCCAGTCTGGCCTAGTCACTGACCCCAGGATAGGAGAGACCCTGACTCAGAATTAAAATGGACAGGACCTGAGCAACAGCAGTTGAGATGATGTAACCTCTGTCCATGTGCATCCAGACAACAATGTGTTGGTGTGTTTTTAAAATTATTTCATTGGGTTCTAATATCTCAACCTCCCAACCCTTATTTTACCCTAATTTCTACCAATCCCTCAACATTAGGTAGGAGAGAAAGAGGGGAAAGTAGACCTAAACCTCTATAAGCTACTTCCTGCTGATTAGGAGCAAGTTCAGTCTTCGTTGTTAGAATATCCAACAGCTTAGCAAACCAGCAGTCCATCAATAGCAAATGTAACAGCAGTGGGGCAGAGGGGTGTGTGTGTGTGTGTGTGTGTGTGTGTGTGTGTGTGTGTGTGTGTGTGTGAACAGTGGCAGCAACTCCTGCCTTCTTAGGAGCCCCTTCCACCCCTCTTGGGGCTCTAGCATTTATTCCCTGTTGAGAGCCTCCAGAATTAAACTATCTGTAGCTGGCAAAAATTATGCCCCTCTTTGAGCGTGAGACAGTCATAGTTAATGGCTGTGGATAATCTGAAGCAGCCTCATATCCCACACCTGAGATTAAAACAAAGATGTATTCATAGAACATAAACTGGGTTTTTAAAGAAGCCAAACTCTTACTACAGACATGTGTATTCACAAGATAACATACCAAAATAAACATAGACACTGATGTTTAAAGGCATGTTTAAAGGAGTGAGTCTTTTCCTACCCAGGTCCAGAATTACCTGGAACATGTTCACAAATGTTCATACAAGCAGAATCTCATGATGTCACCTTGGCCTTGGCTTCATATGAGGGTCGGCTAGATTCCCATTTAGAGGCTTTTGCATTTCCCCAGAGCAAACAGCTAAGTGAAAAAGCTCAATCCCACAGTCCTGGGTTCCTGACTGCTGGAGCTGAGTCCCTGTAGGGGTCCAGGCAGGAGCCTGCTATATCTGCTCATTTACTGAGCCACTCCTACCTCAGAAGCTGTTATTTGTGAGCAGACTTTGCGTGTGTGTGTGCATGCACACACGCACCCACCCAGCCACCTGCCCAAGTCCTTGATGCCTTAGTTGTCTGTCTTCTGTTAGTATTAAAGAATGGAGGAGCCAATGTAGGGTGAGAATCCAGATTAGTGGCTGTTGAGCGGGAGACACAGTGGTGCCCCCAATCACCATCAAATGCCATTTAGTTCTGATCTTGTTGACACCTGGTAGATCCTTCTGGGATTAGGGTAGGTGTCTAGCAGCTGACCCTACACAGTCTCACCAGTTGTTCAAATATCAAAACATTCTTACTAGAGACATGGGTGTTGTATCAGGTCTGATTCCCCAGGTTCTGGGCATCTCCTGTGTAATTGGACCACACAGTGCATAAGCTCTGGCACTAAGGGTCTCTGGGCCTTTGCCTGTGGTAGATGCCATTGTCACAATGGTTGACATTTGTTTGTTTTTGAGATGGGGGTCTCAATATGTAGCCCAGGCTAGATTTTAACTTTGAATCCTCCCTTCTCCAATGACAGCCTGATATCGCATGGGTGCAGAGCTTGTGTTAAGCAGTGACCCCTACTGGATGTTTAGAGTCCAGCACATTCTGCCTTGTCTCCTCTCCCTGCCTGGGCTCCAGCATCTCCTCAGTAACCTGAACTTGATTGTGAGTGATTGTATTTCACCCATGGCTTCAGGTGCCACCTGCCCCCAGCTAAACAGTCAGTAGTAGAGCCTGGGACCTCCCTGGGGTCCTGAGATTTGGATGGATCTCAGCATAATACGATTTTGTCTTCTCAAGCTCCCTGGTAGCCAGAGTCACAGTTGTCTCTTCTGGAAGTGACTGGGCTCCTGGCCTTTGTGCTCCTGCCCAGCTTTTGATGCCACATTCTCCCCTCTGCCTGTCTTCTGCCAGGTGTCAGTGGTTTAGGGAAGGAGTCAAAGCCGGTGGAAAATGGATACTGGTGACAGACGCAGTAGGGAAGCCCCTGCAGAGGTAAGCAGTGTTTTGTGTGTGTGTATGTGTGTGTTTGTGTGTGTGTGTGTGTTTGTGTGTGTGTTTGTGTATGTGTGTGTGTTTGTGTGTGTGTTTGTGTATGTGTGTGTGTGTTTGTGTGTGTGTTTGTGTATGTGTGTGTGTGTTTGTGTGTGTGTTTGTGTGTGTGTTTGTGTGTTTGTGTGTGTGTTTGTGTGTGTGTTTGTGTGTGTGTTTGTGTGTGTGTGTTTGTGAGTGTGTTTGTGTGTGTGTTTGTGTATGTGTGTGTGTGTGTTTGTGTGTGTGTGTGTGTGTGTGTGTGTGTGTCTATCCGGCCCTGAATTGCTCCCGTACCAATATCTGCCTGTGAGATCTGAGAAGGCATAGGTGGTCCTTCACTCTATTCACCACAGCTCCTAGGAATTTGGAATACCTGTATGTCCTGCCTGCTTCACCATCCTTCACATCCTTCAGGAGCCTTCCCAGAAAGGACCAACACTGAACTATAACCCATACTGCCCTTGAATTGTGAATTGTTTGTTTCTACTTCTGAACACTTCCCTCCCCCACCCCTCCTCCCTTCAGCGCGTGCATACACGCGTGCACGCGCACACACACACACACACACACACACACACACACACACACGATCTGTATCTTTGGGTAACTGATCCAGGGCCTGACTTGTTGGATTTTGTGAGCCAGCATATGATCACAGACGGTCACACTGCTTTGGGAACTAGGTACATTTGTTGGCCTACAGTCTCCTGGGCTCTAGCTTGCTGCTAGCCTGTTCCAATTCACATGAAACAGACAGAGGTTTACTAGTTCTGCAGCTCTGGATATGACCAGCTCAGATTTCAGCCAGTGCTCAGAGGCTCTGAGCCAGTGACCCTAAGCTCTATCTATACTGCTTTGAGAAGACTTTGGTTTAGTTTGAGATTTTTATTTTTGGGGGGCAGGGTCTTATGTATCCCAAGATGGCCTTGGACTGGATAGATAGCTAAGGATGGATTTGAATGCCCTATCCTTTTCCTTCTATCTCCTTGATGCTGGGATTACAGGTATGTGCCACTGTGCCTACTTTATGCAGTACTAGAGTTTGAACTCAGAGCTTCATGCATTCTACCAACTGAGCTACATGAAAGATTTGTTCCCACACTCTTCACATGCACCACAGCAGGCCCCATTCATGACATATACATCCCTGTCTCTGGAAACACGGGGGCACAAGTATGTGTGTGCTTGTAGTCCCTAAGGTTCTTTGACTGACACCCTGCTCTCCTTGGTAACAGGCATCTCAGCAACTCTTCTTCCCACAGTGTGGTTACTAACCAGCAGCACAGCAGCACAGCCGAGCTGCAGAAGTCTGGAGTTAAGGAGGAGACTTGGAAGCTGATGGAAGCAGACAAGGCCCAGACAGGGCAGGTGAGTGAGGCATAGTGCAGAATGATTTGCTTGGAATGTCAGTCTCACAGCTAACCTTTCAGGGTCCAAGGTCACAGACACTAGGTGACTTTAGTTGGAGTTGGGGTCTGAGCTGCTGAATCCATTTTGGTACTACATGACTACCTGGCTTGAGCAGCTTGGACTATTGAATGGGACCATCCCAGTTGTAGGGCAGCTGCAACCCCTTCGGCATTTTTGTCACTTTCCCAAGTGCGTTGAGCTCTCTCGCATCTCAGGGCCTTTACACCTGGAAGGTCACACGCTCCCTGCCTGCTTTCCATTCCCAGCTGGGAAACTCTTAACATCACTTCCTCAGGGCAAATCTCCCCAGTACCGCCTCACTCACCCGGGCACTTGCATGGTGTTCTCTGCCTCTTATGGACCTTCTGTGCTTTCTTGGTTCAGTGGGTGATTGATGACAGAGCCTGTTCACGTGCTTGACTGGAAGCTCTGTGGGAGGCAGAAAGCCTGACTTTGACATTGCTGCCTGATATCATTGACTAACGGGGTGGTAGGGAACAGGGTCTGGGAACAGGAGGGTGGGCTGGGCTGAGGAATTACTCAGGAATAGCTAACCTTATGCTAATACTCTACCGGTCCTAGGTGAAGCTTTCCGTGTACTGGAACTACATGAAGGCCATTGGCCTCTGCATCTCCTTCTTGAGTATCTTCCTTTTCCTGTGCAATCATGTATCTGCACTGGCTTCTAACTATTGGCTGAGTCTCTGGACAGATGACCGCCCTGCTGTCAATGGGACTCAGGAGAACAGGAATTTTCGACTAAGTGTCTATGGGGCCTTGGGCATCTTGCAAGGTATGGTTGAGATTGCTTCATTTGTAACTTCATAACTGAGTCTCCAAGTCCTCAGAGAATTTACATCCCCAAACTGAGTCAGACCAGATGGATAGAACCTGTCACAAGGTAGACCCTGAAATGCTTACTGAATTCATGCCCACCCTCTCTCCCTCCCAGTCTTTTCTTCAAAGAGTCCCACAGCTCAAGCCACATGGCTAATTGCTGGTTGAACTGGCATTAAATGAAGCAGCTCAGAGTGTGTGATCTTGCTGTAGGTGTGTGTGTGCTCATAAACCTGCTTTTTACACGTCTTTCCCCTATTGTTGATTCCCTTATGTGGACAGTAAGGGAATCTTTTCACTTTGTGTGCTTCTCCTATATCCAGGCATGCTGGGAAAGCACTTAGTGATGGATATGGCTTGGAGCTGAGTGTCACTGTCCCCATTTTATAGATGAGGTAACATGGGAGGACCAGCTGACAAAGTTGGCAGCACCAGCTCCAGAGCCCCTCCTTTCCTTTGTTCCTGGTGAAAGAGGTTCTGGTAGAAGTCCCAGAAAGAATTCTGTGGGCTGTGGACTGTCGAGTGTGGGCTGTTTGGAGGAACCACAGATAGATGTTGTCTGGTCTCTGAGGTAGCTTGGGAACAAGCTCTCAGAAGATCAGGTGTGATGACTTAAGTTTCTCTACTTATAATTCCCCTACCCCCACAGAGCTAGGAACTGCTGTAGCCTTTATATTATATTTGAGAAAAAACAAGAATATAGAGGATGTGGCATTTCCCCAGGTTTACACAGCATTAGCATCTGCTATTAGAGCTATGTTGCCCGTACAGTAACCTCCAGCTGTGGGAAATGGTTTGAATTTTAGTTTATTAAAATTAAAGGAAAATTCAGTTTTTCAGAAACCCCAGCACAGGGCATAGTACACAACGAGGGCCACTGTCACTGACTTGTTGAGACCCCTAAGACCACCCTGCAGATCACTCGCCTGTGTTTCACGCTTACATCTCTATTGCTATTCTAGGTGTGGCAGTATTTGGCTATTCCATGGCTGTGTCCATTGGGGGCATCTTTGCCTCCCGTCGCCTGCACCTAGACCTGCTACAGAATGTCCTGCGATCACCCATGAGTTTCTTTGAGCGTACACCCAGTGGGAACCTAGTGAACCGATTCTCCAAGGAGTTGGACACAGTGGACTCCATGATCCCGCAGGTCATCAAGATGTTCATGGGTTCACTCTTCAGTGTCATTGGAGCTGTCATCATCATCCTACTGGCTACACCCATTGCCGCAGTCATCATCCCACCCTTGGGTCTGGTTTACTTCTTTGTGCAGGTGAGACTCAGATGCTCCTTGTCTCCCTATATTCTGCAGGGCTGATGAGAGTGTGGCCATGGCACTCAGCTCTGCTCCTGTCTGCTGTGAATACTTAAGTGGGCTGATTTTAGCTTGGAGTAGCTAGGTGTGCTCTCTTTCTCATCAGTGTTACTCTTTTGAGTTATGTACTGGAGGAAAGCTCACAGCTATCGAGGCAGTTGTTAATAGACTGAAATACAAAATTCTACAGTGGTGACAGGAAAGACAGCAACCTCATCAGGAGGTGAACGTTGATGCTCACAGCAAATTAGGACACAGCCCCTTTTGAGGCTGGTGTAGTCCTATGGGTCAGTCAACACCCCAGGTTATTCTTGCTGCCACTAACACCTTCCTTTTTGTTTAGATCTGCTTTGCTGTCTTCACATAAATCTTCAATCTTTAAGTTGATTTCATGGTCCAAATGCTCATCATATCTGTCATGTGTGTAGCTCAGATCCTGATATTAACAAAAGGGAACAGAAAATGGACCTATGGCCACTGGATCAGAATTTAAGTCATTCAGTCATCAAGTGTAGTTGTGTGACCACTACTGTTTACAAGTGAGGGCATGGGGCATTTTGGTTTTCAGCTACCAGTTTCCTCCAGGAGAAGAGCAGCTGTTCTGGTTCATGCCTAGTCTCCTCTGTAGAAACCATTTTTCCTTTGCATATGTGTACTTCCTTGGGTCATGTCTGTGTAGATTACATATTCAGGTGACAGGTGAATGGGTAGAGACTCAGCTGTCAGAGCCAAGAGCGGGACCCTGAGCTTTAACTGAAGCATAGTCATTCATAAGGTTGGGCGTTGAGATTGTTGGGGAATGATGGCAATGTAAACACTTGGTGGCACCTGCTTATCTTCCCAGTACGCAGGGAACTGAGGCAGGAGGATGGAGAGTTCAAAGCTACATAGCAAGACATTGTGTCAAAAACAAAACAAAAATTAAAAATACCATATAGTGGATTTTTGTCACATAGGGTTTGGGGACCTTGGTACTGCCATCCCATATCTGGGCCCCATCACATTGCAGGTCAATGATGTTACCTGTAGGGAGCCGTATTGGATTTGGGCCTGACCATTTTATGACAGTAGAGCTCAGAATGGCTACGTGACTCTGGGCTGTATGGCCACAGATGCTCAGCCCTGAGATGACTGCCATAAAGTCATGAGGTTGTTGGACAAAAGCCTTTCCCACATACTGACGGCACAGGAAGATAACAATCACAGGACGTTTCAGCCTGAGCAAACACTAGATGTCTCCACCGCCTGACCTCTTTGCTTCCTGCTATCACTGCCTGAATACCCTCACCCCTCCCTCCTTTGTGTTTCACAAAGGTCACTCCCCCTATCTGAATGCCCTTATAAGCTGTAACGCTCACCCCAATAAACGAGACCTTGACAACAGAACCTTGCTTGGTCTCCTTCTTTTCTCCCCCACTTGACCATCAGGTAGCACCTCTTCGGGACCCTGAATAACTGGACCTGCTGGACGGGTCAGTTACCATAAAGAAAGATCAAATTGTAGGGGAAAGGTCCATTTCCTGGACCTCTCTGTGGCTTCTTTAAATCATTGCCAGCTGTTTACTAGAATATCTTGACTACATTTACCAAAATGTGGTAAATGGCCTCATGGCTGCCTGGAAAGCTTCCTGAGGGCTCCAGTTCAGAGCAGGCACAGTGTAGCACTAGAAACCAGAAATGATATGTCCTTAGGGACCTATGAGGAGTAATGTGCTTACCTTGCAAGCATGGAGACACCTGAGTTTGCTCCCTAGAAAAAGCCAAGCCTGGGCTGTCATGATGCTGCCAATCCAGGCAAAGCAGGCACACATGGTGGAAATGAGAGCTGTCTTCATCACATTGCCTCCGGCCTCCATGCGGGCTGTGTAGCATGAAGCTCTGCCCTCCAACAATAAGTCAGTGTAAAGTAAAAAAATGAAAGAAAAGTAGGTAAAGTGTGTTTATGATCCAATGCTGGAGAGGCAGAGACAGAACAGTTCCTGGGGTTCATGAGCCAGACAGTCTAGCAAATCAGCGAGTTCTAGGTTCAGTGGGGGAGCCTGCCTCAAAAACCAAGGTGCAAAAGAGATCAAGGAAGATACATTGACTCCTGGCCTCTACACACAGTAACATGCAGACATAGAAATAAATAGCTTGTGTTACAGTTGTGGATGTCAAAGGACAATGTTGATAGCCAATTCTCTCTTTCCATCTTGGAATGTGATTTAAGAATAAGGTTTATGAAGCAAGAGCTAAGCTAATCCCTACCTGCTGAGCAATTTCATCACCCTGCTTTTTTTTTTTTTATTAACTTGAGTATTTCTTATATACATGTAGAGTGTTATTCCCTTTCCCGGTTTCCAGGCAAACATCCCCCTAACCCTCCCCTCCCCTTCCTTATGGGTGTTCCCCTCCCCATCCTCCCCCCATTGCTGCCCTCCCCCCAACAATCATGTTCACTGGGGTTCAGTCTTAGCAGGACCCAGGGCTTCCCCTTCCACTGATGATCTTACTAGGATATTCATTGCTACCTATGGGGACAGAGTCCAGGGTCAGTCCATGTATAGTCTTTAGGTAGTGGCTTAGTCCCTGGAAGCTCTGGTTGCTTGGCATTGTTGTACATATGGGGTCTCGAGCCCCTTCAAGCTCTTCCAGTTCTTTCTCTGATTCCTTCAACGGGGGCCTATTCTCAGTTCAGTGGTTTGCTGCTGGCATTCGCCTCTGTATTTGCTGTATTCTGGCTGTGTCTCTCAGGAGCGATCTACATCCGGCTCCTGTCTGCCTGCACTTCTTTGCTTCATCCATCTTGTCTAATTGGGTGGCTGTATATGTATGGGCCACATGTGGGGCAGGCTCTGAATGGGTGTTCCTTCTGTGTCTGTTTTAATCTTTGCCTCTCTATTCCCTGCCAAGGGTATTCTTGTTCCCCTTTTAAAGAAGGAGTGAAGCTTTCACATTTTGATCATCCGTCTTGAGTTTCATTTGTTCTATGCATCTACGGTAATTCAAGCATTTGGGCTAATAGCCACTTATCAATGAGTGCATACCATGTGTGTTTTTCTGTGATTGGGTTACCTCACTCAGGATATTTTCCAGTTCCAACCACTTGCCTAAGAATTTCATAAAGTCATTGTTTTTGATAGCTGAGTAATATTCCATTGTGTAGATGTACCACATTTTCTGATCCATTCCTCTGTTGAAGGGAATCTGGGTTCTTTCCAGTTTCTGGCTATTATAAATAAGGCTGCTATGAACATAGTGGAGCACGTGTCTTTTTTATATGTTGGGGCATCTTTTGGGTATATGCCCAAGAGAGGTATAGCTGGATCCTCAGGCAGTTCAATGTCCAATTTTCTGAGGAACCTCCAGACTGATTTCCAGAATGGTTGTACCAGTCTGCAATCCCACCAACAATGGAGGAGTGTTCCTCTTTCTCCGCATCCTCGCCAGCATCTGCTGTCACCTGAGTTTTTGATCTTAGCCATTCTCACTGGTGTGAGGTGAAATCTCAGGGTTGTTTTGATTTGCATTTCCCTTATGACTAAAGATGTTGAACATTTCTTTAGGTGTTTCTCAGCCATTCGGCATTCCTCAGCTGTGAATTCTTTGTTTAGCTCTGAACCCCATTTTTTTAATAGGGTTATTTGTCTCCCTGCGGTCTAACTTCTTGAGTTCTTTGTATATTTTGGATATAAGGCCTCTATCTGCTGTAGGATTGGTAAAGATCTTTTCCCAGTCTGTTGGTTGCCGTTTTGTCCTAACCACAGTGTCCTTTGCCTTACAGAAGCTTTGCAGTTTTATGAGATCCCATTTGTCGATTCTTGATCTTAGAGCATAAGCCATTGGTGTTTTGTTCAGGAAATTTTTTCCAGTGCCCATGTGTTCCAGATGCTTCCCTAGTTTTTCTTCTATTAGTTTGAGTGTATCTGGTTTGATGTGGAGGTCCTTGATCCACTTGGACTTAAGCTTTGTACAGGGTGATAAGCATGGATCGATCTGCATTCTTCTACATGTTGACCTCCAGTTGAACCAGCACCATTTGCTGAAAAATGCTATCTTTTTTCCATTTGATGGTTTTGGCTCCTTTGTCAAAAATCAAGTGCCCATAGGAGTGTGGTTCATTTCTGGGTCTTCAATTCTGTTCCATTGGTCTCTCTGTCTGTCTCTGTACCAATACCATGCAGTTTTTATCACTATTGCTCTGTAATACTGATTGAGTTCAGGGATAGTGATTCCCCCTGAAGTCCTTTTATTGTTGAGAATAGTTTTAGCTGTCCTGGGTTTTTTGTTATTCCAGATGAATTTGCAAATTGTTCTGTCTAACTCTTTGAAGAATTGGATTGGTATTTTGATGGGGATTGCTTTGAATCAGTAGATTGCTTTTGGTAAAATGGCCATTTTTACTATATTAATCCTGCCAATCCATGAGCATGGGAGATCTTTCCATCTTCTGAGGACTTCTTCAATTTCTTTCTTCAGAGTCTTGAAGTTCTTATTGTACAAATCTTTTACTTGCATGGTTAAAGTCACACCGAGGTACTTTATGTTATTTGGGTCTATTATGAAGGGTGTCGTTTCCCTAATTTCTTTCTCGGCTTGTTTCTCTTTTGTGTAGAGGAAGGCTACTGATTTATTTGAGTTAATTTTATACACAGCCACTTTGCTGAAGTTGTTTATCAGCTTTAGGAGTTCTCTGGTGGAACTTTTGGGATCACTTAAATATACTATCATATCACGTGCGAATAGTGATATTTTGACTTCTTCTTTACCAATCTGTATCCCCTTGACCTCCTTTTGTTGTTTGATTGCTCTGGCTAGAACTTCAAGAACTATATTGAATAAGTAGGGTATTCAAGTTCATGGCCACCAGTGAATATATTATCATTTGAATTTTTTTTTTACTACTGTTACTGAATTAGGAACTTGGTCTTTCAGTACTTTAATTGGTTGGCAGCATTTCTAAATAATTTTGAGTTTATCAACATTAGAAATATGTTTCCTCTGATGGAAAAAAGAGAGTGGGCAGCCTTGTCTAGTCCCTGATTTTAGTGGGATTGCTTCAAGTTTCTCTCCATTTAGTTTAATGTTAGCAACTGGTTTACTGTATATGGCTTTTACTATGTTTAGGTATGGGCCTTGAATTCCTATTCTTTCCAGGACTTTTATCATGAAGGGGTGTTGAATTTTGTCAAATGCTTTCTCAGCATCTAATAAAATGATCATGTGGTTTTGTTCTTTCAGTTTGTTTATATAATGGATCATGTTGATGGTTTTCCGTATATTAAACCATCCCTGCATGCCTGGGATGAAGCCTACTTGATCATGGTGGATGATTGTTTTGATGTGCTCTTGGATTCGGTTTGCCAGAATTTTATTTTTGCGTTGATATTCATAAGGGAAATTGGTCTGAAGTTCTCTTTCTTTGTTGGGTCTTTGTGTGGTTTAGGTATAAGAGTAATTGTGGCTTCATAGAAGGTATTTGGTAGTGATACATCTGTTTCAATTTTGTGGAATAGTTTGGATAGTATTGGTATGAGGTCTTCTATGAAGGTCTGATAGAATTCTGCACTAAACCCGTCTGTACCTGGGCTCTTTTTTGTTGGGAGACCTTTAATAACTGCTTCTATTTCCTTAGGAGTTATGGGGTTGTTTAACTGGTTTATCTGTTCCTGATTTAACTTCGGTACCTGGTATCTGTCTAGGAAATTGTCCATTTCCTGCAGATTTTCAAGTTTTGTTGAATATAGGCTTTTATAGTAAGATCTGATGATTTTTTGAATTTCCTCTGAATCTGTAGTTATGTCTCCCTTTTCATTTCTGATTTTGTTAATTTGGACACACTCTCTGTGTCCTCTTGTTAGTCTGGCTAAGGGTTTATCTATCTTTTTGATTTTCTCAAAGAACCAACTTTTGGTTCGGTTGATTTTTTCTATGGTCCTTTTTGTTTCTACTTGGTTGATTTTCAGCTCTGAGTTTGATTATTTCCTGCCTTCTACTCCTCCTGGGTGTAATTGCTTCTTTTTGTTCTAGAGCTTTTAGGTGTGCTGTCAAGCTGCTGACATATGCTCTTTCCTGTTTCTTTCTGCAGGCACTCAGCACTATGAGTTTTCCTCTTAGCACAGCTTTCATTGTGTCCCATAGTTTGGGTATGTTGTACCTTCATTTTCATTAAATTCTAAAAAGTCTTTAATTTCTTTCTTTTTTTTTTTTTTTTGGTTCTTTTTTTTGGAGCTGGGGACCGAACCCAGGGCCTTGCGCTTCCTAGGCAAGCACTCTACCACTGAGCTAAATCCCCAACCCCTTTAATTTCTTTCTTTATTTCTTCCTTGACCAGGTTATCATTGAGTAGAGCATTGTTCAATTTCCACGTATATGTGGGCATTCTTCCCTTATTGTTATTGAAGACCAGTTTTAGGCCATGGTGGTCCGATAGCACGCATGGGATTAATTCTATCTTTCTGTACCTGTTGAGGCCCGTTTTTTGACCAATTATATGGTCAATTTTGGAGAAAGTACCATGAGGAGCTGAGAAGAAGGTATATCCTTTTGCTTTAGGATAGAATGTTCTATAAATATCTGTTAAGTCCATTTGGCTCAAGACTTCTCTTAGTCTGTCTATGTCTCTGTTTAATTTCTGTTTCCATGATCTGTCCATTGATGAGAGTGGGGTGTTGAAGTCTCCTACTATTAATGTGTGAGGTGCAATGTGTGTTTTGAGCTTTACTAAGGTTTCTTTTACGTATGTAGGTGCCCTTGTATTTGGGGCATAGATATTTAGGATTGAGAGTTCATCTTGGTGGATTTTTCCTTTGATGAATATGAAGTGTCCTTCCTTATCTTTTTTGATGAATTTTAGTTGAAATTGATTTTATTTGATATTAGAATAGCTACTCCAGCTTGCTTCTTCCAACCATTTGGTTGGAAAGTTGTTTTCCAGCCTTTCACTCTGAGGTAGTGTCTGTCTTTGTCTCCGAGCTGTGTTTCCTGTAGGCAGGAGAATGCAGGGTCCTCATTGCACATCCAGTTTGTTAATCTATGTCTTTTTATTGGGGAGTTGAGGCCATTGATGTTGAGAGATATTAAGGAATAGTGATTATTGCTTCCTGTTATATTCATATTTGGATGTGAGGTTATGTTTGTGTGCTTTTTCTTCTCTTTGTTTTGTTGCCAAGACAATTAGTTTCTTGTTTCTTCTAGGTTGTAGCTTGCCTCCTTATGTTGGGCTTTACCCTTTATTATCCTTTGTAGGGCTGGATTTGTAGAAAGATATTGTGTAAATTTGGTTTTGTCATGGAATATCTTGGTTTCTCCATCTATCTTAATTGAGAGTTTTGCTGGATACAGTAACCTGGGCTGGCATTTGTGTTCTCTTAGGGTCGTTATGACATCTGTCCAGTATCTTCTGCCTTTCATAGTCTCTGGCGAAAAGTCTGGTGTGATTCTGATAGGTCTGCCTTTATATGTTACTTGACCTTTTTCCCTTACTGCTTTTAATATTCTTTCTTTATTTTGTGCGTTTGGTGTTTTGACTATTAGTGACGGGAGGTGTTTCTTTTCTGGTCCAATCTATTTGGAGTTCTGTAGGCTTCTTGTATGCCTATGGGTATCTCTTTTTTTTTAGGTTAGGGAAGTTTTCTTCCATGATTTTGTTGAAGATATTTACTGATCCTTTGAGCTGGGAGTCTTCACTCTCTTCTATACCTATTATCCTTAGGTTTGATCTTCTCATTGGGTCCTGGATTTCCTGTATGTTTTGGACCAGTAGCTTTTTCTGCTTTACATTATCTTTGACAGTTGAGTCAATGATTTCTATGGAATCTTCTGCTCCTGAGATTCTCTCTTCCATCTCTTGTATTCTGTTGGTGAAGCTCGTATCTACAGCTCCTTGTCTCTTCTTTTGGTTTTCTATATCCAGGGTTGTTTCCATGTGTTCTTTCTTGATTGCTTCTATTTCCACTTTTAATTCCTTCAACTGTTTGATTGTGTTTTCCTGGAATTCTTTCAGGGATTTTTGTGACTCCTCTCTATGGGCTTCTACTTGTTTATTTATGTTTTCCTGGAATTCTTTCAGGGATTTTTGCGATTCCTCTCTAGGCGTCTACTTGTTTATTAATCTTTTCCTGTGTTTCTCTAAGGGAGTTGTTCACGTCTTTCTTGAAGTCCTCCAGCATCATGATCAAATATGATTTTGAAACTAGATCGTGCTTTTCTAGTGTGTTTGGATTTCCATGTTTGTTTTCGTGGGAGAATTGGGCTCCAATGATGCCATGTAGTCTTGGTTTCTGTCGCTTGGGTTCCTGCGCTTGCCTCTCGCCATCAGATTATCTCTAGTGTTACTTTGTTCTGCTATTTCTGACAGTGGCTAGACTGTCCTATAAGCCTGTGTGTCAGGAGTGCTGTAGACCTGTTTTCCTGTTTTCTTTCAGCCAGTTATGGGGACAGAGTGTTCTGCTTTCGGGCGTGTAGTTTTTCCTATCTACAGGTCTTCAGAAGTTCCTGTGGGCCTGTGTCTGGTGTTCACCAGGCAGGTCACTTGCAGCAGGAAAGTTGGTCTTACCTGTGGTCCCGAGGCTCAAGTTTGCTCGTGGGGTGTTGCTTATGAGCTCTCCACGGCGGCAGCAACCAGGAAGATCTGTGCCACCCTTTCCGGGAGCTTCTGTGCACCAGGGTTCCAGATGGCGTTTGGTGTTTTCCTCTGGCGTCAGAGATGTGTGCAGAGTGCAGTCTCTTCTGGTTTCCCAGGCGTGTCTGCCTCTCTGAAGGTTTAGCTCTCCCTCCCATGGGATTTGGGTGCAGAGACCTGTTTATCCAGTCTGTCCCTTCAGTTTCTGGTGGTGCCTCAGACACAGCGGTCCTGCTGCTCCTGGGCCCTCCTCTATTGGAACCCAGTTGCCATATACAGTTTCCTCTTGGGCCAGGGATGTGGGCAGGGGTGGGCAGTGTTGGTGGTCTCTTCCACTCTGCAGCCTCAGGAGTGCCCACCTGACCAGGGGGTGAGGTCTCTCTCCCACAGGGTTTGGGAGCAGAGATCTGCTGCGGGCCGGGATCCGCGGGTTTGGGACTCCCGGTAAACACAGGAAGTGCCTGGTCCTAGAGGAATTTTGCCTCTGTGTGTCCTGAGTTCACCAGGCAGGTCTCTTGCAGCAGAAAAGTTGGTCTTACCTTCACTCATGTGCATTTAAACACAAACCTACACACATTCACAAAACAAATAAAATGAATAAGAGAAAAGATAGACTGAAGAGACAGCTCAGTGGTTAGAGCATTAGCTCTTCTTCCAGAGGACCTGGGTTCAATTCCCAGCACCTATATGGCAGCTCACAACTCATAAGTGTCTGTAACGCCAGTTTCTTCTGATCAATGTGCACAGAATCATATGCAGACAAAATGCCCATACACATAAAATAACTTTTTTTATATATTTTTTTAAAGATTTATTTTTATGAGTCTTCAAACACACTAGAAGAGGGCATCAGATCCCATTACAGATGGTTGTGAGCCACCATGTGGTTGCTGGGAATTGAACTCAGGACCTCTGGAAGAGCAGTCAGTGCTCTTAACTGCTGAGCCATCTCTCCAGCCCATAAAATAACTTTTTAAAAGGTAGAGAAAAATACCAAGCAGCCTCTGGGCTACAGGTGCCCACAAAATGGACACAGGTTTGACATCTCTAAAGAGTTGGGCTCTTCTCCAGAGTAAAAACCAAATTCATTGTGTCTTTCCACTGGGTCCCCTAGTGGAAGATCAGAGAATGTGGATGACGATCAGCTTCTCTTCCATTTCTAAAACTGGAGGGGACAAGTGTCCCCTCACAGTCCATTGTCAAAGTCAGCTGTGTGCTTAGCCACAACCAAAATACAAAGGAAATAGGGGAGTAAACTGCTCACAGGATGTTTTCTCCATGGCTTCACCCATGGTTTGGAAGTGGGGAAGTGAGACTGAGTGCTGGCTTTCCAAGTTGGTCTAGGTGAGTATGGGTAGTGAAGAATGTCCCCCAGAGAGAGCAGCAAACTGTGGACCACACCCCAAGACCATGCTCTAGGCACATGTATACTGCCATTGCTGTCCCTCACTGAAACCATAGGTCTGCCTCAGACAAAGCAGTGGAGTTACGGATCCCTGACCATAAGACTCAGCACTATCTGGGCCCAGTTGATTTGGCTTGGACCTTACATGCAGGGTATGTTTCCGAGCCTCAGTCTCAGGTCAGATCTTCAACAGTCTTCAGTGATCACTGAGGGAAGAGCTGGGATAGGGCACTGGGTTCTGGGGTCAAGTTTAATCTGCTCTCCCAGGGCCTGCCCTTAGCCATTCCACCCAGCCACACTATCTTCTGCCCAGAAGCCATACCAACTCCACGAATACATAAGTCGATACATCCTCGTGTTCTCTCCCAGGTCCTGTTCAAACCAACTTTGTTTCATGGGCCTCTGCTGTGTTTTCTTCAGGCTCAGTGTAATCTAGAGCACCTCCTGCAGCTCCCACACAGAGCCTAGGCCCATTGCTACTAGGGCCTTTTGAATGTGACGTATCTAGAAACTGTAGATGGTGCTATGGTGCCAGAGGTCAGTTCCTGGGCCCCAAGACCACTTGCCATCAGAACGGTTGTATTATCTAATACTGCCTGTCCCTGGTTCCCTCGGTCAATATGTATTGAGTGTCTTTGTTTTGCACTGTGCAAAGTTCTGGAGGCACACTAAACCTATAACTTCTTAAACAAATCTCTTACTTCAAGAAGGAAAGGAAGCTTGTCCCTAGCCTCTGCCTTTGAGGAAGGAATCTAGAAAGGAATTCAGTTCTGGGCATGTGCTGAGGAAGTTGGATTGTTGGAAAGGTGGGCTTCTGGGCAGAGATTGGTATTAAAATTCTCTGGCCTCAGTTTTCTGTCAAAGGGATTTAGTGACTGTCAGTATAGCCTTAAAGAGAAGTGGGAAGGAAGGGATGGTGCCTACCTTGGGCTGAGTTGCCTGAATGGTTATGCTACCTGCATTTACATCCATGCCTGGCACACAGGTGTAGCTGTGGTCAGGAAGACAACTCTGGTATAGCTGAGACACCGTCAGTGCCAATCCAGGAGGTGGCTCGATGTTTGCCCTGCATAACTTCCATGCCCAGCATCACAGAAAAGAAAGAAAAGAAAAAGGCCTAGAGTGACATCTAGAGGCTGTGGCTTGCTGGGGCTGATGCCTGTTCCTGCCACCAGGTGGGGCCTGTAGCAGGAGAGCTTGGCTTGAGGGATTAATGGCTAACCACCCTACTGACTTACCTGGTGTTGTCATGTGCCGAATACCCTATGGCCCAGGCTCTATTCCTAGATCAATGTGAGCTGGACATACAGACAAAGCAGCCTCTGCCTGAGTCCAAGCATTGGAGTGGCAGACTAAGTGTTGTGGTGCCCCATTTCTGCTTCTTCCAGAGCAGAATTGACAACAGGACTGTACCTGAGTGGTTAGAATCCCAAGAGCAAGTTTCCCCTTGGTCACTAGGCATCACTTTCTAGTTTCAGTTTTTTCTTCTGTACAACAAAGGCAGCCACGGTGATGAGGCTCTGAATGAACTCTTGGCCATACCCACAAAAGGGGATCAATCTGGGATGAAGGGGAGCCCTAAAAGCCCTGTTTCAGAGTGGGACATCATGGGTGGGGTAAAGCAGGTGCTGTATCCTAGAAGCAGGTTTGAGTCCTTTCCTGATCCCAACATAGTAATTGCCTATGTATTAGTGAGTAGGGCAGATAAGACCAGTGATTGGATCCAGGGACCATATGTATGTGAGAATTGCTTTGCCACAGTGACAGAGGGACATCTCTAAGTAGAACCCAGGGATACTGTTCAACATACTTAGTATGTACAGGACCCACCAGCCCTGGACTGCAGCCGACAGTGGTCATGATGTTGCTAGGTAACAGTGATCAATCAAGGTGAGTAGAGTGGGACAATCCTATTATTCCAGCACTCTAGATGCTGAGACAGGAGGAACTCCAGTTTGCCCAGCCTGGGCAACATAGTGAGAGACTCACAATTTTACAAATATAAATAGATATAGAACTGAATCCTGAGGTGGGGATGTATTGCAGTTGGTAGAGTGCTTATGTAGCATGCATAATACCTTGGGTTTGAGCCCCATAATTATGTTGTGGAAAGACAGGCCTGTAATACCAGCACTTGGGAGTTGGAGGTAGGAACATCTGAAATTCAAGGCCATCCTCAACTACAAAGAGAATTTAGGGCCAGCCTGGGCTTCATGAAACCTTGTCTCACAAAATGGCATCAAAAAGCACTGGGTGGGAAACCAGAAGAGACTGCACTCTGCACACATCTGATGCCAGAGGAAAACACCAAACGCCATCTGGAACCCTGGTGCACGGAGGCTCCCAGAAACGGCAGCGCGGATCTTCCTGGTTGCTGCCGCCTCACAGAGCTCGTAGGCAGCACCCCACGGGCAAACTTGAGCCTTGGGACACAGGTAAGACCAACTTTTCTGCTGCATGAGACCTGCCTGGTGGACTCAGGACACACAGAGGCAAAATTCCTCTAGGACCGGGCACTTCCTGTGTTTACCGGGAGTCCCAAACCTGCGGATCCCGGCCCGCAGCAGCTCTCTGCTCCCAAACTCCGTGGGAGAGAGACCTCACCTCCTGGTCAGGTGGGTACTCCTGAGGCTGCAGAGTGGAAGAGACCACCAACACTGCCCACCCCTGCCCACATCCCTGGCCCAAGAGGAAACTGTATATGGCCTCTGGGTTCCCATGGGGGAGGGCCCAGGAGCGGCAGGAACGCTGCGCCTGAGACACCGCCGTAACCTGAAGGGACAGACCGGATAAACAGTTCTCGCCACCCAAATCCCGTGGGAGGGAGAGCTAAACCTACAGAGAGGCAGACAGGCCTGGAAAACCAGAAGAGACTGCACTCTGCACACATCTCTGACGCCAGAGGAAAACACCAAACGCCATCTGGAACCCTGGTGCACGGAGGCTCCCGGAAACGGCAGCGCAGATCTTCCTGGTTGCTGCCGCCTCAGAGAGCTCGTAAGCAGCACCCCATGGGCAAACTTGAGCCTCGGGACCACAGGTAAGACCAACTTTTCTGCTGCAAGTGACCTTCCTGGTGAACACCAGACACAGGTCCACAGGAACAGCTGAAGACCTGTAGATAGGAAAAACTACACGCCCGAAAGCAGAACACTCTGTCCCCATAACTGGCTGAAAGAAAACAGGAAAACAGGTCTACAGCACTCCTGACACACAGGCTTATAGGACAGTCTAGCCACTGTCAGAAATAGCAGAACAAAGTAACACTAGAGATAATCTGATGGCGAGAGGCAAGAACAGGAACCCAAGCAACAGAAACCAAGACTACATGGCATCATTGGAGCCCAATTCTCCCACCAAAACAAACATGGAAATCCAAACACACCAGAAAAGCACCATCTAGTTTCAAAATCATATTTGATCATGATGCTGGAGGACTTCAAGAAAGACGTGAAGAACTCCCTTAGAGAACAAGTAGAAGCCTACAGAGAGGAATCGCAAAAATGCCTGAAAGAATTCCAGGAAAACATAAATAAACAAGTAGAAGCCCATAGAGAGGAGTCACAAAAATCCCTGAAAGAATTCCAGGAAAACACAATCAAACAATTGAAGGAATTAAAAATGGAAATAGAAGCAATCAAGAAAGAACACATGGAAACAACCCTGTATATAGAAAACCAAACGAGGAGACAAGGAGCTGTAGATACGAGCTTCACCAACAGAATACAAGAGATGGAAGAGAGAATCTCAGGAGCAGAAGATTCCATAGAAATCATTGACTCAACTGTCAAAGATAATGTAAAGCAGAAAAAGCTACTGGTCCAAAACATACAGGAAATCCAGGACTCAATGAGAAGATCAAAACTAAGGATAATAGGTATAGAAGAGAGTGAAGACTCCCAGCTCAAAGGACCAGTAAATATCTTCAACAAAATCATAGAAGAAAACTTCCCTAACCTAAAAAAAGAGATACCCATAGGCATACAAGAAGCCTACAGAACTCCAAATAGATTGGACCAGAAAAGAAACACCTCCCATCACATAATAGTCAAAACACCAAATGCACAAAATAAAGAAAGAATATTAAAAGCAGTAAGGGAAAAAGGTCAAGTAACATATAAAGGCAGACCTATCAGAATCACACCAGACTTTTCGCCAGAAACTATGAAAGCCAGAAGATCCTGGACAGATGTCATAACGACCCTAAGAGAACACAAATGCCAGCCCAGGTTACTGTATCCTGCAAAACTCTCAATTAACATAGATGGAGAAACCAAGACATTCCATGACAAAATCAATTGACTATGTCTTTCCACAAATCCAGCCCTACAAAGGATAATAAATGGTAAAGCCCAACATAAGGAGGCAAGCTATACCCTAGAAGAAGCAAGAAACTAATTGTCTTGGCAACAAAACAAAGAGAAGAAAAGCACACAAACATAACCTCACATCCAAATATGAATATAACAGGAAGCAATAATCACTATTCCTTAATATCTCTCAACATCAATGGCCTCAACTACCCAATAAAAAGACATAGATTAACAAACTGGATACGCAACGAGGACCCTGCATTCTGCTGCCTACAGGAAACACAGCTCAGAGACAAAGACAGACACTACCTCAGAGTGAAAGGCTGGAAAACAACTTTCCAAGCAAATGGTCAGAAGAAGCAAGCTGGAGTAGCCATTCTAATATCAAATAAAATCAATTTTCAACTAAAATTCATCAAAAAAGATAAGGAAAGACACTTCATATTCATCAGAGGAAAAATCCACCAAGATGAACTCTCAATCCTAAATATCTATGCCCCAAATTCAAGGGCACCTACATACATAAAAGAAACCTTACTAAAGTTCAAAACACACATTGCACCTCACACAATAATAGTAGGAGACTTCACCACCCCACTCTCATCAATGGACAGATCATGGAAACAGAAATTAAACAGAGACGTAGACAGACTAAGAGAAGTCATGAGCCAAATGGACTTAACAGATATTTATAGAACATTCTATCCTAAAGCAAAAGGATATACCTTCTTCTCAGCTCCTCATGGTACTTTCTCCAAAATTGACCATATAATTGGTCAAAAAACGGGCCTCAACAGGTACAGAAAGATAGAGATAATCCCATGCGTGCTATCAGACCACCACGGCCTAAAACTGGTCTTCAATAACAATAAGGGAAGAATGCCCACATATACGTGGAAATTGAACAATGCTCTACTCAATGATAACCTGGTCAAGGAAGAAATAAAGAAAGAAATTAAAGACTTTTTAGAATTTAATGAAAATGAAGGTACAACATAGCCAAACTTATGGGACACAATGAAAGCTGTGCTAAGAGGAAAATTCATAGTGATGAGTGCCTGCAGAAAGAAATAGGAAAGAGTATATGTCAGGACCTTGACAGCACACCTAAAAGCTCTAGAACAAAAAGAAGCAAATACACCCAGGAGGAGTAGAAGGCAGGAAATAATCAAACTCAGAGCTGAAATCAACCAAGTAGAAACAAAAAGGACCATAGAAAGAATCAACAGAACCAAAAGTTGGTTCTTTGAGAAAATCAAGAAGATAGATAAACCCTTAGCCAGACTAACGAGAGGACACAGAGAGTGTATCCAAATTAACAAAATCAGAAATGAAAAGGGAGACATAACTACAGATTCAGAGGAAATTCAAAAAATCATCAGATCTTACTATAAAAGCCTATATTCAACAAAACTTGAAAATCTGCAGGAAATGGACAATTTCCTAGACAGATACCAGGTACCGAAGTTAAATCAGGAACAGATAAACCAGTTAAACAACCCCATAACTTCTAAGGAAATAGAAGCAGTCATTAAAGGTCTCCCAACCAAAAAGAGCCCAGGTCCAGACGGGTTTAGTGCAGAATTCTATCAGACCTTCATAGAAGACCTCATACCAATACTATCCAAACTATTCCACAAAATTGAAACAGATGGATCACTACCAAATACCTTCTTTAGCCACAATTACTCTTATACCTAAACCACACAAAGACCCAACAAAGAAAGAGAACTTCAGACCAATTTCCCTTACGAATATCGATGCAAAAATACTCAATAAAAGTCTGGCAAACTGAATCCAAGAGCACATCAAAACAATCATCCACCATGATCAAGTAGGCTTCATCCCAGGCATGCAGGGATGGTTTACTATATGGACAACCATCAACATGATCCATTATATAAACAAACTGAAAGAACAAAACCACATGATCATTTTATTAGATGCTGAGAAAGCATTTGACAAAATTCAACACCCCTTCATGATAAAAGTCCTGGAAAGAATAGGAATTCAAGGCCCATACCTAAACATAGTAAAAGCCATATACAGTAAACCAGTTGCTAACATTAAACTAAATGGAGAGAAACTTGAAGCAATCCCACTAAAATCAGGGACTAGACAAGGCTGCCCACTCTCTTTTTTCCATCAGAGGAAACATATTTCTAATGTTGATAAACTCAAAATTATTTAGAAATGCTGCCAACCAATTAAAGTACTGAAAGACCAAGTTCCTAATTCAGTAACAGTAGTAAAAAAAAAATTCAAATGATAATATATTCACTGGTGGCCACGAACTTGAATACCCTACTTATTCAATATAGTTCTTGAAGTTCTAGCCAGAGCAATCAGACAACAAAAGGAGGTCAAGGGGATACAGATTGGTAAAGAAGAAGTCAAAATATCACTATTTGCACATGATATGATAGTATATTTAAGTGATCCCAAAAGTTCCACCAGAGAACTCCTAAAGCTGATAAACAACTTCAGCAAAGTGGCTGTGTATAAAATTAACTCAAATAAGTCAGTAGCCTTCCTCTACACAAAAGAGAAACAAGCCGAGAAAGAAATTAGGGAAATGACACCCTTCATAATAGACCCAAATAACATAAAGTACCTCGGTGTGACTTTAACCAAGCAAGTAAAAGATTTGTACAATAAGAACTTCAAGACTCTGAAGAAAGAAATTGAAGAAGTCCTCAGAAGATGGAAAGATCTCCCATGCTCATGGATTGGCAGGATTAATATAGTAAAAATGGCCATTTTACCAAAAGCAATCTACAGATTCAATACAATCCCCATCAAAATACCAATCCAATTCTTCAAAGAGTTAGACAGAACAATTTGCAAATTCATCTGGAATAACAAAAAACCCAGGACAGCTAAAACTATCCTCAACAATAAAAGGACTTCAGGGGGAATCACTATCCCTGAACTCAAGCAGTATTACAGAGCAATAGTGATAAAAACTGCATGGTATTGGTACAGAGACAGACAGATAGACCAATGGAACAGAATTGAAGACCCAGAAATAAACCCACACACCTATGGGTACTTGATTTTTGACAAAGGAGCCAAAACCATCAAATGGAAAAAAGATAGCATTTTCAGCAAATGGTGCTGGTTCAACTGGAGGTCAACATGTAGAAGAATGCAGATCGATCCATGCTTATCACCCTGTACAAAGCTTAAGTCCAAGTGGATCAAGGACCTCCACATCAAACCAGATACACTCAAACTAATAGAAGAAAAACTAGGGAAGCATCTGGAACACATGGGCACTGGAAAAAATTTCCTGAACAAAACACCAATGGCTTATGCTCTAAGATCAAGAATCGACAAATGGGATCTCATAAAACTGCAAAGCTTCTGTAAGGCAAAGGACACTGTGGTTAGGACAAAACGGCAACCAACAGATTGGGAAAAGATCTTTACCAATCCTACAACAGATAGAGGCCTTATATCCAAAATATACAAAGAACTCAAGAAGTTAGACCGCAGAGAGACAAATAACCCTATTGAAAAATGGGGTTCAGAGCTAAACAAAGAATTCACAGCTGAGGAAATCCGAATGGCCGAGAAACACCTAAAGAAATGTTCAACATCTTTAGTCATAAGGGAAATGCAAATCAAAACAACCCTGAGATTTCACCTCACACCAGTGAGAATGGCTAAGATCAAAAACTCAGATGACAGCAGATGCTGACGAGGATGCGGAGAAAGAGGAACACTCCTCCATTGTTGGTGGGATTGTAGACTGGTACAACCATTCTGGAAATCAGTCTGGAGGTTCCTCAGAAAATTGGACATTGAACTGTCTGAGGATCCACCTATACCTCTCTTGGGCATATACCCACAAGATGCCCCAACATATAAAAATGTCACGTGCTCCACTATGTTCATCGCAGCCTTATTTATAATAGCCAGAAGCTGGAAAGAACCCAAATTCCCTTCAACAGAGGAATGGGTACAGAAAATGTGGTACATCTACACAATGGAATATTACTCAGCTATCAAAAACAATGACCTTTATGAAATTCTTAGGCAAATGGTTGGAACTGGAAAATATCCTGAGTGAGGTAACCCAATCACAGAAAAACACACATGGTATGCACTCATTGATAAGTGGCTATTAGCCCAAATGCTTGAATTACCTAGATGCCTAGAACACATGAAACTCAAGAGAGATGATCAAAATGTGAATGCTTCACTCCTTCTTTACAAGGGGGAACAAGAATATCCTTCGCAGGGAATAGAGAGGCAAAGATTAAAACAGACACAGAAGGAACACCCATTCAGAGCACACCCCACACGTGGCCCATACATATACAGCCACCCAATTAGACAAGATGGATGAAGCAAAGAAGTGCAGGCCGACAGGAGCCAGATGTAGATCAGTCCTGAGAGACACAGCCAGAATACAGCAAATACAGAGGCGAATGCCAGCAGCAAACCACTGAACTGAGAATAGGACCCCTGTTGAAGGAATCAGAGAAAGAACTGGAAGAGCTTTAAGGGGCTCGAGACCCCATATGAACAAAAATGCCAAGCAACCAGAGCTTCCAGGGACTAAGCCACTACCTAAAGACTATACATGGACTGACCCTGGACTCTGACCTCATAGGTAGCAATGAATATCCTAGTAAGAGCACCAGTGGAAGGGGAAGCCCTGGGTCCTGCTAAGACTGAACCCCCAGTGAACTAGACTGGTGGGGGGAGGGCGGCAATGGGGGGAGGGGAACACCCATAAAGAAGGGGAGGGGGGAGGGGGATGTTTGCCTGGAAACCGGGAAAGGGAATAACACTCGAAATGTATATAAGAAATATTCAAGTTAATAAAAAAAAATCACTGGATTCACACAAGACACAAGCAATAGAGGATATGTAAGTGTGTTCGGTCTCAGTGTACCATTTGAACTTGTCCTAGAGTTGGACATCCCTGAAACAAACATGGCAGAGGGCTGTGGGTTCTCTCTGTGTGATTTCTTAAAATTTCATGTGAAATCTAAAATGACCTCAAAATACGGGGAGTTGGTGAATGCGCACACCATCAACCAAGGTTCAGAGCAGACAACTTGATTGGCCTGGGGTGGGTGTGGACTTAAAGTAGACAGCTAGGGCTGAGAGTCACTGTCCACTTTGGTTGTAGGGTGAGCATGGATGTGCAGGCCTTGTTCAGATCAATCTGGACATGCTGGGTTCTTCCAGGTCTGGTATTAATCAATAATCTGTTACTTTCTCTGTCATTTTCCACCTGTAGAGGAATCTAGATTGGGCACCTTGTGGCACATTGAAGGCCCCTGGGTCTCTGTCATCTACCGCCACTGCAGGATCTATGTCTCGCTCCAAGGGGGCTGTCAAAGAGTCCCAACCCAGGTGAGTCGTGACTCCTGGGCTAGCCTGTAAAACAGACCTTTCTGGGCCAGAAGGTGGGCTGGAATGCTATTCTCTGTCATCTATCTATGACCTGCAAGGAAGAGAGATGTGGAACAGTTCTTGGGATAAAAGCTGAGGGCTTTATGAGTTGAAAGCTCAGGTCTGCTCTAAATATGCTCCCTCAATTTTCTGGACAGCTTCCTGACCCTTAGCTTCCTGCAACCAAATTCCTTCCCCTGGGGCCTTGGTTATTCCCCCTGCACAGTGGGCACTTTGTAATTCATCCCAGGACATTTTCAGATGAACAAATTATTTGCGATGGCCCTGTGCATCACTGTCAGGCAGAACACCTTACCTGGCACAGTCTGTCACAGAGCAAAGGCATTACTATGCACTTAAATGAGTGGCCAAAGACTTCCTTCATCTGCATCTTTGTCCATGGCTCTATGAGGCAGTGCCCTCATACAGTATAAAGACCTGGGTTTTTTAGAGAAGAGCACATACCAGGCATGAAAGCTGCATCTGACCCATGCTGTGAATAAACTGCAGGTAGATGTCATCAGTTAGATTATCCTTTTCTACAAGCAGGCTCTGGGGGGCCACTGCTGATGGTGCTTGTGTGTGTTGTCACCACCATGAGGACCAAAGTCCCCAGGGCTTGGGGACTTTGATTTCTGTTGTCTTGCTGTAGGTTGACTGTAGGCAAATCATTCACGTAGGTGCCATTATTTCCCAACCTGTAAAACCTTGCTTTTCTCCCTTCCTCCCTTCCTTCCTTCCTTCCTTCCTTCCTTCCTTCCTTCCTTCCTTCCTTCCTCCCTCCCTCCCTCCCATCCTTCCTTCCTCCCTCCCTCCCTTCCTTCCTTCCTTCCTTCCTTCCTTCCTTCCTTCCTTCCTTTCTTCCTTCCTTCCTTCTTCATGTGTACTGTGCACATGTGTGTGGACACATACCTTCAGGTACATGTCACCAGAGGCTGATATCAGATGTCTTCCTCAATCATTTTTCCAGTTAATAGCAGGGTCTCTCCTCGAGTGCAGATCCAGCTGTTTCAACTAGTCTAGCTAGCTAGTTTGTCCCAGAGATCTGTCTCTGACTCCTGAACACTATGATTATAGTCAACTGCTACACCCACTGACATTTACATGGGTGATTGTCTTCATCTCACTCTTGCACAGCAAGCACTTATCCGCTGAGCATCACCCCAACTCCTGATTTCTAGTCCTCTCCTATAGCCTCCAGCCAACATGTTAAGTGTTTATGTAGATATCAGCCACAAAGGTTAATAATGTCACCTTTTTGTTTTGTTTCAGACCAGGTACTTAGCCCTGGCTGGCCAGGCACAGACTATGTAGACCATTCCTTGCATTCAAATATCTGCTTTCCTCCTGAGTCTGGTCTTAAGGTATCAGACACAATGCTGCATCCTCCTCTTCCTCCTCCCTCCTCTTTTCCTTTTCTTCTTTTCTTGTGTCTCACTGTATAGTTCAGACTGGCTTCAGACTTGGAATCTTTCTGCCTCTGTTTCTTGAGTTCTGGGATCACAAGCCTGTCCCACCAGACCAAGCTATGCATTAGGCTACTTCACAGTGCTAAGTAATATTCAGGAAAGGCTATGGGCCAACCCATAGGCACTGTAGTGCAG
Source organism: Rattus norvegicus (assembly GCF_021556685.1). NCBI lineage: Eukaryota > Metazoa > Chordata > Mammalia > Rodentia > Muridae > Rattus > Rattus norvegicus. The sequence continues at coordinate 7,722,102 of NC_141543.1, forward strand.
TGGTGGGACACTTACTCAGCATGCGCAAGCCCTTTGGTTAACTGCCCTGTACTGAAAAATGTAAGTATGATGATAAAATTTATGTTATGTGTATTTCTTGCTTAAAATATTTTAGCAAAAGACATTACTGGAAATATTGCTCAGTGAGCAAAATGTCTGGTATATACACATGAGAACCCAAGTTCTGATCCCCAACATCACAAAAAAAGCTGGGCACAATGGCATGCACCTGTTATCCCAACTCTGGAGAAGCAGAGACAGAAGGATCTCTGGGGCTTATTGGCCAACCAGTCTAGAAGAATCAATGATCCTCAAGTCCTGTGAGAGACCCTGTCTCAAAAACTAAGGTGGAAAGTAATCGATGAATACACCCAAGATTGAACACTCCCTCCCCCTTCCCCTCCCTCCCTCCCTCCCTCCCCCCTTCCCTCCCTCCCTTCCTCCTGAGTGTGTGTGTGTGTGTGTGTGTGTGTGTGTGTGTGTGTGTGTGTGTGTATGCACCCCACCTCCTCTTTACGGTACCAGGCTTCATCTGAAGGATGGTGGGAATTAAGACCAATTAAGTATGTGGTACAGCACCATATGAATGATGGGGAACCTACTGATCAAGATATACACACTTTAGGAAAAGAACACACTATTACTTAGCTGCCACACATGTGAAATTAGTGTTAAACATCAAGCATGGTATTTTTATAGCAAAAAACAAAGTGAGATAAAGAGTCTAGATTGACTTTTGCTACAGGAAAAGGAACATGGCAAAGAGATTCTGTGGCATGGGCTGTGGGTGAAGAATTAGGACCTGGATTGCAAAAAGGGGGTCAAGGATCCCCTAGAGCCTGCTCAGAGCGCAGGAATGTCCCTTCCGTTTCCAACTTCCTGCTGGTCATTCTACTGGTGGATAGACATATTTTAGGTCATCTTCCTGGCCAATACATTTGTATAGCAGATGGCCTGATAGTCTTGTTATGAAGGCCTTGGTCTGAACTGTTTCCAGGGCTATCCAATTGTCTTCATCTGTGTGTTCCTGAAGCAGGAACAGATTCATCCATGGGGAGCCTGGGGTCAGGACAAGGTCCTGGCAGAAGCGATTCAGGGTCAGAACAGGCCATAGCATAACTCCCACCTCCACTTCCTCATCTCCACAGTACCAGGCCTCACCTGAAGGATGATGGTGATTAAGGACCACAGTATGGTGCAGCCCCACATGGGTGACGGAGACCCTCTTACAGAGACCATCCTCGGTTGCCAACTGAAGCTGCAGCAAGTTCCAGCCAAGGAGGATTTCCTGGCCTCTGTCCTGCCCACAATGCCCACCTGCCAGATAATAGGAGGGTGAAAGGCCCACACCAAGCTGGTCTGCTCCAGTCTCTAGAGTTCATAGATATAAAAGGTTTTTTCTTCTTTTTTCTGCCGGAGACTTATCCCTCTTCTCACCATTCTTTAACCCTGGCCCCTTCAACACAACCATCCATCAGTCTATTCCACCTTCTATCTGGGCATTCTCTAGCTTCTCCTCCACCAGGCATTTTTGCCTCTTGCCTTTGCTCTATGCTCTAGCCTCCTCCTCAATCACTCTCTATCCTTCTAGGCATACTTTTCAATTACTCCACACCCCATTTAATTCGTGACTCCTCCTTCATGCTCTTATCCTTTCTTGTACCCATTCATCAAGTCATCAATTTTCTTCATGCACTCCAAATCTTTCTTTCTAGTCATTCCACACCATATCCATTCATCTTGTTCTTTCCTATGCCCTAGCTTCCCTCATATATTCCTCACCCATCGTTCTATGCAGCCCAACATGCCCCTTATTAGAAGACATCAAGGGAAATGAAGGCCAGTTAGGGGAAGCCACCCACAGAGGCAAATCTGGGCAGAAGAGAATCCCAGTCAGTGACTGCTAGCTGGGAAGCTCAGAAACCGAGGTAGGAGCCTTGACTTGGATCCAGGTGCTCACAAGTGTGTATTGGGAAAACACTCACCTCCCTCTGTATATCTTTAGGGACATACCCTGCACAACCAGTGGCAATTCTGGTGAGTGTCCCAGGCCAAAGTCCTAGAACTAGACCTTTTCCCCATAAGGCTATGGAGGCTGGGCTACATAGATGGACCATCTCCATGGGGCCTGGGGTAGGTGGGCATGGATAAGAGAAGCTGTCCCCCCAAACTCCTCAACAGTGCCTTGCCTCTCAGAGCCTCAAGCTTCTGAAATATACTAAAACAGCAAAACAGTATACAAGAATGTAATAGTATAAAGCACACCTGGCACTACAACAAAGCACATGGATTTACTGGTACAGAGTACACGCAGATGCAATAATAGAGCACTACTCACTGGTATATTAGTACAGAAGTGCACATGATTGAGCCAGTGTATTGTACTACTACAGATATGTTCATGTATGTACTAATAAAGAAGTATGCATGGGTTTACTAGTAGAGAAGTACTTATGGATGTAGTTGCACAACTTTATACATGGATAAACTATTATACCCAAATACACAGGTGCAGTATTACAGAAGTAGATATTACCATACCATATAGGGACATTTGGGAGTACTAGTAAACAAACACCCAAGGAAGTCCTAGGCAGGAGTTACACATAGATATATGCCCGGAGAACTGCACTTGGATGCATTAGTATAACACCACACACTTATCTCTTACTAAAGCACTGCACATTAGTGTCTTAGCAAAACTAGAAGTGCTACTGCCATTATTACAGAAGTACACAGTAATATCAGTGTAGAGCACTCTACATCCTCACTATGTTTAAGACTGTATGAAGACATTCATGTGTAGTGCTATAAGTACAATCGTGTCTACTGCTTTCTAGTACATCCATGAACAGTGCTGTTCCAGTATGTTTGCATGTACTTCAGGAGTATCAGTGTTTGCTTCTGTACCAGTACACCCATGTGCACAGCTGTAGTAGTTTATCTTTCTTATCTCTGTGCTCTTGTCTAATACTTACTTGTGAAATGACCAAGGGAAGTGGGGGAAAGAAAAGAGGGAGATAGCTTGGATAGACAGAGAGGAGGGAGTATGAGGTGAGAAACCTGAGATATGAGAGTGAAGTATATGAAAGAAGGCACACAGGAGAGAGAGGGGAGTGTGAGAGAGGGAGAAAGAGAAGTGAGAGGAGAGAGAAGAGAAAGAGAAGAGAAAATAAAAGAGGAGAGAAGGCAGGGAGAAAGTGAAAACAGAAAGATTGTGGAGTGAGGAGAGAAATGAGGGAAAGAGAGTTGAGGAAAAAAAGAGAGGGCATAGAGAGAGGAGTGAGAAAATGAGAGGGGAGGAAGAGGAGAAAGGAAGAAAAGGGCTAAAGGAGAGAAGAGAAAGTGGCAGACTCTCCTAAAATACATAAACAGTGAGTGCTAAGTTACAAGTGTGAGTCTCTCACAATACATACATGGCAAGTTCTGGGCTATAGGTGTCAACCTGCCACAGCACATGCCATTGGTATTCTGTCTAAGCTCCACCCCCACAATTACCTGGTAACAACCAGGTATGCTCAGCCCCACAGTTGCCTGGCAACAGCCAGCTGTGCCTGACTATATAAGAGGCTGCTTGCCCTCTCTCTTCCTCTTCTCTCTCTTACCCCTTCTTGCTCTTTGTTCTTTGCTGCTCTTGCCCCTTCCCTATCACCCCCCTCCATGTGCCCCGTGGCTGGCTGCCTTTCCTCTCTTCTTCTACTCTTCTCTCATTAAACCTCTCCACGTGGAACCATGGTGCCTGAGTGTCTTTTGTCCTAGCACGGACCAAGATTTAAAACCTAACACATGTACCCTGAGTGCTGGCTTATGGGTGTGAGCCTCCCATTGTACATTCATGAATGCAGGGTTATTAACATGAGCTTCTCTCAGAATGCACTGAATTACAGGTATGAGTGTCCCACAGTACATTTATCCTGAGTGCTGGCTTACAGGCCAGTGCTTCACAAAGTACCAGCACTATGAGTCCTGCATTGCAGGCATGCATCTAAAGATCATGGTGCATGATTGCTGGATTACAAGCATGAGCTTCTTGCAGAACATGCACCATTAGTGTTGTGTCTATAGGCAAGAGCTTCCCACAGTTCATGCACATGAATTCAGAGTTCAATGAATGAGCCTTGCAGAATTTGAATCATGAGTGCTGTGATTTTGGCAAAAGTAAATATACTGCTACTGAAGCTTAATCTGTTGTGCATTTATCACAAAACAGCCATATTTACTTATTACAGGTTGAAGTTGTCTGAACCAGATCAGCAATGTGTACATGTTTGCTGAGGTTTTGTCTTTTGCTGTTTATTGTAATGCTAAGTGCTGACCCCCAAGATCTGGAGTCTGCATGTACCTTCTGGGAACCTACCCCCAGATAATTCTTTTTTTTTTTTTCGGAGCTGGGGACCGAACCCAGGGCCTTGCGCTTCCTAGGCAAGTGCTCTACCACTGAGCTAAATCCCCAACCCATCCCCCAGATAATTCTGATTGGTAAATAAAGATGCCAGCAGTCAATAGCTGGAGAGAAGAGAGAGAGATAGGCAGGGTTTAGGGGAGAGGAGAGAGAGGAGCCACCATCAAATAGTAAGAATGTGCAGGGGAGAGAGAGAGAGAGAGAGAGAGAGAGAGAGAGAGAGAGAGAGAGAGAGAGATTGAGACTATGGGATAGGAGAATACCCTGGTGTTCTGGGTCAATGTGGTCCAGAGGGATGACTAATTGGAATTAAGAGAAACCCAGATGAAACATAGTAAGTAATAATGGGGTTATTGATAGGAGGTAGATGCTGTAGGGGGAGGAGCTGATATGTCAATAAAGACAGCAGAAGCTAATCACTGGATGAAGATATAGAGGTGGAATTTCCGGGTCCCAGGGGGAAGAGGAGATGAGGTAGGGAGTGGGCTTTCCAGCCAGACTTTGGAGAGAGGAGGATGGACACCACATAGGCTTGGGGGCTATTGGAACCTGTGGTAGCTTCCACCACCGGAAAAATTCTTATATAGATAGCTAATGAGTTTAGGACAATAGATTCCACCCCCAGCGGTTATGTCATCTGGCTGGTTTTAAAATATTAAGGCTGTTTGGTGTTTTTCACCCATGGTGACTCAGGTGGGCAGGAGAAAAGGCATGCCATGGGGCAGTTGATAGAGGCTTGGCGGAGCTAGCTGTGGGTGTGGATGGTCAGTGTACAGCAATCACAGCTCTCAGCATTTATGGGAAAAGCATTAGCTAGCCGTGGGGGTTGAGTAAATGGCTGGAGAGTGGCTGTTATTCCCAGAGCCTAGCCGGAGTAATCGTGTTTTTAAAATTACATACAACATAAAACAGAACAAATGAGATTATTGTTAATCTGGACATTCATTGAACATGAATAGAATAAGAACAATGCCTATGTGCCTACGAACTGAAGAACTACACAATAACAGTTTTACAACATATGCACAAAATACTGAAAAATAGTGTATTTGGCTGTATTAGGGTTCTGTAGATTCACGGAATGTGTGAAAATCTATTGATATATATATATATATATATATGATTTATAGGTTTAAAGGCTGCAGTTTAGCTAATCTAGCAATGGCTAGCAGTGAATGGAAAGTCCAAGATCTACTAGTTGTTCATCCCCACAAGGCTGGGTATCTCAGCTAGTCTTCTGTATATGCTATAATTCTCAAGAAATATGCCCCAATGCCAGTGAAAAAATGAATATGCTAGAAAGGCAAGGACAAACAGACAAAGAGCAAAAGCTTCCTTCTTTTATGTCCTTTCAGCAGAAGGAATGGCCCATACTAAAGGTGTGTCTTCCTGCCTCAAGGTTTGGGTTAAAGGCTGTCTTAGGGTTCTCATTGCTGTAAGGAGATACCATGACCAAGGCAACTCTTATAAAGGACATTTAGTTGGGGCTGGCTTACAGTTCTGAGGTTCAGTCCATTATCAACATGGCAGAAGGCAAGGCACTGGAGGAACTGAGAGTTTCACATCTTGTTCCGAAGGGAAACAGGAGAAGACTGATTTCCAGGCTGCTAGGAGAAGGGTTTCAAAGCCTACCTCCATGGGCCATACCTACTCAAACAAGGCAACACATCCTAATTAGTGCCACTCACTCCTTGGGCCAAGCATATCCAGATCACCACGAAGATATAGGATTTCCTGCTACAGCATTCAAATTAAAGGCCTGTGTCTTCCAGCCTTAATATTTAGACTAAAGGATCAAGAAGAATATGTCTTCTTGCCTCAAGATCTGTATCAAATATATGCATCTTCCTACCTCAAAGGTCTGGACTAGACATGGATTTACCCAGTTCAAGTCCAGCAGAAAAACCTCTCACAGGTGTGCCACCCATTTTTGGATTGTAGTTCATTCCAGATATAGTCAAGTTGACAACCAAGAATAGTGATGACACATTGGCAAAAACAATATTTTACTAATGAATCATATTTTAATAAGCATTTACAGCAAAAAAGATAGGTTTGCTTGCACAGTTCTGAATTTGCCTGCATTAAAATAGGCAAATATGCAGCCCATCTGGCCAGGGAAGCAGGAAGACTAACTGCACATCTTCACTTTTCTCTCCTCCAGATCCAATCCCTTTGTCTCATTCCCCTCTGTGCAGCAAAACAACTGCAGCAGCCTCCCTCTACTTCCCTAGTGGATTTCACAAATCTTCTTTGCCTATGCTCCCTCCTGCACTTTATCCCACACCCTTACTCCAACAGGCATGCCCTGGGGACATATAGACAGAGAAGCAAGTGGGCCAACTGCATATCTTCATATTGCCACGTCTCCCTCTGCTTCTCTGAGTCTAGTCCCTCAGTCTCATCTTAGCTCTATAGCAGACCTTTTGCTGTGGCCTTTTGTTACTCTGCCATATTCCCAGGGGACTAACTAAAGATATCCTGGTGGGACATCTTGCTTTTCTCTCTCCTTTAGCCTCTCCTAGCCTATCTCCAGTCTTAAATGTTAGCTCCCAACACCCAGAAACACATTTTACCTGGAACCCCTAGTGGCCACACCTGTCAGGATCCTAGAATTTTTTTTAAAAACAACACAGCACACAGCCACCATACTCTCATAAGAACCAGAGAGTAAACAGAAGGAACAAAATACCAACCAATGAAGAATTATACTCTTCCCAAACCCACACTTTTAGATGACTATAAAAAAACAATAAACTGTAACCAAGAAATATGTCTTTACTATAGTCTAGGCCCTGAGTATTGTAACATAGATGAAGCACAAGTAAAAGACCTTAAAACAGCCTTTATGCATACGCTAGAGGTCCTTAGAGAGGAAATTAAATTAAGTAAATCCCATAAGGAAATCTATGAAAACATAAACAAATAGTAAAAGGAAATGAATAAAACTGCTCAAGACCAGAAACTAGAAAGGGAATCAATAAAGAACACTGACCCTGAAGAAATTCTGAAAATGAAAAATTTAGGAACTTGAGCAGGACCACAGAGGCAAGCATCACTAATAGAATCCAAGAAATGGAAGAAATAATCTCTGGCATTGAAGATACAAAAAAAATGATACATAAATAAAAGAAAATGTTACATTAAAAAAATTCTGACATGACACATTCAGCAAATCCTGGACACAATAAAAAGTCTAAACCTAAGAATAATTGGAATAGAAGAAGGAGAAGAATCCTAGCCCAAAGTCCCAGAGAATATTATCAACAAAATTATAGAAGAAAATTTCCCAAACTAAAGAAGGAATTAGCTATAAAAGAACAAGCATACAGAACACTAAATAGACTGTACCTGAACAGAAAGTCTCCTCAGGACGTATAAAAACACTAAATGCACCAAACAAGAAAAGAATATAAAAAATCTGCAAGGGAAAAAGACCCAGAACATTTAAATACAGACAAGACCATAAATGCCAACTCAGACTAGTATAGTCAGCAAAACTTTCAATCACCATATATAAAGAAATGAAGACATTCCATGATAAAAACAAATTAAGCAATCTATGTATGTATGTATGTATGTATGTATGTATGTATGTATGTATGTATCTATCTATCTATCTATCTATCTATCTATCTATCTATCTATCTATCTATCTATCTATCTATCTATCTATCTAGTTATCTATCTCTATCTACCTAAATCCAGGCCTTACATAAGGTGCTAATGCCAGGGGCTGGCCCTGGTACTTCTTCTTCTTCTTTTTTTTTGGGGGGGGGGCTTTCTTTCTTTCTTTTTTTTCTTTTTTTTATTAACTTGAGTATTTCTTATTTACATTTCGAATGCTATTCCCTTTCCCGGTTTCCAGGCCAACATCCCCCTAACCCCTCTCCCTCCCCTTCTTTATGGGTGTTCCCCTCCCCACCCTCCCCCCATTGCCGCCCTCCCCCCAACAATCACATTCACTGGGGGTTCAGTCTTAGCAGGACCAAGGGGTTCCCCTTCCACTGGTGCTCTTACTAGGCTATTCATTGCCACCTATGAGGTTGGAGCCCAGGGTCAGTCCATGTATATATAGTCTTTGGGTAGTGGCTTAGTCCCTAGAAACTCTGGTTGGTTGGCATTGTTGTTCATATGGGGTCTCGAACCCCTTCAAGCTCTTCCAGTCCTTTCTCTGATTCCTTCAATGGGGGTCCTATTCTCAGTTCAGTAACCACTGAATGCTGCTGGCATTCACCTCTTTATTTGCTGTATTCTGGCTGTGTCTCTCAGGAGTGATCTACATCTGGCTCCTGTCGGCCTGCACTTCTTTGCTTCATCCATCTTGTCTAATTGGATGGCTGTATATGCATGGGCCACATGTGGGGCAGGCTCTGAATGGGTGTTCCTTCTGTCTCTGTTTTAATCTTTGCCTCTCTATTTCCTGCCCAGGGTATTCTTGTACCCCTTTTAAAGAAGGAGTGAAGCATTCACATTTTGATCATTCGTCTTGAGTTTCATTTGTTCTAGGCATCTAGGGTAATTCAAGCATTGCGCTAATAGCCACTTATCAATGAGTGCATACCATGTGTGTTTTTCTGTGACTGGGTTACCTCACTCAGGATGATATTTTCCAGTTCCAACCACTTGCCTATGAATTTCATAAAGGCATTGTTTTTGATAGCTGAGTAATATTCCATTGTGTAGATGTACCACATTTTCTGTATTCATTCCTCTATTGAAGGGCATCTGGGTTCTTTCCAGCTTCTGGCTATTATAAATAAGGCTGCTATGAACATAGTGGAGCACGTGTCTTTGTTATATGTTGGGGCATCTTGTGGGTATATGCCCAAGAGAGGTATAGCTGGGTCCTCAGGTAGTGCAATGTCCAATTTTCTGAGGAACCTCCAGACTGATTTCCAGAATGGTTGTACCAGTCTGCAACCCCACCATACCAGTCTGCAATCCCACCATCTTCTTTTTTTAAAATCAATTTAGGCTTTATATAATTAAAACTTTAAAATATTGAAGAAAGAAGTTTAAGAATACACTAGAAGAGGGAAAGATTTCCTATGGTCATGGATCAGTTGGATTAATATTGTGAATAGGGCTGGGGATTTAGCTCAGTGGTAGAGCGCTTACCTAGGAAGTACAAGGCCCTGGGTTCGGTCCCCAGGTCCAAAAAAAGAACCAGAAAAAAATATTGTGAATATGGCCATCCTACCAAATGTTCTTAAAAAAAAACCTAGACATGAAGAAAATAAATAACTCAATTAAAATGGATTGCACAACCACACAGAAGAGTTCTCCAAAGATAAAACACAAATGGCTGAGAAACACCTAAAGAAAATTTCAACCTCCTCGCCATTAGCAAAATGCAAATTAAAAAACTACTTCGAGATTTCATCATACACTAATCACAGTGGCCAAAATGAATAAAAGAAATTTAAGCAAATGCTGGTGAGGACTTGGGGAGAGGGGAGCCCTTATTCATTGCTGCTGGAAGTACAAACTTGTACAGCCACCATGTTGAACTATAGATATTCTTGTTCAACTGTGTTAATTATTGCTCTACTCAAAAGAGTAAGAAATTGGCTGTTATATGTTAATTGACTAAGACTGCACCTTAAGCTTACTACAGGAGAATTTAAGTCAGTTTGATATTCTTAAGAGGGATGCAAATCCTAATTTCCCTCAACAATTAACTGATGAGGGAGGAATAGCTTTGCAGAAAGTAGAGGAGCTATTAGTCAACAACAGATATGTTATATAGACTATGATCAATGGTTGTTTGTTTGTACTCACAACAGTCCTTTGGCAAAAAGGACCATTAATGTGGATTCATCTTTCTTCCTCTCCAAGTAAAGTTTTAACACCCTATTATTAAGCTGTTATTGTGTTAATACAGAATTGTAGGATAGAGTTGGAGAAGTATTTTGGAAAAGAACCCGATTTGTTCCTTATTCCAAACAGCAATTAAATTGGTTATTGCAGAATACTGATACTTGTATGTGCAAACTTTTCAGGCAATATTGATACTCATTATCCAAAAGACAAGTTGTCACTATTTGTCTCTATGCATGCTTTTGTATTTACTATAAATTTGCAGATAAAACCAATAGAGAATGCACTGACTGTATTTACAGTTGGCTTATCTAATGAGAAGGCAGCATATGTAATTGGATCACATTTATTCTCTTCAGTTTCCCCCTGCTTTAGCACAGATTAGTGAATGTAGTCACTGTTGTTGAAATATTGAAAAATCAAGCTTTCAATTTGTATATTGATAGTGTTTATGTGGCATGAATAATAGCCCCTTTGGGCACTGCTGCTTTTGTAGCCCCTATCTCCATTGTTCAAGAGTATCTATTAGAATTACAAACCTTATTATGGCAGAGGAAACATCCCTTATTTGTTGGCCATACAAGACCCATCCCTCCTTACCAGGACCTGTGGTGAATGGTAACCATCTTGCAGACATGCACACTCATCCTCTTGTAGCTTTGAATACTGCAGTGTCAGCCCTTGAGAAGGCTATAAGTCTACATAAACGTTTTTATCTTAATGCGGGCTCCTTAAGGTTTCATTGTAAAATTACCAAAGAACAAGCTACCAATATTGTTACACATTGCCCCTGGTGTGCTGAATTTATATCCTCCCCTAACTTGGAGACTAATCCCAGGGGGTTAGTACCCAATGATGTTTGGCAAATGGATGTTATCCATTTTCCTTCTTTTGGAAAGTTACAATTTGTTCATGTATCTATTTCAGTCTGATATTTGCCTCTGCTCATAGGAGAGAAAAATTAAGGGATGCTAAAAATCATTGCCTACAAGCCTTTGCATTTATGAATACCCCTTGTCAGATTAAAACTGATAATGGGCCAGCATAAACTAGCAAGGGGTGTGCTGGGTTCTGTCATGATTATAATATTGTACATAAAACGGTTATTCCCTATAATCCACAAGGCCAAGGTATTGCAGAACATGCTCATTGCTCTCTCAAAGTGTATTTCAATAAAATAAAAATGTGGGAGCATCTGTCTTCCCATGCACATTTATCTCTTGTTCTTTACATTTGAATTTTTTTTTTAAATTGTGAATTCTAAAGGACGCTCAGCAGTGGATGACACTGGTGAGCTCCATTGGAGTGACATGGCATGGAAAGACCTCATCACCGGTACATGGAAGGGACCTGATCCTGTCTTGGTTAGGGCCGGAGGCTCTGTCTATATTTTTCCCCAGGATGCTGAGACTCCTGTGTGGGTGCCTGAGCGTTGTGTTCATCCTTCATCACTATGGGTCCCGACCCAGGAGGAGACCGTTTGGGCATTCGTGAAGAACCTACGGATACTCATGCCAGTGGGGATGGGTGGTCCTGTCTGGCCTGCCTTCTTGGCTACCAATGTGTCTCTGGGAATGGCAGCCATTGGAGTTGATGAGGAGCGAGCTAACATAACTGGGATTTTTGGGGTTTCTGAGTCCTTCTGTTTCACTACAGTGAAAGACGTTTCCTTGTTGTCGAATAATTCCTCCATTTTTCTTTGTGGTTTGGAATGGTACTAATGCTGGAGATAGTCTTAACTGTTCTTCGCAGGAATGCCATCTACGAAGCTGCTGGGGATCAGAGGACTCCGCCCTGGTTGTGTGGATCCCAGGCATAGTTCCATTGCCTGTCAGTCATTAGGGAGAAAATCAGCTGATCCTGACCCGTCATAAGAGAGACTTTGGCATTATCACTGCAATTACAACAGCCATCGCCACTGCAGCTACTGAGGCTGCAGTGTCCAGGACGGCCCTCTCCCAGTCTCTCCCAATTGTTACGGCAAGCACGGTGAATAAACTTTCAGGAGAAGTTGCTGAAACACTTTCCACGCAAAATAATTTGAATGATTTCATACAATTGGGAATTCTAAATTTAAGTCAACAGACAGCGCTTTTACAGGAACAGCTTGATTTCTTATGGGAGACTCACATGGCCTCCTGTTCTCCTATTTTCATGCATGTTTGTGTGACTCCACCTAGAGTTCAAAACCTTACATTGGCCCTTTCTCAGCTTAATAATTACTTGAAAGGCCATTGGAATGAAAATTTACCAATCTCACCACTCAATTGACTATGAAAATTATCCAAATCAATGAAATTCCAGTTCCTCCAGTGTCTGGAGATACTTTGCTTAAAGTCCTTAAATGTGTGGATTCATTTCTGGGTCTTCAGTTCTATTCCACTGGTCTACTTGCCTGTCCCTGCACCAATACCATACAGTTTTTCTTAATCACTATTGCTCTGTAATACAGCTTGAGGTCAGGGATGGTGATTCCCCCAGAAGTTGTTTAGTGTTGAGGATAGTTTTCGTTATCCTGGGATTTATTTGTTATTTCAAATGAATTTGCAAATTGCTCTTTCTAACTCTATGAAGAATTGAGTTGGAATTTTGATGGGGATTGCATTGAGTCTGTAGATTGGGCAGTTTTACTATATTAATCTTGCCAATCCATAAACATGGGAGGTCTTTCCATCTTCTGAGATCTTCAATTTCTTTCTTCAGAGACTTGAAGTTCTGGTCATACCGATCTTTCACTTGATTGGTTAGAATCACAAGGAAGTATTTTAACGTTATTTGGGACTATTGTGAAGGGTGTCATTTCCCTCATTTCCTTCTCAGCCTGTTTATCCTTTGAGGAGAGGAAGGCTACTGATTTGTTTGAGTTAATTTTATACCCAGCCACTTTGCTGAGGTTGTTTATCAGGCTTAGTAGTTCTCTGGTGGAACTTTTGGGGTCCCTTAAGTATACTATCATATTATATGGACATAGTGATATTTTGACTTCTTCCTTTCCAATTTGCATCCCTTTGACCTCCTTTTATTGTCTGATTGCTCTGGCTAACACTTTGAGTACTATATTGAATAAGTAGGGAGGGAGTGGGCACCCTTGTCTAGTCCCTGATTTTAGTGGGATTGCTTCAAGTTTCTCTCCATTTAGTTGGATGCTGGCTGCTGGTTTGTTGTATATTGCTTTTCTATGTTTAGGTATGGGCCTTGAATTCCTGATCTTTCTAAGACCTTGAACATGAAGGGGTGTTGAATTTTGTCAAATGCTTTCTCAATATCTCATGAAAAGATCATGTGGTTTTTTTCTATGAGTTTCTTTATATAGTGGGTTATGTTGATGGATTTCTGTATATTGACCCATTCCTGTATCCCTGGGATGAAGCCTACTTGATCATGATGGATGATCATTATGATGTGTTCTTGGATTTGTGAGAATTTTATTGAGTAAGTTTATGTTGATATTCACAAGGGAAATTGATCTGAAGTTCTCTTTCTATTTTGGGTCTTTTTGCAATTTAGTTTTAAGCATAATTGTGGCTTCACAGAACGATTTGGGTAGTGTTCCTTCTGTTTCTATTTTGTGGAATAGTTTGGACATTTCTGGTATGAGGTCTTCTATGAAGATCTGATAGAATTCTGCACTAAGCCCATCTGGTCCTGTGCTCTTTTTGGTTGGGAGACTTTTAATAACTGCTTCTATTTCATTAGGAGTTATGGGATTGTTTAGATGGTTTATCTGATCCTGATTTAACTTTGCTACCTGGTATTTGTCTAGAAAATTGTCCATTTCATCCAGATTTTCCAGTTTTGTTGAATATAGGCTTTTGTAGTAGGATCTCATGATTTTTTTAATTTCCTCAGATTCTGTTGTTATGTCTCCCTTTTAACTTCTGATTTTGTTAATTTGGATACTGTCTCTGTGCCCTCTGGTCAGTCTTGCTAAGGGTTTATCGATTTTGTTGATTTTCCCAAAGAGTCAGCTCCTGGTTTTGTTGATTCTTTGTATGGTCCTTTCTGTTTCTACTTGGTTGATTTCAGCCCTGAATTTGATTATTTCCTGCCTTCTACTCCTCTTGGGTGTATTTGCTTCTTTTTGTTCTACAGCTTTCAGGTGTGCTCTCAGGATGCTAGTGCATCCTCTCTCCAGTTTCGTTTTGGAGGCACTCAGAGCTATGAGTTTTCCTCTTAGCACTGTTTTCATTGTGTCCCATAAGTTCGGATATGTGGTTCCTTCATTGTCATTAAATTCTAAAAAGTCTTTAATTTCTTTCTTTATTTCTTCCTTGACCAAGTTATCATTGAGTAAAGTTGAGAAGTTCAACTTCTGTGTACATGTGGGCTTTCTTTCATTTTTGTTGTTATTGAAGACCAGCCTTAGTCCATGGTGATCTGATAGGATGCATGGGATTATTTCAATATTCCTGTATCTGTTGAGGCCTGTTTTGTGACTGATTATATGGTCAATTTTGGGGAAGGTGCTGGAAGAAAGTATATTGTTTTGTTTTAGGATGAAATGTTCTATAAATATCTGTTAAATGCATTTGGTTCATTACTTTTGTTAGTTTCTCTATGTCTCTGTTTAGTTTCTGTTGCATGATCTGTTCATTGATGAGAGTGGGGTGTCTAAGTCTCCTATTATTATTATGTGAGGTAGAGTGTGTGCTTTAGCTTTAGTAAGGTTTCTTTTATGAATGCGTGTGACCTTGCATTTGGAGAATAGATATTTAGGATTGAGACTTCATCTTGGTGGATTTTTCCTTTGATGAATATGAAGTGTCCTTCTTTATTGTTTTTGATGACTTTTGGTTCAAAGTTGATTTTATTTGATATTAGGATGGCTACTCCAGCTTGGTCCTGAGAACCATTTACTTTGAAAGTCGTCTTCCAGCCTTTCACTCTGAGGTAGTGTCTGCCTTTGTCTCTCAGGTGTGTTTCCTGTATGCAGCAGAATGCTGAGTCCTCTTTACATATCCAGAGTGTTAGTCTATATCTTTTTATCAGGGAATTGAGTCCATTGATGTTTAGAGATATTATGGAATAGTGATTGTTGTTTCCTGTTATTTTTGTTGTTAGAAGTGGAATTTTGTTTGTGTGCCTCTCTTGTTTTGTTACAAGGAGATTACTTTCTTGCTTTTTCTAGGGTGTAGTTTCCCTCTTTGTGTTGCAGTTTTCCATCTATTATCCTTTGTAGGGCCAGCTTTGTAAGAAGATATTGTGTAAATTTGGTTTTCTCATGGAATATCTTGGTTTCTTCATCTATGTTAATTGAGAGTTTTCCTGGATACAGTAACCTGGGCTGGGTTTTGTGTTTTCTTAGGGTTCGTATGACATCTGTCCAGGATCTTCTGGCTTTCATAGTCTCTGGAGAGAAGTCTGGTGTAATTCTGAAAGGTCTGCCTTTATATATTACTTGACATTTTTCCCTTACTGCTTTTAATATTCTTTCTTTGTTTTGTGTGTTTGGTGTTTTGACTGTTATGTGACAGGAGGAATTTCTTTTTTGGTCTAATCAATTTGAAGCTCTGTAGGCTTCTTGTTTGTTTATGGGCATCTGTTTCTTTAGTTAGGGAAGTTTTCTTCTGTAATTTTGTTGAAGATATTTATGGGCTTTTTAAGTTTAGAATCTTCCTTCTATTCTATACCTATTATCCTAGGATTGATCTTCTCATTGTGTCCTGGATTTCCCGAATGTTTTGGGTTCGGACCATTTTGCATTTTAAATTATCTTTGATGGTTGCATCAGTGTTTTCTATGCTACCTTCTGACCCTGAGATTCTCTCTTCTATCTCTTATATTCTATTGGTGATGCATGCATCTATGACTCCTGGTCTCATTCCTAGGTTTTCTATTCCCAGGGTTGTCCCCCTTTGTGCTTTCTTTATAGTTTCTTTTCTATTTTTTTCAGTAGTACAAACTTCATTTTAAAAAAATTTTTTATTAGATATATTTCTTTACTTACATTTCAAATATTATTCCCCTTCCCAGTTTCCTATCCACAAGCCTCAATCCCCCTCCCCCATATGGGTATTCCCCCCCATACATGCCACTTACTGCCCCTCCCCATATTCCCCTGCACTGGGGTCCAACCTTGGCAGGACCAAGACTTCCCCTTTCACTGGTGTCCCATCAAGGCTATTCTCTGCTGCACATGCAGTTGGAGCCCTGGGTCAGTCCACGTATAGTCTTTCAGTAGTGGTTTAGTCCCTGGAAGCTCTGGTTGGTTGGCATTGTTGTTTTTATGGGGTTGCAAGCTCCTTCAACTTTTTCAATACTTCCTGTAATTCCCCCCAAGGGGGTCCTGTTCTCAGTTCGATGGTATGCTGCTAGCATTGACCTCTGTATTGGACATGCTTGGGATGATGTGTCTCTCAGGAGAGATCTATATCCTGTCCCTTTCAGCATGTATTTTTTAGCTTCAGCCATCTTATGGTGGCTGTATATATAAGGGTCACATATGGGGCAGGCTCTGAATGGCCATTCCTTGAGTCGCTGCTCTAAACTTTGCTTCCCTATCCCTTTTTCCCCTTTTAAGAAGGAGTGGGAGCATCTGCATTTTGGTCATCCTTCTTCTTGAGTGTCCTGTGATCTGTGGGTAATTCGAGCTTTTGGCTAATATCTACTTATCAATGAGGACATACCAAATGTGTTTTTCTGTGATTGAGTTACCTCAATCAGGATGATATTTTCTAGTTCATTCTATTTACCTACGATTTTCATAAAGTCATTGTTTTGGATAGCTGAGTAGTTTAGATGTACCACATTTTTTGAATCCATTCCTCTGTTGAAGGGCATCTGGGTTCTTTACAGCCTCTGGCTATTATAAATAAGGCTGCTATGAACATAGTGGATCATGTGTCTCTGAGTTTGATTATTTCCTGCCTTCTACTCTTCTTGGGTTTATTTATTTATTTTTGTTCTAGAGCTTTTAGGTGTGCTGTCAAGCTGCTGACATATGCTCTCTTATGTTTCCTTTTGCAAGCACTCAGAGCTATGAGTTTTCCTCTTAGTACCACTTTCATTGTGTCCCATACATTCGGGAATGTTGTATCTTCATTTTCATTAAATTTTAGGAAGTCTTTAATTTCTTTATTTCTGCCTTGACCAAGTTGTCCTTGAGTAGAGCATTGTTCAACTTTATTTATTTATTTATTTATTTATTTATTTATTTATTTATTTATTTATGTGAGTGCTCTATCTGCACTATCTGCATGTGTGCTTGTATGAGAGAAGGTATCAGATCCCTTATAGATAGTGTGTTTGCTGCCTCACATATTCTCTGGGAGATGAAGTCTAGTACCAAGAGCCACTGTGTGTGTGTGTGTGTGTGTGTGTGTGTGTGTGTGTGTGTGTGTGTGTCTATCTGGCTTGCCTCACCTTTCCTGTCTGCTTGCATTGGGATTACAGATTCCCTAGTTTTCTTCCATGCTCTTCCAGTTTCTTTAAGCTTCAACAATATTACACATGCAGAGAAATCAAAATTGCCCTGGGTCTGTTAAGCCTTGCCATGGGCCTCTCCTGGGAGACCCTTATTTTTTTTAAATGATTTATTTATTTATTATATATAAGTATAGTGTAACTGTCTTCAGACAACTCCAGAAGAGGGCATCAGATCCCATAACAGGTGGTTGTAAGCCATCACGTGGTTGCTGGGATTTGAACTCAGGACTTCTGAAAGAATGGTCAGTGCTCTTAACCACTGAGCCATCTCTCCAGCCCCTGGGGGACCCTTCTCTGAGCCCCTTTGAAAGTTCCTTTAGAAGCCAAGGTGATTTTGGGCCTTCTGAATGTTCTTGGCAGGAGGCCCTCACTCCAGAGCAGATAGGGCCTGTCTTTCAGGAAGTTTCTAATCTTCCTCTTTCTTCTGGGCCAGGTTTTTATGAATGATAAGGCAGAAGAGTGTGTGAATCTCACAAGCCTATACTTGTTTGCAAAGAATGTGAGGTCTTTGCTTCATACCTATCACTACCAGCAGATTTTTCTTCATGAATTTGCCATGGCCTATACTAAATATGTAGGAGAAACACTGCAGCCCAAAACTTATGGCTACAGTAGTGTGGAGGAGCTACTGGGAGCCATCCCACAGGTAGGTGTTTTCCTCAGCTTCTGGGAAAATGTCTTCCTGAAGAGCCATTGCTAATTCCTGATCATTGATGTAAGGTGTTACCTGGATGCTGCCAGATATGAAGAGTGAGTTTAGTGTTTCTTGGTGACTTTTATAAACCTTTATTCCTGTGTGCCAAGTAAGTTTTGGGCCTTCCTTCTAGAAATGTGCTCAGTGGTCACCTAACCAGACAGGACACCTAAGCCGATGTCCTGAGTGTAATATGTCTAGAGCAGCAGAGCTGTGACCCCTGTGATCATTTGATAGAGAATGGCCCAGGCAAGGCCCACTTCCTGAGCATTTAACAGTCTTGCAGGAGCAGCATCACAGATGTCTGTGAGTTACTGTATAGCAGAGCGGTGTAGGTTTTCATGGTAGATAATGTGGCATGCACAATGAAGAACAGCCAGCAGCAGTGAGAGGCAATGAACCTGTTCTGGGAGATTGCTGCAAAAAAATAAAAGTGAAAAATACAAGTGTGCTAGAGCCTAGAGTGGGAGTTTTCCGAGGCCCTTGCTCCCCCGGGCATGAGCTTCCCTGTACTGTAGAGAAGGCAGAGGAGCCCAGCTTTACCTTTGGAAAGCATTACTGCTGTCCACAGAAGAGCTGAGGGAAAGTGGAGTGGGGGAAGAAGCTAATGCAATATCCTAACTGCTGCCCGGGCTCCAGAAGATATTGGTAAAGGAGTTGGGCTGGGTTAAAATAAATTCTAAAACCCAAAATACTTTAAAACCTTCTGAAGGCAACATGACACCACACTGGACAGCCCACACCTGACCTCCTGTGATGGATTGCAGTGAAAACACTTTTTCACTATTAATAAAAGGAAAAATTCATTTAAAGTGCCTTCAAGCCATGTGCATACGATGTTTATGAGATATGGTTGAATTTCTAGTTTCAGTGCTCCCAGATCCTAAAGGTACCTCACTAGATATAGTCAGATATTCCCAAATCCGAAGTCCTCTTGAGTCCAAGCATTTGAGACAGAAGGTGCTCAGCCTCCGATGTAGGAGTGGAAGAATTCCTGGAAGCTGAGGGCAGGCGTTAGGTGGAGAGCCCTAGGAGACAAGGCCTACTTCCATCCTGACTTGGCTGAATAGGTGGAGTGTTGCTTTAGAAGCTAAGAGAAAGCATAGAAAAACTGTTGGCATTTATTGAGTTCTCACTCTGGTATGTGAGATGCAGGCACAAGAGGCCCACTTTCCTGAATGTTAGGGTACTTTCCTTTCCTTTTCCACTGCTTAACCAGAATATGTCTTGTGTGCAGGTGGTCTGGATAAAAGGACATGGTCATAAGAGAATTGTAGTGTTAAAAAATGACATGAAAAGTAAGTAAGCTCCCATCCCCTCCCCTGACTGCCTTGTGGTTCTCTCACTGACTTTCCTCTCTGATGGGCACTCTTGTCTTCTAGACCGGCTAAGTTCATTTGACCTTTCCCCTGTCAATCATGAAGACCAGCCTGCAGTCAGCAGGCAGATCCTGGAGGTGCCAAAACCCCATCTAGCCTCAGAGCTCCATCTCAGAACAGGTACTGGGTACTAGAGGGAAAGCAAGGACATAGACAGAGCCTTAAAGGTCATGAAGTGCTTGGGGTAGGACATGTGGAGGAAACAGAACAGTGAGCAATTTCATTAAAGTTAAATAGAGATTAAAATTTTTTAAGATGTATTTTATTTTTATGTGTATAAATATTTTGCCTTGCATGTATGTGTGCACTTGGTGCTTAGGAGATGGGAAGAGGTCATTGGGTCCCCTGGAATGGGAGTTAATGGATGGCTGTGAGCCACTATGTAGGTGCTGGGAACCAAATTCAAGTCTTCTACATGAGCAACAAATGTTCTTAACTGCATGAGCCATCTCTCTAGACCTAAATATTCATTTTCCCCCAGTGCGGTTTGGTGTGTAGTTAACAACTGGTATTGAATGATTATCTGTGTAAGTTCCTTAAAGAATATCCTAATTCCGTTTTGGGCCTCTTCAGAGTCTTCTCTTCTAAAGAGCACAAATCTTCATCAGACTGCTGGCTTTGGTGTGTTGTTTGCCAGGGGTCTTGTGATAATGGCATTGTTGTTTGGTTGGTTTTTGTTTTATATATATACATACGTATGTGTGTGTGTGTGTGTGTGTGTGTGTGTGTGTGTGTGTGTGTGTGAGAGAGAGAGAGAGAGAGAGAGAGAGAGAGAGAGAGAGTGTGTGTGCTTGATTACTTCATGCTGACTTCTGAGGCTGAGAAAAGCCCCAGGAGCAGACCTTTGTTCCTGTTTCAATATAGCTAGCTGCCTGCCTTCTCTCTGCAGGACCCAGCCAGATGGAGCAGGAACTTGTGCAATTGGCCAACAGCTCCCCTGTTGACCTTCTCTGTGCTCCTGTTCCTTCATGCCTGCCATCCCCTCAGCTAAGACCAGATCCTGTCATCCTGCAGCCCACTGATCTCATTCAGTTTGAGGAACACCCTCAGGAGCCTTTGGGTAGGTTGCACCCCATATGCTTGGGCACTTGTCTGTGGGTTTGCAGATGACCCATGATGCCAGTGTAGGAGGTGTCTGATGAACATAGGGAAAAGCAATACTGTTTCAGGTATAAAAGTACCTGTGCTGATTATTCAGCTCATTCCCTTCCCTGTTGGGTTTGCTGCTAATAGGATTTATAAATCTGGTATAATCTACGTTGAGGGCTAATGGCACTGGGCTGTGGAAGAGCCCTTGAGTAATTAAGTCCTGTCCCACATCCTCTGGAACTTTTGGCCTTCGTACCATGTCTGAGTTCAGGTGCTCCTTAGGCAACACTTGTCACTTGCTACATAACATTTACTTAGGTCCCAGTGGATTCTGGGCCTTTAGGAAGCTGGTTTGAGCAAGGTACTTATGGTTGAGGCCCTGGAGTCCTGTGACCTAAAAACCAAGAAGCGTGACCTCTTTGGTTGTTGTTGTTTTAGGACAGGGTCTTACTACATAGCTTTGCTTGGACTGAAACTTGCTTTGTAGACCAGGCTAGCCTCTAACTCACAGAGATCCATATGCCTCTGCCTCCACCCCCTGGGTGCTGTTTGTTTGCTTGCTTGTTTGTTTTTGAGACATTGACTTGACTTGTAGCCAAGGCTGGCCTGTCACTATGGTAATCTTGCCTCAGCTTCGGGAGAGCTGGATTTACAAGCCACCTACCACATCTGGCCCTGGTGGGGTTTTATAAGCTTGTTTTGTTTTTTAAATACAGATGAACTGAAAACAAGTACTTCTTATGAGCCCTAGAACTAAATAAATCTATTTATGTTTCTGTCTTTCTAGGAGTTTTATTTTTAAACCAAGAAGAAAAAACAGAAATTCCAATACCAGTAAAGAAGGGGAACCTGTCCTGTAACTCCTCACCCAGTAGCCCAGCATCTGCTTCTGCTCCTCCCAAACCCTCCTCAGAAGCCCCCGGGCTACTGATTAGCAAGGATGCAGTGGAAAGCCCAGCAAAAAAGCAGCCCAAAAATAGAGTCAAATTGGCAGCCAACTTTTCTTTTGCACCTGTGACCAAGCTCTAACTTCCAGTTTGAACACAGAATTAAATTAGGATGGGGGGGAAACGGATTCTACACACAAAAATAGGCTTAAAAACCTCATTTTATGTCTTGACCCCAGAAGCCACTTTTATTAATGGTCCATAGGGAAATGTTTGTTTCCAACTTTCAGATGAACTTTTTCTTACTTTATTTCTTCCAGTTATTTGAAAGAACTCCATTAAGAAATCTGTATTATATTTACCAAACTTTTCTACTCTACTGTGAATTGTGGTGGTTGGGAAGAAATAAGCAGAGATCATTCAGCAGGAAGTGGATTGAGTCCCATTGAGCAGCCTCCATCATTTGTTTAAGCAAATTTATTTGTGGTTGTTCAAGAAGCCAAATATGTCCTTAAACCTGTGGGTCACACACTGGGGCATGAGTGAGTGGCAAGAGAGCCATTTTCAGGTTGACAGGAAAGTTCTTGGCTTCTAGGTGACCCCAAAGAAGTCATCTGACTAGTGGAAGACTATGTGCCAACAGGTTCTCTCTGCTCTATGAATGGATTTGCCCTTTTTGCCCAACAGATACAATCCATTGTAAATGTCAGGTCTCTCCAACAGCGGTGAGAGGCCACTCATAAGTGGATACCTCAGGCACCCAGAAGAGAAGGCCATTCCACAAGGCAGTGCCTGCAAAGGCTAGCTTTTCCAAAATGTCAAGAGTTCTCATCCCATTTTTAAAAACATTTCCATTTGGGGATTCCATTTAATTAAGAGCTTTCTAGGAAGTTATTTCATGCTTCCCTTCTCTGTCTGTCCCCGTTTGATAAGGATAAGGTTTAAGGAAAGGAGATGGCCTTGATGTCATCCATTTAAGTCAGCATTTGAAAGACATATTGTATATTGAGAGGTAATGGTTAGAGTCTGATTTTTTAAACTCTGCATAAATGCATAAATTGTAAATCAACTGAGTGGTGAAGTGCTTCAAGTCATGGTGTCAATACTATTTGCACTAAGAAGAGACCATAGTTTTATCTGTAAGTCGAAGGCCAAGGTTGATCAACCTATCCTTGTTCTTGTGATTTAAAAATTGGCTGTAAATCTGGGAAGCTCTCCATGTGAAGATGTGTATGTCCATGTTAGTTCATCTTGACGTCTTTAATAGTGTCTAGCTTTACTGTTACTGCTCACTGTTGGAAACATGTTTGGGTTTTTATTATTGTGGTAGCTGATGTTGGCATTTGGGAAAAGCTAGCCTTTGCGGACACTGCCTTGTGGAATGGCTTTCTCTTCTGGGTGCCTGAGGTATCCACTTATGAGTGGCCTCTCACCGCTGTTGGAGAGACCTGACATTTACAATGGATTGTATCTGTTGGGCAAAAAGGGCAAATCCATTCATAGAGCAGAGAGAACCTGTTGGCACACAGTCTTCCACTAGTCAGATGACTTCTTTGGTGGGAAATGTTTATATTAATTTTTTTCTAGAAAGCCAGAAAATGGATTCTGATTTCATAGCCAGCATTTTGATTAAATGTCACAAAATTAAAAGTTGAGAGATTTTTTTTTACCAGTTGAATTTTTTTAATCAATATCTTTTAAATGAAGCCAGTGATTCCCAGTTCTCAGCACTATGACCTGCCCCAGATGGAGCTGCTCTAGAAATGTTCTGCAGGCTTGCCACTCTTTGTGAAATGCCTGAAGGTACTTTCTATGCAGGCCTGGCTGCACTTCTTTTCTGAGGCCTGATAGCACTTCCTCTTTAAGGCCACATTGCACTTCCTCTGCAATCTTAGTGCACATGTGCAATTCTTTAAGGCTTCTAAGCAGTGATAAAGTTGCTGTTAGGAGTGTGAGTTGCCTCTTTTGCAGACGTCCTAAGGTTAAGCTTGCCTGCTCAGACTAAAGGTTTGCAAGCATAGACGGGACTATGGACTTTGAAAACACTAGGTTTCACTAAAGTTACTTGGAGTCATCTCAAAGGTCAGGTTCTGTGGGCAACAAAGAAGAGTTGTGTACAGTGAATGGGTGTGTGATCTGGGGAGTGACTAACCATTGCTGTTACAAGATGTCACAAGATGTGAAAACTCAATTGGAAGCTCTCAGAGCGTGACATGCCCAAGAGGCCAGTCCAATCACTATTTCTTTATCCAGAGGCTTAGATAATGATGCTATGATGTATGTACATGGAGATAATGAGACACTTTTTCTGGGTGGAAGGATGTACCCAGTTAGATTTATCTGTTGAAGAGACAAAAGTAATCACCAGAATCCCCTTTCCCATCCTCCCATCCTACACTGTTTGCTCTTGATGAGACTTGGGAGACAAGAGGTTTTTCTTAACTGTCAAATTTGAACACTTTTTTGGGGGGGGCGTGGGGGGTTCAAGTGCTGTTTGTGTGTTGGGACCAAACAGTTGTCAATAAACTTTATGAGCAAGCATCTGTAAAGAGTGCTTTTGTTTGTGGGGTGGAATTATTAACCAGTCTAATCAGCTCACTTTGGGTGGCCTCTCCTTTTCTCTCTCCTGAAAAGTTATTCATTTAAGCTGGAGCTGTGGGTAGCTCAGTGGGTGGAGTGCTTGCATAGCATTCACACAGCCCTGGTTCGATTCCTGGCACCATATAAATCATCTCGAGGTGGAGGCAAGAGAACTGGAAAGTCATGTCAGCAACAGAAAATGTAGGCCAGGGCTGGAGAGCCGGCTCAGTGGTTAAGAGCACTGACTGCTCTTCCAGAGGTCCTGAGTCCAGCAACAACATATGTGTGTGTGTGTGTGTGTGTGTATATTTATTTATTTAAAAAAAATGTAGGCCAGTCTGGAGTGCATCAGGTAAGTTGGATGGCATTTAAGGGATGCTGAGGGCTGAAGCAGGAGACTAGACTGTTGGCACCATGTGAATACAACTTGGATTTTCCAGCTCTTATCCTGTTCCACAAGTGGAAGAGAACCTCCCAGTTAGAGCCAGGATGAGTCCTAGGTTCTCTCTTCAAGACATGTGTACTGTCTGTATGTCAGGTTTCTGCTTTCCCATTATGTCTGGAAAGGAAAGACTTCTTACATAGTTTTAGCTATGAAGTCCATATCCCACCCCAATCTCTACCACCTTGGAAAGAACAAGACAAGTTGCTTCTTGGTTTAAAATTTGGGAAAATCTGTGATACGTGCTCCCAAGGGCCACTGGACAGTGCCTTCAAAACAAATTTTACCATAGCAAAGTTTATTATTATTATTATTATTAACTTGAGTATTTCTTATATACATTTCGAGTGTTATTCCCTTTCCCGGTTTCCGGGCAAACATCCCCCTCCCCCCTCCCCTTCCTTATGGTTGTTCCCCTCCCCACCCTCCCCCCATTGCCGCCCTCCCCCCAACAGTCTAGTTCACTGGGGGTTCAGTCTTAGCAGGACCCAGGGCTTCCCCTTCCACTGGTGCTCTTACTAGGATATTCATTGCTACCTATGAGGTCAGAGTCCAGGGTCAGTCCATGTATAGTCTTTAGGTAGTGGCTTAGTCCCTGGAAGCTCTGGTTGCTTGGCATTGTTGTACATATGGGGTCTCGAGCCCCTTCAAGTTCTTCCAGTTCTTTCTCTGATTCCTTCAACGGGGGTCCTGTTCTCAGTTCAGTGGTTTGCTCATAGCAAAGTTTTGCACAAAATGTTGGAGTTGAAGAAATGGCTCAGTGGGTCAGGTGCTGACTGCACAAGCATGAGAACCCAGTTTCACTCTCCAGCACACCTAAAATTCTAGGGATGGTAGCCAGGCCTATAATCCTAGTCCCGGGGCAGACAGGCACATCACTAGAGCTAACTAGCTAGCCGGCCAGCCAGCCAGTCTAGCAGTAGATAAGCACCAGGTTTATTGAGAGACCCTGGCTCAAAAGCCAAGGTGGAAAGTAGTAAGACAGCCAATGTTGAACTCTGGCCTGTGTGCGTGTGCATGCATATGTGTATGTGTATGTGTATGTGATTCCTTGCTCAGAAAGTCTGAACTCTAGAATGTGAGCTCTCCTTCCACATTCTTACAATCTCTGCACCTTTTAATTCTACAGCAGGACTAGGGAAAACAATTGTTCAGGATACCCCAAACAGTACATAGATATATATGGTCCATAAAGAGGAAGGTAGGGAGAAATCTTCATCCTTTCCTAAAGAGCCTGCTGGGTAGGAGCAGGTGGGACCTGAAGCTGCCCTTGGAACTTCTCAACATGAGAGGGAGATTTTTGAGTTGTTTGTTGAAGTGTGAAGGGACCTAAAGCAGCAGTTTTCAACCTGTGTGTCACAACCACTTTAGGGATCGCATACCAAATATACTACATTTCAGATAATTCTTACTGAACACAATTACTAGGAGGTGTGGCCTTGTTGGGGGAAGTGTGTCACTGAGGGTGGGTTCTGAGACCTTCTAGCCACAGGACACAGTCTGTTCTTGGCTTCCTTTCAATGACTGAGACACAGAACTCTTGGTTCTTCCATCACCATGTCTGTCTGCGTGCTGCTGTCTGTCTGGAAGTATAAGCCAGCCAAGTAAATGTCCTTTATAAGAGTTGCCTTGGTCATAGTGTGTCTTCATAGCAATGGGAACCCAAACAAAGACAGCTATGAAGTACCAACAAAATAATTTTGTGGTTGGGGGTTCACCATAACATGAGCAACTGTATTAAAGGGTTTGTAACATTAGGACGGTTGAGAACCACTGACCTAGAGTGTTTTCGTTAAGGAGAAAGGAAATTGGTAGAGTGGTGGGGATACAGAGAGTGGTGGAACTGCTGGAAAAAGGACATCTAATTCATGGGTCGGTCTCCTCCCATGGTAGAAACTCACTTCCTCCTTCATATACATGCTGGAAGATTTGCTTTGTGTTCCGGGCCCTATGCAACTTTGGATCCTGGGGTGTAGGGAGAAAGGGGTCTGAACTGTGTGTCTTATCATACAAAGGATGGGAGTGTAGACCTGTGGCAAATCCTACACTAGCAGATGCTAAGGTTCAGAGATCATTCGTCATGGGTCCAGCCCTGGGGAGGCACAGGAATCTTGGGTACGTGGCATTGGGCCTTGGCTTACAAAGGTGTTTCATCTGTGTCCCCTACAACAGCCCTTCTGCTTACCTTTTGAGAGCAGAACCTACTCTGTCAGAACACTAGCACAGCTCGTTAGCCTTCCTATTTGTAGTTTCCTGTCTGCTGGTTTGCTGGTGTCAGGTTCATTTATCACATGCCTGACCCTAAGCTCCCCCTAGTCTTGTGCCTTTCTGCGTCTTACAGGGTGGATACTGGAGGTGTAGAGAATGAGTACAGGGAGACCTGAGTTCCCTCAAGGGGAGCATCACTGGAGTTTTAATCTGAGCAATATAGCTCTGCTGTGAAGCCCCTTTCTTTGGCTAACCCTACTATGCAAGGAGATTCAGTTATTCCCAGGTCCACGCTGACCTCTGTCTCCCTCACTAGGATACAAGGTCGGTTATTCCCAGGTCCACACTGACCTCTGTCTCCCTCACTAGGATACAAGGTCAGTTATTCCCAGGTCCACACTGACCTCTGTCTCCCTCACTAGGATACAAGGTCAGTTATTCCCAGGTCCACACTGACCTCTGTCTCCCTCACTAGGATACAAGGTTGGTTATTCCCAGGTCCACACTGACCTCTGTCTCCCTCACTAGGATACAAGGTCGGTTATTCCCAGGTCCACACTGACCTCTGTCTCCCTCACTAGGATACAAGGTCGGTTATTCCCAGGTCCACACTGACCTCTGTCTCCCTCACTAGGATACAAGCTTCACATAATCTATTTCCCAGCACCTGGCAAGGACTGCATTGACTAGTGGAATTACCTCACACATCCACAAGTTGAAACATGCCTGATGTTTGTTTAAGCCTGCAGGCCTCAGCACTCTGACCCAGCCCTGATGCTCACTTCCTGCCTTGTGCAGGACAGCTCAAGATCCTGGTGCCTAAACCCAACTCACATGTTATATGGCTTCGAGTTCATCACCTCTCCACTCTGAGCCTCAGTTTCTCCATCTATGAACTGGGGATGATGAGCCTACTGCCCTGCAGTATCACAGTGAGGAAGCTTTTTCCTGTCTAATGCACCGGCTTCCAGGCTAGTGCTTTACTGGGTGTTGTACAGCGTCCCCTCTTAGGCTTCACTCTTCACTTTCTTCCTTCCCTGGTAGTTCCTGATCAGTTTATATCTGTTCCCTTAAGTCAGAATGAACCAAGACATGAACCTAGGACTGACAAGAGGATGCAGAAAAGGATTGGATTGGGGAAAGCTAGCTTGGGTCCCTGGACTTTCTCATTGTGCTTGTGGGAAGGCACAGGAGGGTATCGAACAGCAGACCTGGTTACATTGGTGCTTTTCAAAGATCATTTCAGCTGTAGAGCACAGCATGATTTGTCTAGAGGCAGAGATGTGGGAAGAAGGGCTGGCTGGTGAGGAACTCGAGATGTCCTTGGCATGGGAAATGGTGCGTGAAGAGCTGGGAGTCATGTCAACAGAGAAGGTGGCAAGAGGAACCAAGGAACTGAAGGGAACCTGTGGTCCTAGTATCAGGAGGTAAGGCTCGGGTGCAGGAAGAGGGATAAGCTGCAGAAAGGAGTACTGATTTTTCTTTCTACCATGAAAATAGCTTAGGAAGAATCTGTAGGCTGATGTGGAATGAGGAGTAATGAAGGGTTAATGAGTGGTTGTAGTTGATAAAAGTTGATAAAGCAATGACAGTGGCTACCATAGGAGAGGTCACACTCTACAGATAACTTATGAAGTAGGTGCTAAAGACGTAGCAGTTGAATAGAAATAAGTAATAGGTCAAGGACAAGAGGACATGTCCTTAGGTAGATGGGAACAGAGAATACCCTTCGCCAACATGGAAATACTTTGAAGAAACCTAGTACCAAGTTAGACCAAGTTAAAAACTTGGTTAATTTTTCCAAAGATTAATTAGTTTGTAGAGAACAGTTGGGAATATTCTCATGATGCAATATGAGTCTGAAGATCAAAGGAGAATTTTCAGAAATTAGTTCTCTCCTTCTATAGAGAATCCACTCAGGTCACCAGGATTGTGTGGCAAGCACTTGGCCTGCTGAGCCATCCTGTCAGCCTGAAGTTGATTAATTTCATCTTAAGACCAAGAGAGTAAATATTTCGGGACTTAGGGACCATGTGCTCTGTAATAATCAGCTCTACCATTTAGCAAAGAAGCACCCAAAGATGATCTGTGACTGAGTGAAACTGGCTTTTTTCCAATAAACTTTATGAGGGCAATGTTTTGCAATAGTCAGGAACACTGGCTGCTCTTCCAGAGGACCTGTGATCAACTCAAATGGTGGTAACAGCTGTCACAACTCCAGTCCCAGGGAAGAAATCTAATACCCTCTTTTGGTCTCTGTCAGCACTGCATGCAGGCAATGCACAAATATACACCCAGGCCAAACACCCATACACATAAAATCAAAATAAAGATTAAAAAAACTTTATTTACGGGGTTGGGGATTTAGCTCAGTGGTAGAGCGCTTGCCTAGTAAGCACAAGGCCCTGGGTACAGTCCCCAGCTCTGAAAAAAAGAAAAAAGAAAAAAAAACTTTATTTACAAAGAAGGCAGGCGGGCCTTAGATGGCCACTTGCCAATCCTTGTCTTAGGATATGTTATTTTAATGTGCACATTGTATTCCAGCGTTGATTCAGGGCAAATCTGGGTTTTGGATAGATATCCAGGTTGAAAACCAAGTCTAGGAGTGTAGTTGGCCATCTGCAGTGTTTGAAAAGTGGAAGAGAGAAAAGACCAGACTGGTGAAGATCCCCAAGCAGAGACTAGAAAGTCTATGACCCTGGCATTAAAGGGGAAAGAACAGGACAGTTACAAGTGTGAAACAGCCTGTGGTCAAGCTGGTCTAGGTTTAACTGACCAGAGATACATGACAAGAGGCCATGTAATAAGAAGCCAGAAGCATGGCTCAGCAGTTAACAGTGTCATGTTGAGAGGACTCTAGTTCAGTTCCCAGCTCACAACATCCTATAACTCCAGCTCCAGGGAGGGAACACCCTGATACCCTCTTCTGGCCTTTAAACATGCAACATACACATACATATAAATACATACCTGTAAATAAAAATGCAAAGTTCAAAATTAAATAAGTAAAATAAAGGGGGCTGACAGAGGTGTTCCTGGGAAGTCTGAAGCACACCAAGACATTGAGATAAAGTATGTGTGTGCCTGTATCACAGGCCAGAGACCATGAGGCTGACTGATGTGTACCAGCCAGATGTAACCTAATGATTGTATTACTCATTAGAGGAGGTAGCTTTGAGAGAGCATCAAAGAACAGAAGAACAGATTCAAGAAGTTTGCCAGTTGCCCAGTAGTAGAGCACTAATGTAAGTCCCAGCCCCAGAAGGAAAACACATACATTCAGGAGGCAACTGGAGATTAGGAAGATGGACATGGCACGTCTATGGCCACCTCTAAAGAAGTAAGGCTAGGAAGATGCTGAGAAAGATGGCAATGAGAGCAGAGAGATATTTGTTTAAATGGGAGATGTGTTTAAATGCACTAAGAAGAAAATGGACTGTCAGGGATATAGGAGCATGAGCAATGAAAGATGATTCTCCTACTAGCTGCCTTAGGACTTGAGCCATGGAGTCCTGCACAGTGGGGATAGTAATAGGATCTGCCTCTGTGGCTGATGAGATGCTAACAAGTTGATGTGCATATGTTACTTAGTGCAATGAATAGGATTCCTGTTGCCAGTCCCCTTGATGCCGTCCAGAAGGATCAAGAGCATCCCATGGTCTTCAAGATTCCCCAGCTTTGTGGTAGCCCTGGTGATCGGAGATCGTCATCTCTTAATCTCATTTGATCCTGTCCCACTTAAAGCCCAAATAGATGTTAGTGTTACAGCCTTTATAGTTTTTTTTATATGAGATACACTGTGTGTGTGCAGGCACATATACAAAGGTGCCCACTGGATGTCAGAGAACAACTTTCAAGAGGCAGTTCTCTCTCTTGAGGCAGGGTCTCTTTTGTCTTCTGTGCAGTGTATTTCAGGCCAGCTGACCAGCGAGCTTCTGGGTGAGTATCTGGTTCCTTCTTCTCTCCTATAGGAGAGAATTCTGGGATTGCAAATGACTTCTATTTCACCTGACTTTTTAAGATGGGTGTGGTGGTTTGAATGAGATGTCCCCTTTTGCCTTTGAATACTTGGCTCCTATTTGGTGGCCATTTGGGGGAAAAGGGTTGGGAGGTGTGGCTTTGCTGGAGGAAGTGTCACTGGATGTGGACTTTGAGGTTCCAAAAGACCCCTACCATTCCTAGTGTGTCTTTTGTTCCCTCTTGTGGTTCAAGATATGAGGGTTGGGGATTTAGCTCAGTGGTAGAGCGCTTGCCTAGCAAGCACAAGGCCCTGGGTTCGGTCCCCAGCTCCGAAAAATAGAAAAAAGAAAAAAAAAGAATACTGATTTAAGATATGAGCTTTCCTCTGTTCCTGTCACAATGCCTCACTGTACCACCATGGACTCTAGAACCATAAGCCCAATTAAATGTTTAAAAAAATAAGTTTTTTGATCATGGTGTTTTATAACAACATTATGAAAGTCACTAATACAATGGGCTATGGGCATGAAACTTAGATTATTAGGCTTATGTGACAAGTACTTTTACCCATGGAACCATCCTGCTGGCCCTAGATACCCATTTTCAAAACCAATAAAGCAATTGCAGGAATATAATACAGGTCTGCTAGGAACTCAGTGGGAGTACTGGATGCTGGGAACTTACTGGGGTACTGGAGGTAGGATATCTGTGAGGGACTGTTCTTGGCCCCTTGGCTTGTTATGTTTTCCATGGAGAAGAGACAACAGAGCCCACCGTGTGGTCTGAGTGTTTTGAGTTAGAATGTGAAGGAGTCTAAGAAGTTGGATAAGAAATCTGCTCCAATTTCATGTCTACCTATGATGGTTTATCATATCAGCTTGATTGGATTAAGAGGCACCTGAGGGACCAAGAAGACATACCTCTAAGTGTGTCTATGAAGGTAGTCTCAGAGAGAGATAAGACGTACCCTGAATATGGCAGAACCTCATCTTACAGTTGAGGGGTCCCAAATGAACTAGAAGTGGGAAGTGAGGTGAGACAGGCATTGCTATGCACTGTGAAATGTGGTGCTCTTCCAACATGCGAACACTGCCATCCTGGCCTGCTCAAGTGTATAGAGCTAAACTACGAACAGATCCCTCTGAAACCATGAGCCCAAAGTCTTCTTCCCCTAAGCTGTTTGTATCATGCATTCTGTCACAGCAACAAAGTCTACCTGAAGCAGTCCAGACTTTAGAATGTGGTCTCAACTGACGTAGGATCTTTACATGAGATCCTAAGGTCGGACTTAGTTAGGGGCCCTAAACTCCACCACTGGTGTCTCATGACGAGAGGGGATGTACAGAGGAGAATCCCTGGAGAGAGAGGTAGGGATGGGCACATTGACATCAACCAAGGTCCAAGATTTCTAGGAACTAGATGAAGCAAAAAGGGTTTCTGCACATACATAGCCTTAACAGTGAAAGCCGTAGAGACCCCTTTGGGCTGGATTTCTGTGGTGCTAAGCCCCCAGTTTTTGCTCACTTATTATGGTTGTTCTAGGACACCCATGTAGCCCGGCATCATACATGGTCTAGGGTACTGAAGGAGGACACAGTGTCTCCTAAAGGTCAGTATTTTGACAAATGCTCTAGTGAGCCTCTTCACTGTTAAATTGTCAGGGTGTAACATGTGGACTGAAGTAGAAACTCACCTGAGACAGTGTGCAGGGTTTGATGCACTCTCTCCACCTACCAAGATGCCAAGTCCAAAAGCTAGAACTGAAGTCACCTCTGTCGTGATGGCACTACTGATCCACTCCAGATTTAGATTTTTTTCAAGATAGAGTTCTTATTTAACTTTAAATTCAACATGTAGCCAAAGAACTTCTGAACCTCCCACACTCCCACTTCCTCCCTTTCCCCCAGTTTTAAGAGTCAAGACTTGCACTACTGCATCTAGTTTCACACACCTTGGGATGTGAAACTAGATGACAAGCACTCTATCCACTGAGCTATATCCCAAGCCAGGTTTCCAAATATTCTGAAAATTATTCTCATTAATGGTCCAATAATGTTACTTCTAGTTTATCTTTAAATAAAGAAAAAGACAAG
This sequence comes from Rattus norvegicus, assembly GCF_021556685.1. Classification (NCBI taxonomy): domain Eukaryota; kingdom Metazoa; phylum Chordata; class Mammalia; order Rodentia; family Muridae; genus Rattus; species Rattus norvegicus. Next base: position 7,755,084 of record NC_141543.1, read on the forward strand.
TTCAGATGAACATTTAGCTCCTCAGGATGTTGATCATGACCTTATTTATAATGTGGGAAAACAAGGGGATGGTCTAAATGTCCAGTATTGAGGCAATGGTAAAATAGACAACACTATGTCCACAAGATGGAGTACTAAGCAGCCATTATAAATATGAAGCATGTTTAATGTTAACAAAGAGCTTTGAATAATGGAATTGGAACCTACTTGGTACAATAATAACTGAAAAGAAAGCTGGGTATAAAATGTTTCAATATGATGCAAATCATGACAGGAGAAATGTATGAGAAGACCTGAGGACAAAGGTCAAAATGTTAGAGGTCACAAGAAAAGTTGTGAGTAGTTAAAATTTTATATACTTTCTCTATGTTTACAATGATTTTCAAAGTACATGAATAATATCTATAATCAAAAAAGGTAAGAACTCATAAAATGCTGTGTGTATGTTTTCATATTTATTTTCTTTGATGTATAGTTTGCACAACAGCAAATCCTGGACAGTGCTGAATACTTAGGCCAGTCAACACACATACACGCACAGAGATCACACAGGCTGTGCCAGGCTGGCCATGGCAAATGTACATCAAGTTACACAAGAGAAATTGTGGGGCTGGTTCAAACAGGCCACCAGACAATGAGACATAGTTGGGTCAGGCTTTCTCTCCTGTCTGTCAATGTGTGTTGGGCCAGCAATGTGACCTCCCACTTGCACTCTCTTGCAGCAGCCCTGGGTAAAGGGGATGTGGGTTGGCATCTTTTCTGGGTCCCCTTCTCATCCACTCTGGCCTTGACATTGGTACCTGCAGCTCTCCGCTACCTGGTACAAGCACTGGATCTGCTCTTGGCCACAGCTCCCCACTCTGCTCCACTATGGGCTACACATGGCAAATCAAGGAAAAGCCTGGAGTCTGGCACAATGCACAGCAGGATGGGATGGAGCAAGAGGTGTAAACTCAACACCACATACAAACTCAGCCTTCATAGACGGCCAGTGTCTCCAGGGAAGTGATTACAAGGAGATGTGTTGGCTGTGTGGAACCCTCCAAGCTACAGTTCCTGGGAGAGGGCAAACAGAGAACAGAACTTGTGTCTGACGGGAAAGCTGGGAGGATGGATGGGAAATGGGTCCAACATGGTGCTATATTATTGAAATGTACAGCTATACACACCTGGGGGCTATGCCCCTTTCCCAGTTTAAACAAATGCATGGTAGGTTAGATACACCTAGAGAGAAGTGAAGGTATACTGTTTTAAGGAAGGGGCTTTCTTGGTGGTTAGATAAATGATAAGACAGACTCCTGGGTTGGGCATGCTCTAGGAAGGACCATGCGATGGTGAGGGGCTCTCTATTGCTACACTCTGTACAGGCTGGGCCCACCTGCCACACCCATGCCCCCTGATAGCAGTCATGGGCTTGCCTTCAACCCCGTTTGCCTTAGAAAGCTCTTGGACCCCTGTGAAATGGGAGGGACGAGAGGGTGGGAGAGAGTGTCCCCACAGCTCTGGGACACCCACATAAGGGCTACATAATGTTGCACTGGGTGGCCCCACAACAATCCTTGATGAGGGCCAGCCCTGTCTTGGCCACTGTTGGCTTGCTAGGTGGGGGCTCTGCCTTCTTCTCTGCCCGGGAGCCTGCAGCAATGGAAAAGCAGAGGAAGAAAGAGAGACAGGTAAGGAGAAGAAAGCCTTGCCCACTGCCAGTCCAACCCAACCCAACCCAGCCCATGACTAAACCTTATCCTGGGAGTGTGGAGAACTGTTAGGTACTTCATGCTCACCACTCCTAGGCCCTCTGTTGTTCATCCTTTAGGTTCCAAGTGCAGTGTTAGCCTGTCTCCTAGTCAGTTCCTCATCATGTGAGCTTCCAGGTCTAGCAAGGATAGACGGAAAGATTTGCTCAAGGCAATGCAACCTGAGGGTTCATACCTTTCAATTTAGAAAATTCTCATGTTATCTTTTCAGAACACTATACTGGTCACCCTACGTGTTGCCCTCTTCAGATTACCAATCAGATATATGTAAGTTACAGTTTACCATTCAGTCTCCTCTGTTTGTAGAAGCTGCTGTTTGTTCAGACTGCTGAGTCATCTTCTATTTTAAGAAGCATACTTCCAAACGTGTTTCCTTACTTCATCCATTTAATTTTTTCCAGTGGAAGTTTTAGTAATGAGATTAATCTTTCTGAAAGTCTGTTTATTCTTTTCCAAATATGATTCTATTTCATCCTGGAGTTTTTGTCTCAACATGCTTAGTTCACTGTCTCCTCCAGACAGCTTTCTTCATATGTGTGTATATATATATATATATGTATATAATCTCCCTGACTCTCCTGGAACTCACTCTGTAGACCAGGATGGACCAAACTCACAGAGATCCACCTGCCTCTGCCTCCCACATGCCAGGATTAAAGGCATGTGCCACCATGGCCCCGTTCTTTATTCAAAATGTTTGTATGTGCACACGTGTGAGTGGGGGGCCAAGTGTCTGTGGAGAGCAGAGGACAGCTGTGGAGTTCTCTCCCTTCAAATTTATATGGATGCTGGAGATCAAACTCAGGATGTCTGGCTTGTACAGCAAGTATCTTTATTTACTGAGCCATGTCGATGACCCCTGACAGTTCTCTTCTATCAGATTCTTAGAAAGTCATTTCTTTGTTGCATTCATTGACTCCAATCATTGTGATTCAATTTTTCATGGGTTTCAAAATTTTACTGTGAGATAATCTTGGAGGTTGTTACCTATTGAAGGTTGCTGTATGCATGAGATGTGGTCACCCCTTTGAGAATTTCTACAAACCCAGTTTTTTTGATTATCTGTGCAAACAAAGATGTTAAGTGTGGAGAATATAAAAGGGCTTTCTTTTCCTCACTTGTCACTAAAACTACAAGGCACACAGCCCACCTAAAGTCAGTTTCTTCACAGGCCTGCCTCTTCTATAAAATGTCAAATAGAAAAATTCTGCCTAGCAGCATAGTGAGAGGGCAGGAATATGTTCCTTCTACATAGCATCATGGATAAAGTAACTATTTTAACAAAAAATCAAAACACCAAATGTACTCTACTTGCAAGGGACCTGATATATGGCCTGATTTCCACCACTGATTTGATGATAATGGAATCCCAAGATTAACAAAAATCTAAAGGATCAATCTACACCTGAAATGTATGTATTTAGGCACAAGGTGTGATGGCTATTCTTGGATGTCAACTTGACTACATCTGGAATTAACTAAAACCCAAATGGTTGAACACAACTGTGAGGGTCTTTTCTTCTTCTTCTTCTTCTTCTTCTTCTTCTTCTTCTTCTTCTTCTTCTTCTTCTTCTTCTTCTTCTTCTTCTTCTTCTTCTTTTCTTTTCTTTCTTTTCTTTCTTTTCTTTCCTTTCCTTTCCTTTCTTTTCCTTTTCTTTTTCTTTCTTTTTTTCCCTGAGGCTCAAAGATCTTTATTCAGTTCACATCTTGAGTCCATTGGTCTTGAGGACCTCTGTGAACTTGCAGATTTTCTTCTCTACATTCTTTTCTGCCTGTTTCTGTAGCCTCAAGAGCTGCTTCTTCTTCCAATAGTGGATCTTAGCCTTTTCCTTCTGTTTCTCCTCCGGAGTGGCTGTCACGCTCTGGTAACCCCTCCTCCCACCCCCAACCTCAAGAGCCAGTCGCCCCAGGTAATCGAACTTTCTGGTAGGCTTCAGCCCCACAACCTTGAGGGCGGCAGGGACCACCACCTGCTTTTTCTTGTCATAGGGTGGAGGGATCCTGTCCAACACCTTGAGACATTCCAGGGCAGCCTGGTCTCTCTTGGTCTTGTGGGGTAGCATGCCTTTCACAGTGCACCAAAAAATTCGGCTCAGGGCTTGTAAGTGGTAGCAGTTTCTGTAGAAATTTCCAGAAATGTTGATGCCCTCAGCACACAACCACCACCTTCTGGCCCAGCAGTACCTGCTTGGTCACAAAGGCCACCAGGTGGCCCAGAAGATGGCCTTGCCCTCCAATACCTCCAATACCTGCCCCTCCACCATCTTCGGCAGCCACTTGGGAAAGCAAAGGTTTTTGGTTTTTTTTTTTACCATTTATTTATTTATTTATTTATTTATTTATTTATTTATTTATTCATTCATTCATTCATTCATTCATTCTTTTTATGTTATGAGTACACTGTTTCTATCTTCAGACACACCAGAAGTAGACATAAGATCCCATTACAGATGGTTGTGAGCTACCATGTGGTTGCTGGGAATTGAACTCAGGACCTCTAGAAGAGCAGTTAAGTGTGTTCTTAACCACTGAGCCACTTCTTGTAGGAAGATCTACTTTTTTGCCTTTGCAAAATGAGGCTTTATTTCGGAAGACAGTAAGGATGGAGGAAGTAAAAGTGCACAGATGTGGGTCCAAACCAGCAACAGTCTTTCCAGGTGAATTCTTCGGTAACCCAGATCTGATGTTAGTTCCCTGGAAAGATCTTATCCCATAAGCCATCTTTATTTTTTCTGTAGAGGAGAGCTTTATTTCCAGGAAACAGTATATTCTCTGGAGATGGAAATTAAAAAAAAAATCAAGATAGATATAATATGTTCAAGAAGGTGGTGGTGGGGGGCTCAGTCAGAGGAGAAGTAGAAAGGCTCTCTAGGATTTGCTTGTCATCTTGCTGCAACCAGAAATCCACATATGGGAATGGCATCCAGGAACACGGGCTTATTTGAAGTTGTTCTGTCTTTGCAGTATAAGTGCACTGGGACTCCTGCTAAAGCTCTCACAGCGCGCAGTTGTTCCTCTGGGCCACGGGGAAGATCTACTTTTATTCTGGATCTTTGAGGTGGGAAAGTACACTGTTAATCCAGATCTTTTGAGGTAGCACTATCTACTTTTAATCTGGTCCGCACCTTCTGTGGCAGTCTATATGAAGGACATGGATGAAGGAAACTTGCTCTTTCTCTTTACCTGCTTGCTTGCTCTCAATAGCCAAGTCCATTCTCTCACTAGCATTAGAGTCTACATCAGCACATGTAATGACCAGATGAGACATCCAGCCTCGTGGACTGAATAAGTACTGGATTCTTGAACCTTTCATTGGTAGACAGGCATTGGTGGACTAGCTGGGTTTTATATATACAGATTGTACCATATCTATCATATATATGATCTATATAGAGAGAGACAGAGGGAGAGAGAGACAGAGGGAGAGAGGGAGAGAGGGGGAGAGGGGGACAGGAGGAGAGGGAGAGAGGGGGAGAGGGAGAGAGGGAGAGAGTATGTTGGTAAGCCAGAGAAAGTTAGAATGTGAGTTATCCCTTGAATAATTCTTAATATGATGTTATCACTAGAGGTGGAAGAAGGTAGAGGACTCCACTGAGGAATTGAGTTACTGGGGCATGCCTTTGGGAGACACATTTGTTTGGGTCCCTTCCTATGGTCTTTTTTTGTGACTCCTAGACTTAATGTCAACGTTCTTTTCTATCATGCTTCCTCCATCATGGTGGACTGACACCTCCGAAACCAGGAGCTCAAATAAACCTTTCCTCCTTCAAGTTGTTATTCCAGATCCAGTACACAGGGAAAAATGGAGCTAGTACATGGACCGTGGGAAGAAAGAAAGGCAGGTCTAACAATGCTGTGCCCCTGAGGCCTGAGATTTTGTTCTTTCTCAACTCTTCCCCATTTTCTGTTTAATCTAAATTTAACTAGGTACATGCTTTTTCGTTTTGAGACAAATTCTCACTATGTAACCCTGGCTAGCCTGGAACTTTCTATATAGACCAGGCTGGCCTTGAACTCACAAGGACCTACTTGTCTATGCCTCCCAAGTACTGGGATTAAAGATGTGCACCACCAATATTCAAAGATATCCACTTCTTACAATGGAAAGAACCCTCAGTAATGTAGCAATTAGAAATATCTGCCAATCATTGAATCAAAAAAGAGAAGATAGTGGCACAGGATCCCTGATCAATGTAGCACCTGGGTGGACATGAGGTACCCCCAAACTTGTCTCAGAATAAACCCATAAGATACCTCAAGGCAGAAATAGGGATATTCTAGGACCCAGGCATCTTGCTAGGGTTCAGTGAACTGGGAAGCCTCTCTGTGCCTTCAAGCTAGCCAAGACACTCTGACTCCCCAAGATTCAGGATTCATCTCAAAAAGTCATCTCTGTCTTCAAGGTTGCCAGGAATAAGATGGGTTTCTGCTCTGGGTGTCTCATAATGAATAATTATTTTCAGAATTGTGTTTCTGACTCTTCCAGATTCCAGTCTTAATAATATCCAAAGCTCCTGGAAACCGCAATAGTCATCCAATTCTTTTTATGAAAAATACCAAACTGAGACTATGCAAGGACAGCTTCTGGTAGCACTAGCTACTTATACCTGGGAAAATGACAACACGGAGCTCTGGAACCAAAATTACTAAGAGTTCCGAAACTGTTGTAGCAAAACATGAAATGGAGCATGGAGCATGGAGCATGTCAGGGCCTGGCCTGAGAAACTGCACGAGGTAGGCCCATGCACTTCCCCTACCTGCTGCTGGGCCATGCACAGGCTGGATCTATAAAGCCTGCCGTATACCCCCTTGTCCTTCACTTCTTTGAAATCATCTGTCTTTTGTAGGGGAAGAGGGAAAGCCATGCAGGCACTCACTGGCTGAAGACTTGGTTACTTTGTCTAGAGGTTTTAATTTGATCCTCAGGAAATCAGCCATTTCCTTGTCTTCTTCCTGTTCCCTGGGAAGGTGGACATGTAGAAGAAAAGAGGGAAATAAAGTCAGCGAGGAAAACACCAAGGAGACCCAGTAAGAGGCAGAGGCTAAGGTGAGAAGATATGTGTTGAGCTTTTTCAGTGGTGTGAATGTTACTATGTCACACACACGCACACACACACACACACACACACACACACACACACACACACACACACACACATATATATATATATATATATATATATATATATATATATGGAGAGAGAGAAGTATATGATTCTGTGTTAGGTGAACCCTGTATCTAAATGAAGTCACACACCACTGTATAAACGCTGGCCCAGAGATAGAGTGATACCTCAAGGCAGAAATAGGGATATTCTAGGAACCAGGCATCTTGCTAGGGTTCAGTGAACTGGGAAGCCTCTCTGTGCCTTCAAGCTAGCCAAGACACTCTGACTCCCCAAGATTCAGGATTCATCTCAAAAAGTCATCTTTGCCTTCAAGGTTGCCAGGAATAAGATGGGTTTTGTGCAGCCCAGCTAACTCTGGTGAAGTCCTTAGAGAAAATGGGTGAGGAAGAGGAAGTTGCCCTCTACATGGAGAGAGACTCCAAAGGCTTTGTCCTGGAATGAAAATATCCAAGACACAGCTCCACCCAGGCCTGGCATCCTGGGGGCCTCTAGTCATTGTGCAGCTCCAGACAAGACTGGCAGGTACAGTAAGTAGACAGGAAACTGCAAGAGGGGAAGGAAAGGGGTGGAAAGCCCAAACCTGGGTACATGGGAGAGGTTGCCATGGGGACAGGTTTCTATACATATTGACAAGTTTTGAGAGTTGCTTTGATGCATCCAGATGATGTATAGGGAGCTTTGTCCTCAATCACACAATGGAATTCCTTCCTGCCCATCTGCCTAAATGGCAATTAGCTAAGATATACAGGACTTTGCAAGATTTTGGAGGATAAAATTGTTCTCTTGAATATGAAATGGGTTCTCAGGTCAGGGTGTATGCAGAGCAATGGTAGAGGCAAGGCTGTAAATCCTAGGAACAGACAGTGGTTTTGCGGGGTGGTACAGGGAGTAGAGGCTTGGGATCTGAAGGCCTTGAGCCCACCTTAACCGTTCCACCTCAGCGTCGTCCACCAGGAAGTCTCTCTTCTGCACCAGTCTGTGGATCTTCTGGATTAACTCATCCTCTCTCTGCTTCTGCAGCTTGGTTTTTTCTTTTTCTGGGAGGGAGAAAACAGTGAGGCAGCTATGCTGGTGCATGCCTGCAATCACAGAACTCAGGATGTTGAGGCAGGAGAGTGTGAGTTTGGAGTTAGACCGGAACAACACATGAGATCCTGTCTCAGGACAGAACGAAACAGGCAGGGAGCAGGAGTAGTGGAAACACGGAGTCGAGGGGACAAGATTGGACACTACTTCATCCTCTGGGTATGCTTGAAGAGGCACATGACCTATTGTGTGTTTATGAGTGTAAATGAGAATACATATTTGTCTGTGTGCTCATTCATGTCTGTGGACGCAAGTAGAGGCTAGTGGTCAACACTGGGTGTTGTGTTAGATAGTTTCATATTAAATTGATAAGAACGAAAGTCACCTGAGAGGAGGAAGCCTCTGTTTAGAATATGCTTCCAGAAGATCTGGCTGTAGGTAAGCCTGGAGGGCGTCTTCTTAATTAATTATTGATGGGGGAAGGCCTAGGAATTTCTAGCTCACTGTGAGTGGTGGCATCCCTAGGCTGATAGTCCTCAGTTCTATAAGAAAGTAAGCCAAGCAAGCCACAAGGAGCCAGCCTGTAAGCAGCATCCTCTGTGGCCTCTGCATCACCTCCTGCTTCCAGGTTCCTGCCCTATTTGAGTTCATGTCCTGCCTTCCCATGATGAACAATGATTTGGAAGTGTAAGCCATTTTCCTCCTCGAGGTTCTTTGCTCATGGTGTTTCATTATAGCAATAGTAACGCTTACTAGGACAGGATTTGTTCCTCAGGTTCTATCTACTAGTTTTTGTTTGCTTTTGTTGTTGTTGTTTGAGGTGGGTGTTATTGTTGATTTTAGAGACAGGGTTTCTCTACAAGGCCCTGACTGCTCTGGAGTTTACTATATAGACTAAGATGGCCTTGAACTCACAAATATCCACCTGTCTCTGCCTCCTAAGTGCTGGGATTAAAGGCCACCATTGTTAGCATTTCCTCTAGGCTCTGACCAAAAGTTACCTAGCAACAGCCAGGTATAATCCATATAAAAATGAAAGTGTGTGTGTGTGTGTGTGTGTGTGTGTGTGTGTGTGTGTCCCTTTCTTCACACTCGCCATCTTCAACAAGCTGTCATTAGCAGATAAATCCGTAAACCCTCAACATAGAACAGCTCCCCACTACCTCTTACAACCAGAGATCCTGGCCACCTCCTACTTTAGGACCCCCTTCTGAGTCATCACTGTTTTCTGCTTTATCTCCAAGGTCAAGCTCCAAGGTTTGCAACAGAGACATCTGATTGGGTGAGCAGTAGGTATTCAGTAAATGCAATGTCCCTCCAACTTCCTGTGCCAACAAAAACTGGGGTCATGCTTTGGGAGCCTTGAGGCTAAGCTGCAATCTAGATTGGCCTGTGGACATGTATTCAGTTCTGTTGGTGTCTTCTTTTGCTAATATGACTGCACTGTGCTCCTTCTTGTATGTATTTTACAGGTATAGAAACAGAGGTTTGGAAAAGTCATGATATAGAATCTAAGGGACTACTCAGTTGGTAAGCTGTTTGCCTTTAGCGTCTGAGGACCTGAGTTCAATTTCCACAACTTACAGAAGAAAAAAAAAGGCATAGTTGTGTCCACTTAAAATCTTTGTGCTGTAAAGTGGAGACAAGCATATCCTTGGATTTCAATGACCATCCAGTCTGGTCTAATTAATGGGCAACTGAGAGACCCTGTGTCAAGGAAGGTGGACAATGTTCCTGGAGATCTGACACATTAGTTGGGTGCATGCTCACACCATATTTACATATGTCTTACCTAGGGTTTCTATTGCTGTGACAAAACACCATGAACAAAAAGCAAGTTGGGGAGGAAAGGGTTTATTCAGCTTGCACTTCCACATCACCAAAGGAAATCAGGACAGAAACTCAAACAGGGCAGGATCCTGGAGGCAGGAGCTGATGCAGAGGCCATAGAAAGGTGCCGCTTACTGGCTTCCTCATGGCTTGCTCAGCCTGCTTTCGTACAGAACCCAGGACCAACTGCCCAGGGGTGGCCCCACCCACAATGGGCTGGGCCCTCCCTCATTGATCACTGATTGAGGAAATCCCTTACAGCTGGATCTCATGGGAGATTTCCTCAACTAAAGCTCCTTCCTCTCGGTTGACTCTAGTTTGTGTAAGGTTGACACAAAAGCAGCCAGTACAACATGTGGCCCTGCATATGCTCTTGTGTACATTAAATCACTTTGAGGTCGCCTGTAACATGGAACACGACACAAACACTAAGCAAACAGTTACCATGTGTACCATGTGTACCATGTGTACCATGTGTATCATGTGTGTACCATGTGTACCATGTGTACCATGTGTACCATGTGTATCATGTGTACCATGTGTACCATGTGTACCATCATGTGTACCATGTGTACCATCATGTGTACCATCATGTGTACCATCATGTGTACCATCATGTGTACCATCATGTGTACCATGTGTACCATGTGTACCATGTGTACCATGTGTGTACCATGTGTACCATGTATACCATGTGTACCATGTGTACCATGTGTACCATGTGTAACATGTGTACCATGTGTAACATGTGTACCATGTGTAACATGTGTATCTTCCAGGGATCTTGACAAGAGAAGGTCAGTATAAATTTCAAAAGGAATATTATTTTTCCAGGGGTCTGAATCTATGGATGTATAACCCACAAGACACATGGAACTTCCGGGAAGGGAAGGGAAGGGAAGGGAAGGGAAGGGAAGGGAAGGGAAGGGAAGGGAAGGGAAGGGGAAGGGAAGGGAAGGGAAGGGAAGCTTTCTCACTGATAGAAATGGCACCACCGTGTGTGTCAAGCATGGATGATCTGCAGCTCTTGGGCACTGACTGTCACCCTTTAGATGAGGTTACATGGCTCTGTGGGTGGAGCCCAGATGTGACTCCCTAGACTACAGACTGCACTACAGAGTCCTCTCTGCCTTATTCTCCAAGGGAGCACTGACACCCACAGACTCTCACAAGGAGGCTGGCAGTTCCTTTCCCACGCACAGCACTCTGATATTCTAAAGACGCCTTCTCAGCCCTTAGCTAGAGCCACCCAATCAATGACTTCTAGGTGTGCTAGGCTTCTGACAAATAGCTGTCTCGGGTTGCTCACCTACATATTCCAGTTCTCCACTAGCTGAGCACTCCCCGGGCTCTACTGGAGTCTCGGCCACAGCACTTCCAGCCAAGCTACCTCCTCAAACTTACTCTGTGGAACCTTACTAACCATCACCTCCTCAAGTCTCCAAGCTGAGGCCAATGTTTTTCACCCATCAGTCATTCCCTTCTTACCAACATTTCCCACCGACTTCCTGGCACCATGTGCCTATTCACTGCTGCAACCCTCAGCTTGGCAACATTGCCTCACCTACTCAGGGTCAGGTCCCAAAGAAACTCAGGACAAAGGGCTAACTGAGATCAAAGCAGATGCTGGCTGCTAGGTCCTTCCAGCAGCACAAGTACCTACTACAGAGTCCTGGCTCCTCTTAGCCCCTGCCACCTCAACCCCTACCCTAAACCTCTTGAGCCCAGGGGGTGGACTCAGCTTCCCTTCCTCTAGATTCTCTTTTTCCTATATAATCAGCCATCTTGGCCATGCATGCTCTCTTGGTTCTCTAGGTTTTAATGAGCTATCTTAGTCCTGTTGGTCCCCTTTCTCCTCTCTCTTTTCTTCCTCTCTCTTCCCCAGTCCCCACTCTCTGCTGTCACAGCCCATTCTATTTTGCTGGTCATCTTCAGACTGGACTCTTCCAGAAGCATCTGGCTATTCTCTCCCTCATATCTATAATAAAAGTCTTCTCCTCAATCATACACAGGAGGGGTTCATTCACTCAGCAGTAAGAAATCCATCTCACCTATTGTACATAGACCCTGGCCCTTAATGCCCCTTTGTGCTTGCTTCTCCTTTCATTCCCTCAGCTATGGCCATGATCTCTCCTCCCTAGAAAATGCTATGACTTCTTGCCTGGCCTCCCTGGCTCATTGTTCTTGTCTCATCTTTATTGTATAGAACAGACAGGATTTCTGTGATGGTCTACTTGCCCTATTTTCCCAGCTGTGTGACTCTGGGTTCCTCAACCACTCTGAGCATCCAGTGGGTCAACATAGATTGTCATTGAATTGTTGTAAGTTGGTTGGTTGGTTTGAAATAGGCAGTATCATACTCATGATCCTTCTGCATCAGATGTTCCAAGTCCTAACATTATTAGTATTTACTTATGACCCTGAATACCCCCTTGTATATATCAAATCACTTCCATGTTGCCTGTAATCTGAACATGTACAAACATCCAGTAAACAGTTGTTCATATGCACCAGCCATGCCCAGCAGTGCCCTGTTTTAGGAGAAATAAATCAAGTAAAATATTTGCCAATGCCAAGTTCTTAAAAAGGACAAGTGTCTATTAATAATCTTTCCTTAGCGCTACCAGACCCCATGCACGCTGTCAATAACATGAAGTCAGAGAGAGCATACCTGAGTCAACAGGTATGATGGGTAATCTTAGAATCAGCTGAAAGGAGAGGTGCCATAAACAACTGTTAGGGATTTTCTTTTTTCTTTTTTCTTTTTTCTTTTTTCTTTTTTCTTTTGTTTCAAGTCTTCATCAGGGGAGAATTTTAAGTGTCACTTTAAATGGCAAGGATGTCTGTTAAACGTCACAATGAAACATGCCAAAGGAGAAGCCATGTTGTCAGATGCCCACCTCCCCCCCGACACCTCAATCCCACCCTTGCTCACTGTCTATAACCCCCTTTTTCTTTTTTTCCTTTTTATTAAACAAGAGAAAGTAGACAGATACATGTTGGTAAATGCTAACTGTCTGTATTCACATAGAGACACAGTGTAATCTCTGACCCCAATATACAGAGAAAAGAAAAAGCTAGAATTCTATGCACTACTACACAGGGGCCTAGCACCCTCCAGCCTCCAGCAGAGCCAAGGGAACTGGAGGGCTTTTCTTTCTTTCCACAGAGCATGGTGATGGTGTTGAATCCACAGTTTGAGACAAGGATAAAAATGAATTTAGAACAGAAACGTGAAGATTCTTTTCCTGTTGTATTTTGCTCAAGATATTTTCCCCCAAATTAGTTGAGAACCATGATGTTGAGACCTCAAAAACAGGGCGGCTGAGCACAGAGGGACAGGGAGGAAAGGACTGCAACTCGCTCCCAGGGACTGGGGAAATTTAAAAAATAAAAAGAAAATGAAAAAGAAGGTTGGATCCATCGGTCTTCTGTGTTAGTCATCCTCGCCTTCATCCTCTTCTCCTTCCTCCCCTTCATCCTCATCGTCATCTTCTTCACCTTCATCCTTGTCTCCTTCTTCATCAATGTCTTTCAACCCTTCTTCGTTGTCATCATCCTCTGCCTCTCCTTCTTCATCATCCATATCGGGGACCAAATAGTACTGCAAAGGATTTGGCCAAATATCCTTTGATGACCTCTCCTAACTTGTCAGCACCTGCGTCAGAACAGTCAGTAAACCAGGTAAAGAAGCTCTCTGACTCTTCACGCTGCCTCTTCCTGCTGGCCTTATTCTGCGTTTGACTTGAGCGTTTTGTCAAATCCTTTCCAGATTTCCATTTGAAGATGGGTCACCATTCTCATTCAGATGAAATTCTTTTTTTTTTAAACACTTTCCATGTTTATTCAACATTGCCCTGGAAATCTTGAGTCACAACCATCAAACAAATATGTACATCAAGACAGGAGAAGAGATTCAGCAGTGAAGAGCCCTGGCTGCTTTTGCAGGGGGCTAGAATACGTCCAGACACACAAAAAACAATTGAAAATAAAATGAATTCTACAGGATGCATAATGATGTCCAGACTCTAAACTAACTGGAAAATGACATGGGTGTAGGGAAACGTAACATGGCACTTAAAATTTTGATCTAAAATAAAATGTAAATATGTGTGTTAATGTTCATTTGTGCTTTTAACTAAATACAGGGATTCAAAGCTTTAAAACTATCACAAATTTATACATATAGTTAGTAATTAAATAAGCTATAGTATTAATATCTTTATTATTCATTAATGAGCAAAGAATTGATTTTTAGTGTCTTAATTTTTTTTATTAACTTGAGTATTTCTTATATACATTTCGAGTGTTATTCCCTTTCCCGGTTTCCGGGCAAACATCCCCCTCCCCCCTCCCCTTCCTTATGGGTGTTCCCCTCCCCATCCTCCCCCCATTGCCGCCCTCCCCCCAACAATCACGTTCACTGGGGATTCAGTCTTAGCAGGACCCAGGGCTTCCCCTTCCACTGGTGCTCTTACTAGGATATTCATTGCTACCTATGAGGTCAGAGTCCAGGGTCAGTCCATGTATAGTCTTTAGGTAGTGGCTTAGTCCCTGGAAGCTCTGGTTGCTTGGCATTGTTGTACATATGGGGTCTCGAGCCCCTTCAAGCTCTTCCAGTTCTTTCTCTGATTCCTTCAACGGGGGTCCTATTCTCAGTTCAGTGCTTTGCTGCTGGCATTCGCCTCTGTGTTTGCTGTATTCTGGCTGTGTCTCTCAGGAGCGATCTACATCCTGCTCCTGTCGGCCTGCACTTCTTTGCTTCATCCATCTTGTCTAATTGTGTGGCTGTATATGTATGGGTCACATGTGGGACAGACTCTGAATGGGTGTTCCTTTTGTCTCTGTTTTAATCTTTGCCTCTCTATTCCCTCCGAAGGATATTCTTGTTCCCCCTTTTAAAGAAGGAGTGAAGCATTCACATTTTGATCATCCGTCTTGTGTTTCATGTGTTCTAGGCATCTAGGGTAATTCAAGCATTTGGGCTAATAGCCACTTATCAATGAGTGCATACCATGTGTGTTTTTCTGTGATTGGGTTACCTCACTCAGGATGATATTTTCCAGTTCCAACCATTTGTCTATGAATTTCATAAAGTCATTGTTTTTGATAGCTGAGTAATATTCCATTGTGTAGATGTACCACATTTTCTGTATCCATTCCTCTGTTGAAGGGCATCTGGGTTCTTTCCAGCTTCTGGCTATTATAAATAAGGCTGCTATGAACATAGTGGAGCACGTGTCTTTTTTATATGTTGGGGCATCTTTTGGGTATATGCCCAAGAGAGGTATAGCTGGATCCTCAGGCAGTTCAATGTCCAATTTTCTGAGGAACCTCCAGACTGATTTCCAGAATGGTTTTACCAGTCTGCAATCCCACCAACAATGGAAGAGTGTTCCTCTTTCTCCACATCCTTGCCAGCATTTGTTGTCACCTGAGTTTTTTTTTTTTTTATTAACTTGAGTATTCCTTATATACATTTCGAGTGTTATTCCCTTTCCCGGTTTCCGGGCAAACATCCCCCTCCCCCCTCCCCCCTCCCCTTCCTTATGGGTGTTCCCCTCCCAACCCTCCCCCCATTGCCACCCTCCCCCCATAGTATAGTTCACTGGGGGTTCAGTCTTAGCAGGACCCAGGGCTTCCCCTTCCACTGGTGCTCTTACTAGGATATTCATTGCTACCTATGGGGTCAGAGTCCAGGGTCAGTCCATGTATAGTCTTTAGGTAGTGGCTTAGTCCCTGGAAGCTCTGGTTGCTTGACATTGTTGTACATTTGGGGTCTTGAGCCCCTTCAAGCTCTTCCAGTTCTTTCTCTGATTCCTTCAATGGGGGACCTATTCTCAGTTCAGTGGTTTGCTGCTGGCATTCGCCTCTGTGTTTGCTGTATTCTGGCTGTGTCTCTCAGGAGCGATCTACATCTGGCTCCTGTCAGTCTGCACTTCTTTGCTTCATCCATCTTGTCTAATTGGGTGGCTGTATATGTATGGGCCACATGTGGGGCAGGCTCTGAATGGGTGTTCCTTCAGTCTCTGTTTTAATCTTTGCCTCTCCCTTCCCTGCCAAGGATATTCTTTTTCCTCATTTAAAGAAGGAGTGAAGCATTCACATTTTGATCATCCGTCTTGAGTTTCGTTTGTTCTAGGGATCTAGGGTAATTCAAGCATTTGGGCTAATAGCCACTTATCAATGAGTGCATACCATGTATGTCTTTCTGTGATTGGGTTAGCTCACTCAGGATGATATTTTCCAGTTCCAACCATTTGCCTACAAATTTCATAAACTCGTTGTTTTTGATAGCTGAGTAATACTCCATTGTGTAGATGTACCACATTTTCTGTATCCATTCCTCTGTTGAAGGGCATCTGGTTCTTTCCAGTTTCTGGCTATTATAAATAAGGCTGCGATGAACATAGTGGAGCACGTGTCTCTTTTATATGTTGAGGCATCTTTTGGGTATATGCCCAAGAGAGGTATAGCTGGATCCTCAGGCAGTTCAATGTCCAATTTTCTGAGGAACCTCCAGACTGATTTCCAGAATGGTTGTACCAGTCTGCAATCCCACCAACAATGGAGGAGTGTTCCTCTTTCTCCACATCCTCACCAGCATCTGCTGTCACCTGAGTTTTTGATTATAGCCATTCTCACTGGTGTGAGGTGAAATCTCAGGGTTGTTTTGATTTGCATTTCCCTTATGACTAAAGATGTTGAACATTTCTTTAGGTGTTTCTCAGCCATTCGGCATTCCTCAGCTGTGAATTCTTTGTTTAGCTCTGAACCCCATTTTTTAATAGGGTTATTTGTTTCCCTGCGGTCTAACTTCTTGAGTTCTTTGTATATTTTGGATATAAGGCCTCTATCTGTTGTAGGATTGGTAAAGATCTTTTCCCAATCTGTTGGTTGCCGTTTTGTGCTAACCACAGTGTCCTTTGCCTTACAGAAGCTTTGCAGTTTTATGAGATCCCATTCGTCAATTCTTGATCTTAGAGCATAAGCCATTGGTGTTTTGTTCAGGAAATTTTTTCCAGTGCCCATGTGTTCCAGATGCTTCCCTAGTTTTTCTTCTATTAGTTTGAGTGTGTCTGGTTTGATGTGGAGGTCCTTGATCCACTTGGACTTAAGCTTTGTACAGGGTGATAAGCATGTCACCTGAGTTTTTGATCTTAGCCATTCTCACTGGTGTGAGGTGAAATCTCAGGGTTGTTTTGACCTGATTGGTGGCCTCCGAACACACAGAGGCAAGGTTCCTCTGGGACCGGACACTTCTGCTTTTTAGCGGGAGTCCCAATCTCGCGCTCCCTGCCTCCAGCTCACTGCTCCCAGACCCCGTGGGAGAGAGAGCACACCACAGAGACAGGTGGGCACTCCTGAGACTGCAGAGCGGAAGAGACCACCAACACTGCCCACCCCTGCTCACATCCCTGGCCCAAGAGGAAACTATATGGTCTCTGGGTTCCTTTGGATAAGGGCACAGGAGCAGGAAATCCGCTGCGTCTGAGACACCGCCAGAACCTGAAGGGACCGACCGGATAAACAGTTCTCTGCACCCAAATCCCGTGGGAGAGAGAGCCGGGCCTTCAGAGAGGCAGACACACCTGGGAAACCAGAAGAGACTACACTCTGCCCACATCTCTGACTCCAGAGGAAAATACCAAACGCCATCTGGAACCCTGGTGCACAGAAGCTCCCAGAAGGGGCAGTGCAGATCTTCCTGGTTGATGCCACCACGGAGAGCTCATAGGCAACACCCCACGAGCAAACTTGAGCCTCGGGACCACAGGTAAGACAAACCTTCCAGCTCCAAGCGACCTGCCTGGTGAACTCAAGACACAGGCCCACAGGAACAGCTGAAGACCTGTAGATAGGAAAAACTACACACCCAAAAGCAGAACACTCTGTTCCCATAACTGGCTGAAAGAAAACAGGAAAACAGACCTACAGCACTCCTGACACACAGGCTTATAGGACAGTCTAGCCACTGTCAGAAATAGCAGAACAAAGTAACACTAGAGATAATCTGATGGCGAGAGGCAAGCGCAGGAACCCAAGCAACAGAAACCAAGATTACATGGCACCATCGGAGCACAATTCTCCCACCAAAGCAAACACGGAATATCCAAACACACCAGAAAAGCAAGATCTAGTTTCAAAATCATATTTGATCATGATGCTGGAGGACTTTAAGAAAGACGTGAAGAACTCGCTTACAGAACAAGTAGAAGCCTACAGAGAGGGATCGCAAAAATCCCTGAAAGAATTCCAGGAAAACATAAATAAACAAGTAGAAGCCGATAGAGAGGAATCACAAAAATCCCTGAAAGAATTCCAGGAAAACACAATCAAATAATTGAAGGAATTAAAAATGGAAATAGAAGCAATCAAGAAAGAACACATGGAAACAACCCTGGATATAGAAAACCAAAGGAAGAGACAAGGAGCCGTAGATACAAGCATCACCAACAGAATACAAGAGATAGAAGAGAGAATCTCAGGAGCAGAAGATTCCATAGAAATCATTGACTCAACTGTCAAAGATAATGTAAAACGGAAAAAGCTACTGGTCCAAAACATACAGGAAATCCAGGACTCAATGAGAAGATCAAACCTAAAAATAATAGGTATAGAAGAGAGTGAAGACTCCCAGCTCAAAGAACCAGTAAATATCTTCAACAAAATCATAGAAGAAAACTTCCCTAACCTAAAAAAGAGATACCCATAGGTATACAAGAAGCCTACAGAACTCCAAATGGATTGGACCAGAAGAGAAACACCTCCCGAAACATAATAGTCAAAACACCAAACGCACAAAATAAAGAAAGAATATTAAAAGCAGTAAGGAAAAAGGTCAAGTAACATATAAAGGCAGACCTATCAGAATCACACCAGACTTTTCGCCAGAAACTATGAAAGCCAGAAGATCCTGGACAGATGTCATACTGACCCTAAGAGAACACAAATGCCAGCCCAGGTTACTGTATCCAGCAACCTTTCAATTAACATAGATGGAGAAACCAAGATATTCAATGACAAAACCAAATTTACACAATATCTTTCTACAAATCCAGCACTACAAAGGATAATAAATGGTAAAGCCCAACATAAGGAGGCAAGCTACACCCTAGAAAAGGCAAGAAACTAATCGTCTTGACAACAAAACAAAGAGAAGAAAAGCACACAAATATAACCTCATATCCAAATATGAATATAACAGGAAGCAATAATCACTATTCCTTAATATCTCTCAACATCAATGGTCTCAACTCCCCAATAAAAAGACATAGATTAACAAACTGGATACGCAACAAGGACCCTGCATTCTGCTGCCTACAGGAAACACACCTCTGAGACAAAGACAGACACTACCTCAGAGTGAAAGGGTGGAAATCAACTTTCCAAGCAAATGGTCAGAAGAAGCAAGCTGGAGTAGCCATTCTAATATGAAATAAAATCAATTTTCAACTAAAATTCATCAAAAAAGATAAGGAAGGACACTTCATATTCATCAAAGGGAAAATCCACCAAGATGAACTCTCAATCCTAAATATCTATGCCCCAAATACAAGGGCACCTACATACATAAAAGAAACCTTACTAAACCTCAAAACACACATTGTACCTCATACAATAATAGTAGGAGATTTCAACACCCCACTCTCATCAATGGACAGATCATGGAAACAGAAATTGAACAGAGATGTAGACAGACTAAGAGAAGTCATGAACCAAATGGACTTAACAGATATTTATAGAACATTCTATCCTAAAGCAAAAGGATATACATTCTTCTCAGCTCCTCATGGTACTTTCTCCAAAATTGACCATATAAATGGTCAAAAAACAGGCCTCAACAGGTACAGAAAGATAGAAATAATCCCATGCGTGCTATCAGACCACCACGGCCTAAAGCTGGTCTTCAATAACAATAAGGGAAGAACGCTCACATATAGGTGGAAGTAGAACGATGCTCTACTCAACAATAACCTGGTCAACGAAGAAATAAAGAAAGAAATTAAAGACTTCTTAGAATTTAATGAAAATGAAGGTACAACATAGCCAAACTTATGGGACACAATGAAAGCTGTGCTAAGAGGAAAACACATAGCGCTGAGTGCCTGCAGAAAGAAACAGGAGAGAGCATATGTCAGCAGCTTGACAGCACACCTAAAAGCTCTAGAACAAAAAGAAGCAAATATACCCAGGAGGAGTAGAAGACAGGAAATAATCAAACTCAGAGCTGAAATCAGCCAAGTAGAAACAAAAAGTACCATAGAAAGAATCAACAGAACCAAAAGTTGGTTCTTTGAGAAAATCAACAAGATAGATAAACCCTTAGCCAGACTAACGAGAGGACACAGAGAGTGTGTCCAAATTAACAAAATCAGAAATGAAAAGGGAGACATAACTACAGATTCAGAGGAAATTCAAAAATCATCAGATCTTACTATAAAAGCCTATATTCAACAAAACTTGAAAATCTACAGGAAATGGACAATTTCCTAGACAGATACCAGGTACCGAAGTTAAATCAGGAACAGATAAACCAGTTAAACAACCCCATAACTCCTAAGGAAATAGAAGCAGTCATTAAAGGTTTCCCAACCAAAAAGAGCCCAGGTCTAGACGGGTTTAGTGCAGAATTCTATCAGACCTTCATAGAAGACCTCATACCAATACTATCCAAACTATTCCACAAAATTGAAACAGATGTATCACTACCGAATTCCTTCTACGAAGCCACAATTACTCTTATACCTAAACCACACAAAGACACAACAAAGAAAGAGAACTTCAGACCAATTTCCCTTATGAATATCGATGCAAAAATACTCAATAAAATTCTGGCAAACCGAATCCAAGAGCACATCAAAACAATCATCCACTATGATCAAGTAGGCTTCATCCCAGCCATGCAGGGATGGTTTAATATACGGAAAACCATCAACGTGATCCATTATATAAACAAACTGAAAGAACAAAACCACATGATCATTTCATTAGATGCTGAGAAAGCATTTGACAAAATTCAACACCCCTTCATGATAAAGTCCTGGAAAGAATAGGAATTCAAGGCCCATACCTAAACATAGTAAAAGCCATATACAGCAAACCAGTTGGTAACATTAAACTAAATGGAGAGATACTTGAAGCAATCCCACTAAAATCAGGGACTAGACAAGGCTGCCCACTCTCTCCCTACTTATTCAATATAGTTCTTGAAGTTCTAGCCAGAGCAATCAGACAACAAAAGGAGGTCAAGGGGATACAGATCAGAAAAGAAGAAGTCAAAATATCACTATTTGCAGATGATATGATAGTATATTTATGTGATCCCAAAAGTTCCACCAGAGAACTACTAAAGCTGATAAACAACTTCAGCAAAGTGGCTGGGTATAAAATTAAGTCAAATAAATCAGTAGCCTTCCTCTACACAAAAGAGAAACAAGCCGAGAAAGAAATTAGGGAAACGACACCCTTCACAATCGACCCAAACAATATAAAGTACCTCGGTGTGACTTTAACCAAGCAAGTAAAAGATCTGTACAATAAGAACTTCAAGACTCTGAAGAAGGAAATTGAAGAAGAACTCAGAAGATGGAAAGATCTCCCATGCTCATGGATTGGCAGGATTAACATAGTAAAAATGGCCATTTTACCAAAAGCGATCAAAGATTCAATGCACTCCCCATCAAAATACCAATCCAATTCTTCAAAGAGTTAGAACAATTTGCAAATTCATCTGGAATAACAAAAAACCCAGGATAGCTAAAACTATTCTCAACAATAAAAGGACTTCAGGGGGAATCACTATCCCTGAACTCAAGCAGTATTACAGAGCAATAGTGATAAAAACTGCATGGTATTGGTACAGAGACAGACAGATAGACCAATGGAACAGAATTGAAGACCCAGAAATGAACCCACACACCTATGGGCACTTGATTTTTGACAAACGAGCCAAAACCATCAAATGGAAAAAAGATAGCATTTTCAGCAAATGGTGCTGGTTCAACTGGAGGTCAACATGTAGAAGAATTCAGATTGAACTATGCTCATCACCATGTACAAAGCTTAAGTCCAAGTGGATCAAGGACCTCCACATCAAACCAGATACACTCAAACTAATAGAAGAAAAACTAGGGAAGCATCTGGAACACATGGGCACTGGAAAAAATTTCCTGAACAAAACACCAATGGCTTATGCTCTAAGATCAAGAATCAACAAATGGGATCTCATAAAACTGCAAAGCTTCTGTAAGGCAAAGGACACTGTGGTTAGGACAAAACGGCAACCAACAGATTGGGAAAAGATCTTTACCAATCCAAAACAGATAGAGGGCTTATATCCAAAATATACAAAGAACTCAAGAAGTTAGACTGCAGGGAAACAAATAACCCTATTAAAAATGGGGTTCAGAACTAAACAAAGAATTCACAGCTGAGGAATGCCGAATGGCTGAGAAACACCTAAAGAAATGTTCAACATCTTTAGTCATAAGGGAAATGCAAGTCAAAACTAGGGCTTTTCTTAATCAGGCTATCTGAAGTGGGAAGACTGACTTTAAATGTGATTGTCACCTTCTGGTTGCAGCACACATAAAAGATGTAAGAGTAAAGCTTTGGTTTTTGCCTATTATTTATCAACCATTTGTGAATTTATTTAGCTTGTTGCTACTTCTGTGGCAATTACATTCCTTTGCAGCTATTAGAGCAGGATTCTTTGGTCTTCCAATATGAACTGCTCTACAGGAATCTGCCAGGCCCTCAGGACCAGATTGAGACTACTGAGGTATCTAGCCTCATAGACTGACCAGTTACTGGGTCCTTAGCCTCTCCAGTATGCAGAGGCCACTGTTGGACTCCCGAGAACATATCATAAAAGTCAGTTTAATAAATCCCCTTCAGATTCTATGGGTTCTGTCCTCCAGAAAACCCTGACTTATACAACAGGCACATGACTGGTTAGTCCTTTGATAAGCACAAGACCCATGGGACACGTAACTCAGGGTGTTTGGAGAGGGAAATCATTTAAGGGGAAAGATGTCAGATAATCAGTACCATTGATAACTGATAAGTGTAGGTTTGACCCCAATATTATAGCCTACGACTGGTCTAATCTCCCTGTTTCCACACATGATAAAAATGGCAACAATGGACTCTGAGTCAAAGTGATGCTTGACACAAAGTGTACATTTACCGCAGAACTGATTATACTTGGGCAGCTCTATCATACTTTTGCGGTGCTGAGGTTCAGACCCAGGTCTCTGCATGTACAACAAAGTGTTCTGCCACTCAACTGTTCCCCTCAGGCCATCATGAGATTGATGTTAGGTATATTAGTCTTCCATTTTCAAAGAAAGAGAAAAACAGTCTTGTAATATAAAGAGGCTCGCCTGAGGTTCCAAGGTAGCCCTGCCTGACATAAATGTGTGCTTACTTTGTTGTTGGTTTGAGATATGCTCTCAAACAGCAGTCCAAGGCTGATTTCAAATGCGTGGGTCACTTTCCTGACTCTGCTTGCCAAGTGTTTAGATTATAAGTACGGGTCACACATCCTACATGAGCCTTTGTTGCAAGACTGAATTCCCATTAGGAAGAGAGGTCCCATTGGGAAGTGAGGCAAAGCCTCTCTTCCTAATCCCAGTGGTACAGAGGGCAGATATGGAACCCTGGCAGTGGCTAATAGAGGATGTAATCACACGTGTTACCTGGGATGGCTACCAAGTTCTGAAGCTCCTGCTTCAGGTTCATGATGTCCTTGCAGAGTTGAATGTCATCCATCCTGTGGGGACAAGACACCAAACAATAAGTTACCTTAGCAGAACATACCCCAGCACTAGCCTTATTTAAAGACAGGAGGCTGATGAAAGTGGGTACCATCTTCCACTTGTTGACTGCTTAAATGTGACCCTGTCTGGGTTAAGGGAGGCCTGGGTGACTGGGGACCAGCTTGACAAAGAAGTAACGTAAGGGAGAAAAGGAGTTGTTTAGGCTCCCAGTTCTGGGGACTACAGCCCACCATTTGAAGGGAGGCAGGCAGCTCTGTAGCTATGGGAGTCTGGCAGGTGTTTTTATACAATCCAAACCAAGAAAGAGTGCTTGGGCAGGAACCTGGCATGTAGAACCCTTGAGTCTTGTCCTCACAGCTAGCTAGGCCCCACATGCCCAAAATCACACATAACCTTCCACAACAGTGCCACAGCTGGGGTCTATCTATAGGTCAACCGTATAAGCCTGACATTAGGGATAGTTTACATTTAAACCACAACGGTCTGTGATGATGTTTGCAGAGATTGGCTTAGGAGTCACTGAACTGTTTAGGTGGGAAGTCCTGCCCTCTGTAAGCAACACCACATTTAGCTGTAGGTGAGGACAGGAGAAGAGAATGAGAAGGAGGAAGTTAGGGTTGCATGTGTACTCTCTCTGCTCCATGTCTGTAAAAGGAGGAAGTCGGGGCTGTACACTCTCTCCATTGCTATTTGTCTGTCTCTGTCTTTCTCTCACTGTCTCTCTCTCTCTTTCTTTGTCTCCCTCCCATTGCTCTTAGGCACAACTCCAATTTTTTTACCTCTTAGATTCTGGGTTTTGTACCATTGATGCCTCGGGCCTTAGGCTTATAGACTGAATCACCCACATCCAGGTTTTGAAGTATCCAGACACCAACACAGTCATAATACACGCCTCTAGTTTAGTGTTGATTTTTTAAAAAGATTTATTTATTAGTTATATATAAGTACACCGTAGCTGTCTTCAGACACACCAGAAGAGGACATCAGATTCCATTACAGATGGTTGTGAGCCACCATGTGGTTGCTAGGATTTGAACTCAGGACCTCTGGAAGAGCGGTTGTTGCTTTTAACCACTGAGCCATCTCTCCAGTTCCCTAGTGTTGATTCTTGCAGGTTTAAAAATATGCAGGTTGGAAATATCACATGACATTGTTTCTATACAGAATATTTTCAAAATTTGCTCTTTTTACTGTATATGCCTTATCACTTCATAATGATATATAATTCTACTTCATAATATGTCTTGGAGATGGCTCCCTGTTAGTACGTGCAAGTCAGCTGATCTTTGTGGATGCACAGCATCCTATTATGCTGATATGCTACTCATCATATTCATATAATGAATTTCTAGACATGAAAGATGCTGGTCAAGCAATGCAAACATTTACATTTCAAAAGGAATTCACAACCCCCTTCCAGGGCTTGTTCCAAGGGTTCCCTTCAATTCCGCAATGTATCACAGTAAGGCCTGTGCTATAAAAAAATTACCCCTGGCCTATGATTTTAACTCATACTATCAATAGTATGCTCTCCTACCATGCACAAAGTCCTGGGTTTCATTCTCAGAAGAACATAAAATGGGTGTTTGTGTACATACATATAATCCCAGAACTGGGATGGTGAGGCACGAGGATCAGAGTTCAAGATCATACTTAGCTATATAGAAAATTTTATGTCAGTCTGGATTAGATGAGACCCTGTCTCAAAAACATTTTTTTAAAAGTTAATCTGTCATTCTCATAAAAATTATTTACAATGGCTACCAGGAACTTCTCCTGCAGATTTCTAGGCTATGCTCATGGGTCTCTCTAACCTTGATCATCTAGGTGGATTTTTAGGTTATCTGTGCTACCTGGGTCTCCACGGGATTAACTGCCCCAGCTTGCAGAGCAGTCAGTGGAGGTTGGGGACCACCTAGGAGAGAATAGGCGACAAGAGATGTGAAGAAGGACGCCAAGACAAGAGTCTGATCAAGGTGACAATTTTATTTTTTCCCAAGGCTGAATTTATATCATAGCAGGGGTAACAGAGGGAGGGGGAAGTGGGAAACATCTACACAAGCCAAGGACACAGAGCTCTTGTGGTCAGCTGATGTCAACAGGATGTTGGTTTCTCAGAAAGGTCACAGGTTTGTCATATCACTGGACATCCTGACCACCAGATTTGTATTAGCCTTCTGCAGCTGGTTGGGCATTTTCCATGAACCCAGTCATATTTAACTCTAACTATAATATTAACATCAATAGTGGAGGGTTTTAAGGGCATCACTCCCAGCAGTTAACACAGATTTATGCAAGAATTATTTTCTTTTTTTAAAAGATTTATTTACTTATCATGTATATAGCCTTCTGCCTGCATGTATGCCTGCAGGTCAGAATATCTCATTATAGATGGTTGTGGGCCACCATGTGGTTGCTGGGATTTGAACTCAGGACCTCTGGAAGAGCAGACAGTACTCTTAACCTCTGAGCCATCTCTCCAGTCCCAAGAATTATTATCATGTGGGAAGACTGTCAGAGGCAGAATCACATTGAGTAAAAATGACTTAAGAGGTCAGTGGTAACTGAGGCATCTTCAAGGCAGTTCTCAAAGTGTAGACAGTTCCAAAATGTGAACATTCACATTCCACATCTTTACTGAGCATCTGCTATGCTGATCTCAGTTCCTAAGCTCTGGCCCAGGTAGTATGAAGATGACCTTTTGTGTGTGTGTGTGTGTGTGTGTGTGTGTGTGTGTGTGTGTGTGTGTGTGTGTGTGTGTATATATATATATATATATATATATATATATATATATATATTCATTCACATGGTCACAGATATAGCAGATATAAGGGATACAGATATTCTTGAACACCAAAAGCGAGACATATCCAAGTCTTAAAAATAAGACAGCCTAATATTTGCATATACTCTCTGTACATACTCCTAGGGATTTAAAGTCATCCTTAGATAACTTATGATGCCAAATACAGTCAACACAACCTAGATGCAGTGTAATCAGAAATTGTCCTCTCACTTGGATATAATGACCTAAAGTTAAAGGGGTGGGAGTGGGGGCAGATCTGGAGAGATGACTCACTGGATAAGAGCATGTACTAATCTTCCAGAGGATTTTACTTTGGGTCCCAGAACCCGCATTAGATGGCTCACAAATACCTATAACTTCAGCTCCATGGGATATGACACATTTTCTGGCCTCTATGGGCACCTGCATTCACATTAATAGGTGCATGCACAGATGCACAACACAACTTTAAATTTTTTATCTTTTTTTTTATTTATCTTTTTGTGAGACAGAGTCTTATTATATAACTCTGGCTGTCTTGGAACTCACTATGTAGACCAGGCTGACCTCAAACTCAGAGATCCCCTTGCCTTTTCCTCTCAAGTACCTGGGTTATTTTTTTAATAATTAAAAGTCTATAGATAGTTTGTCTTTAATATTTACAACATTTGGTTGGTCAAGTCTGTAAGTATGGAAGCCTGTGGTAAGGAAGGCTGGCTGTGCTTCTGGCACTCTGAAGAACAGTGCAGCAAATGAAAGGGGAAGGGTCCTTTTAGGAAATGGCACTCTGTGTTGGTTCTGACAACCATTCTGGGAAAAGGTAGAGGGTCTCAGCTAAACTACATGTTAGTACTGGACAGGGTCTAGAGCTTGACTCTCTGGAGTCACTTCATTTACCTGCCTTAACCCCAGCCTTCTCTTTGGCTGATCACAAATGTCGCTGTTTTTCCACCCCACCCTCAACATTCCAGATCCATGGACCAGGGCAGGGATGCAGGACTTTAGTCTATATCTTTTGTTGCCAGAGACTTCCAGCCTTTTTCAAGATTTAGCCTAGAACATTCTAGCAGGTTGCCTTGAATGAACCAGGGCTTGCCAGAAGACTGCCTGCCAGTTTGTAACGAGCTCCCAGACCTTAGTAGGCTCCTTGACCTTAGCACAACTGACCCCATGGTGGAACTACCATCAGGGCATAAAACTCATCATGTAGACAGCAGCACCTGCCAAGATGAAAACAACGACTTAACCCATCAAAGTGCATAGTTCTGGGAAAGTCTCTAACCATACGGACCTTGCTTTTCAGCAGTACTTCCTCTAGGTAGGTGGTCATGGATGGTATAAGAAATCAGGCTGAGTCAGTCATGGGAAGAAATCCTGTAAGCAGGATTCCTACAAGACTTCTGCTTCAGCCCCTCCCTGACTTCTTTAGATGGTGGACTACATGTTGTAAGGAAAACAAAACCTTTCCTCCAGGTTGCTTTTGGTCTCAGCTTTTATCACAGCAATATGAACCCTTAGTAACACATCTTGCAAAGGCAAAACAAATGAGAATGGCAGAGCTAGCTCTGCCCCTTTCCATCTATGGCACTGGGTGAGCTAGCAAGGGCAGTGCCGGAGAGCTCACCTTGGTGGTGGGGGTGCCAGAGAGCTGGAGGGCTGACCAACTCAGCTACCACCCAGGCCCAAATCCCACCCCAACATCTACCCCATCTATGAACTACTGGATTGAGTGAATGGGCCCATCCTACAGATCCAACGCTGAAGGATCTCCATGACACAAGGCAACAACAGGATATCTGAGAGGAGTCCCAGTGAGGATCCAGTATTGGTGGAGTAGCAGAAGCCAGAGACTTCAAACCAGAGCAATGAATATATTGCAGTGAACATTCACAAGTAAAGAAGTGTGAACAAAAGGGTAAACTGTGGGATATACTGTGACACAATACAGCTTCCACGATGAGCTTTTTGTATTTTTTGTTTTGTTGTTGTTGCTTGTTTTTGTTTTTTTTTTAAATTATCTTTTGAGAGGGAAGTTGCAAGGGAGGAGGGTGGGTACAAAAGGACAAAGAGATGAGTGAGATTGGGGTGCGTGATACGAAATTCATAAAGAATCAATAAAAAGTTAAAAAAAGGGACTTGTTTTGATATTACAAAAGCACGCAATTGGGATATTTTTAACTTCTATAAAGAAAGTTTTGTGATTTTACAGGAAAAAACTCTGAATATTAAAACGAACAGCTTTTAAAAGTATTTAAGATTATAAGGCCATGGGATATTTTAAAGTTTGTAAGATGAAGTCATTATGTCTTTATTAATATAATGATCTTCACAAATAGATAAATAAAAGGCTAAAAACGTAAAGTGAAATAATGACAAAATCAGACCTATATACCATTCTTCTAGTTCTATTAGATTTTCCAGAACCTCTTAATATAGTAGTAGAGAGAGTAGTTTTACATATAGAAACTGCTGAACTTATTTCAGATGATGCAAAGCTAATTTTGTTATTTATACAACTACAACATGTAATTTGATCAGCCAATATATATAAACCATATCCTGGTTTTCCAGGACCATTTGGCACTAGAAAATGAGGAGATGGATCAATTATTAATAGGAAATATATTAAGGGCTTCAAGTTTTCATAAAAGGTACCACATAAATAGTAGAAGTTTAAAGAAAAAATTTTCTATAACCTGGCAACAAGAATTTTCCTACTTGCTCATTATATAATCAAGCTCCATTACTGCTAGAAGTAACTCCTAAAGGTATCCAAAGAAATGAGATCTGGTAGATGGAAGTGGTTCACTTTGGAGAGTTGGAATTAAAGTATGTTCACCACCCAATTGGTATCTATTCAGAATTCAATGGACTTCTGCCTGGAGTTCTGAAAAGGCTGATTCTGTAATTATAAACTCATTAAAAGTGATGCCATCTTAAGGATACCCTTACAGATTAATACTGATAACATTCCATCATATGTATCCAGTACAATGCACCAATTCTAAAATATTGAACATAAAGTGTGTTACAGATGTACCTTAAAATCCTGCAGGCCAAGCAAGTGTGGAAAGATCTAACTTTACTTTAAAGGAAATGCTCCTAAAATAAAAGGGGGCTCCCGGGGATAGGTTATGTAATTCTTTATTAACTTACATTTTTTAAAATGTCAGTGAGACAGGTAGCACATCTGATGAAAAACATTGTATTCTAGAAAGGACTGCTGTATTAAATCAGTCTACCTACTTTAAGGATGTGTTAATCTCAGAAATGTGTTGGGGAAGAGGATATGGTTTTACCTCTTACAGGAAATTAAAAGCTGTGAATTCCTTCAAAGGTAATAAAGAGATTTGATCTTTCTTGGAAGACCTCCTAAAAATCTTGGCTGCTGACATGGAAAGTGAGGAAGAAGAGAACAGCAAAACAGATGATGGCCTCCTACATGGGAACAGCTCAGAGACTGCTGAGACAAAGATCTCTGCTTGGAAGCCGGTGGGTCTTTTTGGCTGCACGGCACTCGTGACTCACTACATGCCATCCTTTCAGATGGCAGATGGGATTTATAGCACCCCATTGCAGTTTAGTTTCCAGTGCAAAGATACTTATAAGATGGAAAGACACCTTTCACCTGCTCAAACATAGAACAGAGAATCATCTTCAGATGATTTGTGCACACTACACATTCCATACATCTGTTAAAGCAAAAAGTACCTATAATGTTACCTTTAAAAGCTTGTGTGCTTTTAGAACAAAGACACCAGACATCAATGAAGACAAAGCAATGAAGACAAAACGATCCAGTCTGCAGACTGTCTCAGCCGCTGTTTCCTTAAAAGTTGCATCCAGGACAGCTTCAGAGCAGTTAGCCTCAGATGGTCCAGTGTCATAAATAACCTCAGCCAATATCTCAGCCAAGCAAGCCCTGCACTTTCCAATATCTCAGCTAAGCCCTGCACTTTCCAATATCTCAGCTAAGCCCTGCACTTTCCAATATCTCAGCTAAGCCCTGCACTTTCCAATATCTCAGCTAAGCCCTGCACTTTCCTATATCTCAGCTAAGCCCTGCACTTTCCTATATCTCAGCTAAGCCCTGCACTTTCCAATATCTCAGCTAAGCCCTGCACTTTCCAATATCTCAGCTAAGCCCTGCACTTTCCAATATCTCAGCTAAGCCCTGCACTTTCCAATATCTCAGCTAAGCCCTGCACTTTCCTACATCTCAGCTAAGCCCTGCACTTTCCAATATCTCAGCTAAGCCCTGCACTTTCCTATATCTCAGCCAAGCCCTACACTTTCCAATATCTCAGCTAAGCCCTGCACTTTCCTATATCTCAGCTAAGCCCTGCACTTTCCAATATCTCAGCTAAGCCCTGCACTTTCCTATATCTCAGCCAAGCCCTGCACTTTCCAATATCTCAGCTAAGCCCTGCACTTTCCTATATCTCAGCTAAGCCCTGCACTTTCCTATATCTCAGCTAAGCCCTGCACTTTCCAATATCTCAGCTAAGCCCTGCACTTTCCAATATCTCAGCTAAGCCCTGCACTTTCCAATATCTCAGCTAAGCCCTGCACTTTCCAATATCTCAGCTAAGCCCTGCACTTTCCAATATCTCAGCTAAGCCCTGCACTTTCCAATATCTCAGCTAAGCCCTGCACTTTCCTATATCTCAGCTAAGCCCTGCACTTTCCAATATCTCAGCTAAGCCCTGCACTTTCCAATATCTCAGCTAAGCCCTGCACTTTCCAATATCTCAGCTAAGCCCTGCACTTTCCTATATCTCAGCTAAGCCCTGCACTTTCCTATATCTCAGCTAAGCCCTGCACTTTCCAATATCTCAGCTAAGCCCTGCACTTTCCAATATCTCAGCTAAGCCCTGCACTTTCCAATATCTCAGCTAAGCCCTGCACTTTCCAATATCTCAGCTAAGCCCTGCACTTTCCAATATCTCAGCTAAGCCCTGCACTTTCCAATATCTCAGCTAAGCCCTGCACTTTCCTATATCTCAGCTAAGCCCTGCACTTTCCAATATCTCAGCTAAGCCCTGCACTTTCCAACATCTCAGCTAAGCCCTGCACTTTCCTATATCTCAGCTAAGCCCTGCACTTTCCAATATCTCAGCTAAGCCCTGCACTTTCCAACATCTCAGCTAAGCCCTGCACTTTCCAATATCTCAGCTAAGCCCTGCACTTTCCAATATCTCAGCCAAGCCCTGCACTTTCCAATATCACAGCCAAGCCCTGCACTTTCCAATATCTCAGCTAAGCCCTGCACTTTCCTATATCTCAGCTAAGCCCTGCACTTTCCAATATCATCTCAGCTAAGCCCTGCACTTTCCAATATCTCAGCTAAGCCCTGCACTTTCCAATATCTCAGCTAAGCCCTGCACTTTCCAATATCTCAGCCAAGCCCTGCACTTTCCAATATCTCAGCTAAGCCCTGCACTTTCCAATATCTCAGCTAAGCCCTGCACTTTCCTATATCTCAGCTAAGCCCTGCACTTTCCTATCCCACAGAGCCTGGGCTATGAGGGTGGCAACCAGCTCTCCCAGGGCTTAACCGATGTCCCAATTTTCTTATGGTCCACAAAAGATGACATCACTTCAGACAGAAGGAAGCAATTTAAATTATATGGTGCCCTCACTCCTTAGAGGAGGGATGGGTGGGTGTTGGTCCTTTGGTGGGTTATGGATGTTCGTTGTTTTTTATTGGATTTGGTTACAAGTTATTACCAGTCATGGTCAGGGAATACAAACCTGGAAAGGGGGTTAGATTCAGGGATCTCTCTCTCTTTCTCCCCTCTGTTCTTCTTTTTCTACTATGTATTGTTAGCAGTGAAGGGAGAAGAGGATGAAAAGACAAAGAAAGGTGGAGTTTTGTATCTTCTTTGAGACTAAGAAAGCAACAGTGGTTCTCAAATATTTTAGATTAGTTGGTATGGACTTTGGTATGATGGCAGAAACTTAAGGTTATATGCTACTCATTTACAATGTAACGAACCATTCTTATCCTATGGAAGCTATTATTGTCAACTTTTTAGGATAATTAAGAAATGCAAGTTAGAAGTCAGTAACCTATACATAATTGCATTTGTAGTCATGTTAGATACTAGTTTAGTTAATTATAGAAATAAGCTTTACTTAGCTTCCTGTATATATTTTCAAGGTCAAGAAACAAGTTAATAGCTGCAACCAAGCACTGTTTGTCTGTTTAGAAAAACAGATAGGTGGTCCTCAAATGCTTCAGAGATCTACAGACTGTATCATTTATGATGTTTTAGTAATAAAAGGCATTTCATGACAGAGACACATCAGCTCCTAGTAGAACACCCATTTTCCTTTGGAGAAGATGATGGGCACCAAAGAATCTCCACCTGAAGTTTACTTCAAATGTGGCAAGTGTGGACACTGGACAAAAGAAAACCCTATCCTTTACCTCAACTGTTGACAGCATGCTGCCCAAACTGTAGACAAGCAGGACACTGGGAAATCAACTTTCCCACTTGGCTGAAAATGGTGAAATAGTCCTTCAAAATTCCAGCTTCACAGAAAAGTCTGTCAGATCTGGACCTGGTGGCCAAAGATGGATATCCTACCAATACAGAGGAACCATGGGTAACTGTCCAGGTAGTCTCCGTCATCTCATTAGATTTTGGAAGTTGCTTGTTTTGCACTTCCTATTTACTCAGGTAAAACTTCTCCTTCTCAGGTTTCTGATGGGATTTGAAGACTTGATAGTTTTCCTTATTATTAGATTTTAAAAAATCTAACAAAGGAGGTGTAAAGTTTTTGAAGATTAATGACATAAAAGCTTAAGTGGTTTAGGATCTAAGAAAGTGGTTTAGGGTATAAATAAATAATTTAGATACAGAACTTTGAACTCACCGAGATAGGATAGATAGTGGAGGACTTTCTCTAAGGTTACCAAATATAAATGACATTCTCAATATAATTCCTATCTGATATTTCTCATAATTGTTCTTATTATATAAAGTTTACTGATGTTGGAGATGAAGTCATATCTTGGACTATAAGGTGGAGATATTAGGGTCTTACCTTTACATTGTCTGAAAGTATGTCTCTGTGTTCTTAATTGTTAATTCTGAACTGGCAGATAGCTAAGTGTTGGCAAGATTTTGGTGCTGTCATTCTATGGCTCATCACCGGTTTTTTATACATAAATATTTGTCCTCCCTCACCTGTGCAAATGATGAAGGTCAGACAACCCTCATTACCTAAAGGCAATGCCTAAGAGATAGTCTTGCTGCTGGCTGATTGGTTCAGACTGAAATATGGGAGTTGTGTTTGTTTGTTTTGTTTTGTTTTTTGTAATAAAGAGATGACAGTAGGACCTGGGACAGGTAGTACAGGGGCAGGACTTCCATGCAGAAGAGAAAGGAGATGTGTGGGACTCAAAGGAAAGACACACACACACACACACACACACACACACACACACACACACACACGAGAGAGAGAGAGAGAGAGAGAGAGAGAGAGAGAGAGAGAGAGAGAGGTGGAAGGGAGCAGAACAGTGTCAAAGAGTAGAGCTGTAGGCAGGTAGTGAGAACGTCGTAAGGAGATGGGATAGCACAAAGGTTAGGATAAATTTAGATGAGGAAATTGAGAGATTGACTGCCCCAGTATAAGGCCAACAACTTTAAACTGTATAGAAGTCTCTGTATCTTATTTAAAACTGCAAGTGGGTCAGCAGAAGCCTCACAATACTTCTACGCTATTATTACCTTGAGATTTCAAAGGTTCAAAGTTTTAACATCGATCCATAGAGTTCTGATAAGCTGGTGGAGCACTGACTGCTTGCTATTCAGTCATTAGTTCAAGTGCTTTTGTGTTCTTTGGTTGTCTTCTAAATATAAACTTAAAGATCCTTTTCATTGGGCTAAAACATCTCTATACAATCTGTATTCCTGGCTCTCTAAACAGAAAAAAAAGTTCTTCCTTTTAACCTAAGGCTATAGCTTTTGTTAGGATTCCCTTTCCCCAACTAAGAAATTTTAACTTCTGTCCCTAGACCATATTTGTCTCAGCAGATCTTTGCTTAGTTGACAGACTTCTTCCAGGGATCACTTATGGATGACAAACTGTTGAGCTCTAGATCAGCTGACAGTTACTATAAACCAGTCCAGCTGACAGGACTGCTCCCTGTCTCTTAAGCTGGATCAGACAATCAGATGCTTCTGATAAATGCCTCCATTGCCCAACCCTTGACTCCTTTCAGCTTTCTGGGACACTGACAACAACATCCCAATGTCAGCTGGAAGCAGTTACAGAAGAAAGTGTATCATGTACTGTCCCACCTAACCAGGGTAAAATGCCAGAAAACTCCCTGGCATGGGGAACAAAATAGCTACCTATAAGTCACTTGACATACCAAAAATTGGGCCCAGATGTGTCAGCTGGTAGAGTCATTAACTAAAACAGTTCTATAATCTGATAGGATACTTGGCCTACTTTATGCAGAACAAAGAGGTATTAAATGGTTTTTAAAAGTGGTTGTTTCTGTAGGAACCATTTGGGATTATAATCTGGCTATACTCAAGAAACATTACAAAAGGGGAACCTGAAATAAATGATCGGTGCACATTCATTTCCAGGCTTCTTCTGGATAGTAACTCTGATGTCAGCCATCACAGCCTTTGGCCCTCCTGCTTCTAATAATTACAGTTGGCACTTACATTAATGATACAATAACTAAATGATAATCCCTACTGTGTATCATTAAGCTGATAGTTATTAGATCCAAAAATAAACAACTACCTATCATAGAGTCAAAGATTTTGCCTGAGACACAACTCTCGGGGGAATGTAATGCCAAAAAGTCACCTGTAAGCCCCCATCTGCTCACCAAGGACCAAGTAAACCTGGGATTCTGGGAGCTGTAATTCCTGGAATATAACAAAAGCTTCATGGAAAGTATGGTGGCCTATAGGTTTGTCTTTATAAACCCTTGCAACTTATATCTAGGAGGCACTCAGCTGAAAAATTTCAGGGAGTGGTCCTGACCAAAGTCCATCAATATTTAATAATGCTTGCTTTAAATTTGGCCCCCAAATAGTGGAATTGTTTTTCTCCGGTGAATCTTAGGATAAACAGCATGAATTCTGATGCTGTTCTCTGATGCTGAGTTCTGCATGGCTGTGGAAGGACAGTGTGACACAATACTGCCCCTGGAGCAGAGCCAGTGGGATTAAGGTCTCCACGAGTTTGGATAGTTGCTAGGCTTAAGGCTTGCTTGTATAATAGTATATATTACCTCATGGTCCTTCTTCAGGAAATATGCTTCTTGCCAAGGTTATTAGGGAGTGTTTTCCCTGCCATTAATGACTCCATGTTAATTAGAAACAGCAGGAGTCTGGGAGGGGAGGGTATATCTAATGTTCCTTGGTAAAATGGTAAATACTATGACCTTCAGGACAGGCCTTAAGGCTGTGGGAAAAACTCTGAAAACATTAATGCAAGAATATACTTTTGCATGATTTTTCAACTATGCAAAATATAAGGATGCAATATGGATTGTATGAGTGGCTTTGTGGACCTAAAAGAACAAAGGCATCTTCACTAATGAGTCAATTTATTACAAAGATACAAAGGTAGGCAGATTTCAAAGTTCAAGGTCAGCCTAGCACACTTAGGTCCAGCTGTGGTGAGAATGATGATCTCAAAGCCAGATCCTACACAACTAGTTTACTGTTTGTGCTTACAAAGGCAAGCAGATCTCTGAGTTCATTTGCTATGTTAAAAAAAATGTGTACTTGCCATCTCTTTCTAAAAATCAAGGGGTTAAGGTCATAAAATGCTGATTCATGGGAAAACCAATACGGAACCTAGAGTGATGATTGAATTGACATGTAACTAAAAGACTAGGCTTTAGTCTGCAAGAGCTGAGGTCTCTAGACTCATGGTTACTCATCAGTTTGGCTAGGCAGGTTGCACCCATGGGCTTTACAGAGCCTCCTGTCTCTGGCTCCTCTTGTTCTGAGATTATAGTATGTGCCATCATGCCTGTCTTTTTTACGACACCTGTCTTTTTACTTAGATGCTAGGGATCCAAAACCAGGCCCTCATGCTTGCTTGACAGATATTTTCCCAACCTAACCACCACCCCCAGGGCCCAACATTTTATTTTTATCTTTTGTTTTATTATATTTTATTTTTGGAAATTCCATGAATGTACACATTGATTATATCTATTATAATTCTTATCTCCCATACGCAACTCTAACACCCCACCCGCAACCCCAACATACTAAGTCTGCTTAGTACTATCTGCTGGAATATTGACTGACCTTGTTTTGCTCTTGTGTAGGTAGGAACTCACTAGAGCCACAATAACCACATCATGTTCAGAAGATGACATTTCATAGCACTCCTCCCAACCCTCCAACACTTACATTCTTTCCACCCCCTCTTCTGAGATGTTCACTGAGCCTGAGGGAGGAGGAACTACCTTAGGTTTTGAGAAAAGGCCTCTCACTGAACATGGAGCTAGTTGATTGGAATAGATTGGCTGGTCAGAAAGCCCCTGAATCCTCTTGTTTACACACCCCCAGCAATGGGATTACAGACCAGCAATACTGCATCTGGATCCTCTCTGCACCTTCTCAATACTGGGATTAGAGGCAGGCAATGCTGTACCTGTTTTTTTCACATGATTGTTGGTGACTGAACTCATGTCTTCACATTTACATGGCAAGCACTCTGATGACTGAACTATTACCCAGCCCCTTCTCTGTAGTTTTTATTTTCATTTTTTATGGTAAGTGTGTGTTAATTAATTTTTAAGTCTCTACTACTACTACTACTACTACTACTACTACTACTACTACTACTACTATGTGTTGTGAGTATATATGTATACATATGTGATGATAGCGATGGAATCCATGGCTTTGCTCAAACTAAATGCTCTCCCATTGATATACCCAACCCACTCAGCTCCTATGTGGATTATTTTGAAAGATTTGTATATATTTTTTTTAATTTAGAGAATACTTTATTAGTTTTTGTAATCAAACCCACGTAGATAAGACCTTACATATTTAATACAGTGCGTTACCCCTGTACAAATGGAAAAAACTTAAGTTCAACATTTCTAGACCAATATGGCTGTTAATTTCTGTACAGTGCCAACTCAACACAGTAAACGGGGATACTTTTTTCCAAAGTTGACAGCACAGCTAAAGTTTCAAAAAATTCAAATTATATATCTATATCTATATATTTATATTTATATAAAAAGACCAATAATAGCAGTGTGTTATGCATCAACAGCAGCAACAGCTTTTCCAGGTTCTGCAGTCATCTGAACAAAACTGTAGAGACATCCAGCACACTCCATTAAAAAAAAAAAGTAAAAAAACAAAACCCGAGAAAACAGCACAGTTCTGTTACTCTTGTGGTACCTGGCACCATTTTTTTTTTAAATTAGCTTCTCAATCATCATCTGGAAAGAAAACATTCTGAGCAACATCATTAAAAACAGCTCTGATAAAGCACGGTCACTACTACGTATCATAAAGCAGGTACAAGCTATTTTACATCCACAGAGGTATGATACAGTACTGTCCTACATCTATAATACTAGAGGATACAATTTAAAAGGCATTATTTGAGACTTGATTCTACTTTTCCAGCAGAGGGCCCACGGGATGGTGTGACATAACTTTGTAAAGAAACATACTCTAGACAGGATTTCCTTTCACTAGTGGCACAGTTCTAAGGATTCATTCTCTTCATGAATGTCAGCTAAAACCATTATTAAAAAAATGAAGGGGCTGGGGATTTAGCTCAGTGGTAGAGTGCTTACCTAGGAAGCGCAAGGCCCTGGGTTCGGTCCCCAGCTCCGAAAAAAAAGAACCAAAAAAAAAAAAATGAAATATCCCTAAAACAAAACCGTATAACCACCGGATTCACATGAAGATGACCTAGTGGAGACAAGCTGGACCTCACCTTACCAACAAGCTATCAAATCTGTTATGTTTAAACAGTGAGACCTCCAAGGAAGGAGATGCCAAGTAGTGCTTCAAAGCTTCGGACCACAATCAAACACAGCATCCTTTTCAACAGGAGCAGAAGCTCATCTGAATATGCTCAAGGATGCTGACAACAACATTTAATCATCTCCTCACTCATCCAGGAAGAAGGGGAGATCAGTTACTACTGTACTTTATTGTGTTCAACCAAATCACCATGTTACAAAAATAGCAAGCTGCCATAATAAAAAATAAGGCTCCTCTATCCAGCACCAGATAGCATCATTTTACTTTCAAGCCTAGAAATTGCACACTTGTATATAAACCAACCGAAGATGAGGATTGAGAGTTCATCTTGGTGGATTTTTCCTTTGATGAATATGAAGTGTCCTTCCTTATCTTTTTTGATGACTTTTAATTGAAAATTGATTTTATTTGATATTAGAATGGCTACTCCAACTTGCTTCTTCTGACCATTTGCTTGGAAAGTTGTTTTCCAGCCTTTCACTCTGAGGTAGTGTCTGTCTTTGTCTCTTGGTGTGTTTCCTGTAGGCAGCAGAATGCAGGGTCCTCATTGCGTATCCAGTTTGTTAATCTATGTCTTTTTATTGGGGAGTTGAGGCCATTGATGTTGAGAGATATTAAGGAATAGTGATTATTGCTTCCTGTTATATTCATATTTGGATGTGAGGTTATGTTTGTGTGCTTTTCTTCTCTTTGTTTTGTTGCCAAGATGATTAGTTTCTTGCTTCTTCTAGGGTATAGCTTGCCTCCTTATGTTGGGCTTTACCCTTTATTATCCTTTGTAGTGCTGGATTTGTAGAAAGATATTGTGTAAATTTGGTTTTGTCATGGAATATCTTCGTTTCTCCATCTATGTTAATTGAGAGTTTTGCAGGATACAGTAACCTGGGCTGGCATTTGTGTTCTCTTAGGGTCTGTATGACCTCTGTCCAGGATCTTCTGGCCTTCATAGTTTCTGGCGAAAAGTCTGGTGTGATTCTGATAGGTCTGCCTTTATATGTTACTTGACCTTTTTCCCTTACTGCTTTTAATATTCTTTCTTTATTTTGTGCGTTTGGTGTTTTGACTATTATGTGACGGGAGGTGTTTCTTTTCTGGTCCAATCTATTTGGAGTTCTGTAGGCTTCTTGTATTCCTATGGGTATCTCTTTTTTTAGGTTAGGGAAGTTTTCTTCTATGATTTTGTTGAAGATATTTACTGGTCTTTGAGCTGGGAGTCTTCACTCTCTTCTATACCTATTATCCTTAGGTTTGATCTTCTCATTGAGTCCTGGATTTCCTGTATGTTTTGGACCAGTAGCTTTTTCTGCTTTACATTATCTTTGACAGTTGAGTCAATGATTTCTATGGAATCTTCTGCTCCCGAGATTCTCTCTTCCATCTCTTGTATTCTGTTGGTGAAGCTTGTATCTACAGCTCCTTGTCTTTTCTTTTGATTTTCTATGTCCAGGGTTGTTTCCATGTGTTCTTTCTTGATTGCTTCTATTTCCATTTTTAATTCCTTCAACTGTTTGATTGTGTTTTCCTGGAATTCTTTCAGGGATTTTTGTGTCTCCTCTCTATGGGCTTCTACTTGTTTATTTATGTTTTCCTGGAATTCTTTTTTTTTTTTTTTTTTTGGTTCTTTTTTTTTCCGGAGCTGGGGACCGAACCCAGGGCCTTGCGCTTCCTAGGTTTTCCTGGAATTCTTTCAGGCATTTTTGCGATTCCTCTCTGTAGGCTTCTACTTGTTCTCTAAGGGAGTTCTCCACGTCTTTCTTGAAGTCCTCCAGCATCATGATCAAATACGATTTTGAAACTAGATCTTGCTTTTCTGGTGTGTTTGGATATTCCATGTTTATTTTGGTGGGAGAATTGGGCTCCGATGATGCCATGTAGTCTTGGTTTCTGTTGCTTGGATTCCTGCGCTTGCCTCTCGCCATCAGATTATCTCTAGTGTTACTTTGTTCTGCTATTTCTGACCATGGCTAGACTCTCCTATAAGCCTGTTTGTCAGGAGTGCTGTAGACCTGTTTTCCTGTTTTCTTTCAGCCAGTTATGGGGACAGAGTGTTCTGCTTTCGGGCGTGTAGTTTTTCCTATCTACAGGTCTTCAGCTGTTCCTGTGGGCCTGTGTCTTGAGTTCACCAGGCAGGTTTCTTGCAGGGGAAAAGTTGGTCCTACCTGTGGTTCCAAGGCTCAAGTTTGCTCGTGGGGTACTGCCTAAGTCCTCTCCGCGGCGGCAGCAACCGGGAAGATCTGCGCCGCTCTTTCCGGGAGCCTCCGTGCACCAGGGTTCCAGATGGTGTTTGGTGTTTTCCTCTGGCGTCTGGACGTGCGCAGAGTGCAGTCTCTTCTGATTTGTATATTTTTAATTGCATGGGCTACTCCTTTCTTTGGAGACCACTATCATCACAGTTGCCTCAGCAGAACCCCCCCTCCCATTCTCTGGCCTTTTCTGCCTCACCTTTAGATATAGTGCTTGGGTTCTGACCACTCATAGATTCTACAAGCTGTGAGCTATGATCCTGTATCTTCCCAATCTTTTATCAAACCTTTTGCCTCTCAAATTAATTCCTGTGGGGCCTTCAAGATATCCCAGTGCCTCCTTCTGGAACCTTCCCTATGCTGTTAGTCTAGTTCAGTTCCCCCACCCCTTTACAATATCTCGGCTTTTGTGTTTCTCCAGACTGTGCCCTCTTTAGAGGGACTGAACATTTTTGTTTACTGCATGGCACATCTCAGTCAATATGTGATATTTTTTAAAGGAAACAGGCAAGCTGGCAGGTAGGAAGAACACATAGTCCTGACTTCCATTGAAACAAGAATTAGAGCTTCCAATGCTCTAATTGGAAAACTCCGAATCCTATGAGGCAGACACCAGGAGGATGATAACACCTATCAAAGGCAGTGAGTCACTTCGGGAGAAATACAAACACTGGTAGTTTGAGTAATGCAGCTTTGCTTTCTGTCAATGAGTTCTTGAGGATGCTGCCTCTCTCCATTCCTTCCATGGTCCATCACCTGTCAAGACTTCTACCAGTTCTCTGTCTTCTCTCCCACATCCCCCATGCCCACTACCCAAATCCCCCCAACTCTCACACCGACAACAACAAAAGATGATAGACATAGTTGATAATGTCATGCCAGCCTGTATCTGGTCCCATGTCTGATGCAATGTTTACTGCTCGTAGGGCATTTATTCTCATTCTCTCTAGCTGTCTTAGAGAGGTTAAGTCAACCAAGATCATAGAGCTGTCAAGATTCTAGAGAAGAGAATCAGGGACAATTGCTAGTGTAACACTGTGTGTACATGTCACCCAAATATCTTCTTATTTTGTTCCATTTTTGTAGTCATAGGCCTTTTAGAAGACTCAGGATTAGGCCAGGTGTAGTGATCCACCCAGACATATCTCCGTGAGTTTGAGGCCATTCTGGTCTACATTGTGAGTTTTAGGATAGCAAGAACTACATAGAGAGACCCTGTCTCAAAAAACCCAAAACAACCAAACAAGCAAACAAACAACCCATGGGTTGATAGGTTTTCTTGGCAGGGTTCAAAAAGTTTTTGAAAAAAATCCCATATTTTCTATCATTCCTCAAAACCTCTTTAGTGTTTAAAAATGTTTTTGACATAGGGAATAAAATATTTCCCCCAATTTTGATTTGGTGAGGGGTTGGGGGGGATTTAATGTAGTCCAGACAAGCTTCCAACTTCTTATGAGGCTGAGGCTGGCCTTGAGCTCCTGATTCTCCTACCTCTATCTTTCAAGAGCTAAGATAGCCAGTCAGTCAGACCCAGCTCTGCCTTTTATATAATACACTTGGTAGAGAGCCATACTATTTTTAAAATTTTATTTTTATCACACAAATCCCAAGTTAAATAACATTGTGGGCTTGGTCTGGGAATGGTCAGGGAAGGAAGAGTCTCAGCTGCAAGATCCAAGATTTCCTCCCCACCCCACCTACTCCTGCAAAACTGGTGAACTGGGTCACTCTAGCTACAGGGTCTGGAAATTGCCCCCTCCAAAGCACATAGGGTCCCTCTCTGAACCCTCCAATTTGAAGCCTGCAAATTTCATTAGAGTTGCTACACTAACAGATGTAAAATTGCTTCTAATGATATTTTTTGGTTTTGGTTTTGTTCTTTGAAGCATGATTTCTCTGCATAGTCCTGGCTGTCCTGGAACTCTGTCTATAGTCCAGGCTGCCCTAGAACTCAGAGATTCCCCTGCCTCTGCCTCTCTGCCTCTCTGCCTCTCTGCCTCTCTGCCTCTCTGCCTCTCTCTGTCTCTCTGCCTCTCTCTGCCTCTCTGCCTCTCTCTGCCTCTCTGCCTCTCTCTGCCTCTCTGCCTCTCTCTGCCTCTCTGCCTCTCTCTCTGCCTCTGCCAAGTGTGGTGTTGTAATGGCCCAGGACTACAGAGGAAAGGTTGCAGAGACCTTCAGTTCTGGATACCTCAAATGAGGATGGGAGGAGTCAGTTCCCTCCTCCACCCTAACTTGGTGCTGTACAGTTGGCTGGCCACCATCAACCCATCAGTGTAGTAGAATTTATTACACTGACAGTTATCAAGCTTCACTCCTTGTTGGACCTTATAAGGTTCCCACATCATACAGCCCCTGAGTATGCAGATGAAGCATCTTCCAACACCCTGTCCTGGTCAATAATACACAGACAAATAAACCTTTCCTCCAGAGACCCTGCCCTCCACCCCAGGGGCATAATTACCCATTTTTCTCTTCTAATAAATGAACCAGTTCTCAGAAGCTATTCCGGTGTGTGTGTTCTTTCTGCACACTCATCACTAACCAAGATCCTGCTCGCATCCACCCACCCTGCTGAGCTTCCCTCTTTCCAGTTCTGCCTGGTGTGCAATGGGTCTGACAACCCCAAGGGAGAAGCAGACCAAGGATTGCACCTAAGTGCTGGGATTAAAGGCATGTGCCACTGCTGCCTGTCTGGCAGCTTCTAATAATGCATGTTAAGCTGGCCTCATGTTTATTCAGCACCATCACTAGTGGCCTTTTCTTTTGTGAAGAAGAGGTATCTTAGGGCTTGCTGAAACAGGAAGGAACAGCAGGTACCTTCTGCTGGTGTTCTGTAGAGTCCTGTGCCAACAAAGATATTAACTGGCTTGAGGCAGGGAGTAGTGTATGGGCCTGGGCTTGAATCACTTATCAGTTTCAGTGGTGTCACTACTGCACATATCAACTTGTCCCCTGTCTGGTGGCAGATACCTGTCATCTCAGCCTCTTACAAGAAGAGTGGATATTTGAAACAAGCCTAAGCTATGCAGCGAGTCATCTCAAAATTCCAAACCAAAGAAACCAAACAGACAAAAAGTTCCCAACATGTATAAATGAAATACTACTCATCAAAAAGAAAAAAAATGTGTATTGAAATAATTTAGACATTAAGTGAGGGAATCTGGTTCCTGAAGACCATACCATGTATAATTTCATTAGCAGGAAGTCTGGGGAAGGCATAATTATGGTGACAACAGATCAGGGGTTGCCAGAGGTACAAAAGAAATATGGATTAATAGAAATGTTCCTTATCATAAGCCAACTGTGGTAGCACACATCAATAATCTCAGCACTCTAGACTATGGCAGAGGAACATGAGTTCAAGGCCAGCCTGGGATACAGGAAACTTCTCAGAAAGCCAAAGGGAGTGAGAGATTGTTAGAAATATAACATTACTAGCAAGAATCAATAAGCAAGCAATGTAGGGGTCATCTCTTTAACGTGCTTTAAATCTCTCCAGCAATTGACAAGACGAGAAGCTAAGCATTGTGTGTGCAAAGATTCACTGCTGTGATGATGAAAATAGTTTCTGTTCCTCCCAGAACTGGCTATGATACTACACACACACACATACACACACACACACATGTACATGCACACACATACATACTTTGTTTTCATTAGTACTTTATACAGATGTTAGCAACTCATCCTAAGAACAAACCTTGCAAGTAGGGATTGTCATTTCCTTTCCAGACGAAGAGCTCACAGGCTTAGAGATGTTAAGTGGCCCAGAATCATACAGCTAGTTAAATGATACAGCCAGGATGCTGACAAACAGCCTGTCTTTGATACAACATGGAGCTTTGCTAAGATATTCAACTGACACAGGTTCAGCCTGACTCTCTTCATAACCCCCCACATTCTGCGGATGGCAGGCCTTGTTTGACTTAGAAAGCAGTTTGGAAATCATTTATTGGTATTTGCTGACAATCTTCACTAGGGTTGGAGAATTGTTCTTATGGTCAGAAGCATGCCTTTTCCACTGCTCCACATGGAAGAATTAGAATGGGCAGTTGTTCTTAGAGAAGTTTAATGAGGCCCTGCTCTGTCTCAGCCAGCCAGAGCCTCATGGGTGAGACTTTAACCACTTGGTCATGAATGAATGAATGTATTGTGGGTT
Organism: Rattus norvegicus; assembly: GCF_021556685.1. NCBI lineage: Eukaryota > Metazoa > Chordata > Mammalia > Rodentia > Muridae > Rattus > Rattus norvegicus. The sequence goes on from NC_141543.1 coordinate 7,799,817, forward strand.
CCAGCAATGGATGAAGCAGTAGCGTCCTGGCCAGACTGATCCTGTGGCAAGTCTCTGGCATTTTCTCTTTCAGGACACCATGTGTATCTCCTGGTATCAGGCTTGGCAGCAAATGTCTTCTCCTGCCATGACATTTTGTGGCACTCAGTGTGTCCCTGCCACCATCCTGAGCCCTCTCTCTTTGGGAAATTCCTGATGAGGACATTTTCTCCACCTACCCTCATCTTAATGAGTCTATAGCACTTTCCATGATTCATATCTAGTTAGCCTCTGCTTTTTTTTAGTTCTGGACAGATCTCTGTGAGATGTTAGAAGAGACTTTGCAAAATTCTGGTTAAGAAAACTTGGTGTGTCCTGGGTGTTGGATTTTTGACAGACCACCACAACATTTATCCAGGGTCTAGTACACTGATACCCAAGCAAATTTTCTGAATTGTTAGCTTTAGGGATATCTCTGGAGGTAAATCTAATATTCTGGTTCTGGTAATGTGTGCTTCTGGTGACCCTTGGAAGAAGCTGGATGCAGAACAGCTCTCCACATCTAGGGAGGATGAAGGATGCATCAGCTCCCTTTGACCCCTTTTGGTTAGGGATCTTGTTTATTTTTTTTCTGTCAGTCTCTTTGTCACATTCTGTCTGCATTTTCAATGTCAAGTCTTACTTTTGCTTTTTCTGATCATCGTCTGTGTCTTCTTTGTCCTGCACTCTGATAGAATCAGAGCAATCCACCACCCAATCCCCTCTTGAACTTGTTCTTCATCATTTTAAGGATTGTTAAAAGAGAATTTCTCACTCTGGTGACAAGGTCTATTCTGGCAAACTCAAGACCTTCTGCCATCTTAAATGGCCCACCTCTAAGACAGATTGGCCCATGGAAGAACATTCAATTTAACTGTGATTTACTCCACATAAGCTATTATCTTTGGATGGCAAGGACATTGCAACCAAGCCCCCTATATTGTGGCTTGGTGATACCTTGTGGAAGAGCTAGCTAAATGCCTCAAACCCCTCTTGTTACAGTCCAGTGGGACCCCTTGAGTCTTATCAGACCTAAGTCTCAGAGGACCAGGAAATTTCTGTCCCCCACTTCATGTACAAGGTTCCTACCTAACCCCCCTGCCCTGCCTGACTTTCTGTGTTACCTACAGATCTTTTCCTGCATCACCTTATCCCCTTATCTATCTCCACCTCTAATCCCCTCCTAAGTCCCCTCATACAAAGTCTGATTCCAGATATCAAGGAAACCACAAAGAAGGAACCTTCACTTCTAGTAGAGTCACCACCTTACATCTATGTCAAACCTAGTCTATGGGGCCCCAAGATGGGGGCCAAATTGTGGCCCCTTTCATGGTCTATACCCCACTCTTGACCAGTAACTTCTATAACTGGAAAACTCACAATATTTCTTTCTCAGAGAAACCCAGTATTTAATTCCTCTCTTGGAGACTATTTTCTATTTCCATCAGTCAACTTGGGATGATTATCAACAACTTTTGCAGACCCTCTTTACCTTAGAGAAATGAAAACACATCATTGGGGAAGTCAGGAAACTGGTTAGTCAACAAATCCTGAGAGGATTGAGACTGTTTTGCTATTCAAGCACCCAGATTGGGACCCTGACACACCAGCAGGTATGCAGTCCCTTGAGGGCTTTCACCAGAATCTCTTGGGATGTTTCTAAGTGGCTGCCAGCTGGCTTACAAATTTGTCAAAATGTAGTCAGGTTATTCTGAGACCCAAGGAATCTCCCTGGAATGCCTCCTGGAAGCCTATTAGACTTATATCTTGATAGATCCAGAAGCAAAAGAAAATAGGAGGGTCACAAATATTACCTTTGTGGTCCAGTCTGCCCCTAATATACAAAAGAAACTTCTGAGGAGGGGACTTTGAAGGAGAAAACATGTCTAAATTGATTGAGGTTGTAGCCCAAGTTTTTAATAACTGGGACACCCCTGATGATTGGTAGATGAAACATGACTTGAGCTATTGTGGCTGCCTTCCAGAAACTAGAGGGTCCACTCCCAGGTTCAGATTTCAAAGGCAATACACAATTGATAAAGGCCAAGAGAAGCCTGTCACTGGGTACCTATAAATAAACCAATGTGCCAAATGCAAAGAATTAAGGCATTAAAGGGAGAATGACTTAAATGACCCCGCTCTAGCAAGACCAAGGTCCCAGGTTTGGATGAGAATTGAGTAGGTCAAGGTTGGATAACTCCCCTCTTTCAGCCCATGGTAATCTTGAAAGTAGACAGGAAACCAGTTGACTTTCTGGTAGACATGGGAGGCCACTATTCAGTGGTCAAGGAACCCTGGCAATGAGATGCACCTTGATGCAAGGTTCTAAACAATACCCTTGGACAACAAAACACCATGTGACTCTCAGAAAGGTACTGTTATACATTCTTTTCTGTTTATTCTTGAATGCTCCTGCTCCCTCATAGGGAGATACTTATTACACAAACTTCTTGCTTAAATTGCCTTTCATGATGAGGACATTAATGTAAGATTTAAACATAGGGGCTGCCGCCGCGGAGAGCTCGTAGGCAGCACCCCACGAGCAAACTTGAGCCTTGGGACCACAGGTAAGACCAACTTTTCTGCTGCAAGAGACCTGCCTGGTGAACTCAGGACACACAGAGGCAAAATTCCTCTAGGACTGGGCACTTCCTGTGTTTACCAGGAGTCCCAAACCCGCGGATCCCTGCCTGCAGCAGCTCTCTGCTCCCAAACCACTTGGGAGAGAGACCTCACCGCCTGGACAGGTGGGCACTCCAGAGACTGCAGAGCGGAAGAGACCACATATACTGCCCACCCCTGCTCACATCCCTGGCCCAAGAGGAAACTGTATACGGCCTCTGGGGTCCCGTAGAGGAGGGCCCAGGAGCGGCAGATCTGCTGCGTCTGAGACACCGTCAGAACCTGAAGGGACTGACCAGATAAACACTTCTCTGCATCCAAAACCCGTGGGAGGGAGAGCTAAACCTTCAGAGCGGCAGACACGCCTGGGAAACCAGAAGAGACTGCACTCTGCACACATCTCTGACGCCAGAGGAAAACACCAAACACCATCTGGAACCTTGGTGCACAGAAGCTCCCAGAAGGGGTGGCACAGATCTTCCTGGTTGCTGCCGCTGCGGAGAGCTCATAAGCAACACCCCATGAGCAAACTTGAGCCTTGGAACCACAGGTAAGACCAACTTTTCCCCTGCAAGAAACCTGCCTGGTGAACTCAAGACACAGGCCCACAGGAACAGCTGAAGACCTGTAGATAGGAAAAACTACACACCCGAAAGCAGAACACTCTGTTCCCATAACTGGCTGAAAGAAAACAGGAAAATAGACCTACAGCACTCCTGACACACAGGCTTATAGGACAGTATAGCCACTGTCAGAAATAGCAGAACAAAGTAACACTAGAGATAATCTGATGGCGAGAGGCAAGCGCAGGAACCCAAGCAACAGAAACCAAGACTACATGGCATCATCGGAGCCCAATTCTCCCACCAAAGCAAACACGGAATATCCAAACACACCAGAAAAGCAAGATCTATTTCAAAATCATATTTGATCATGATGATGGAGCACTTCAAGAAAGACATGAAGAACTCCCTTAGAGAAACACAGGAAAACATAAATAAACAAGTAGAAGCCTACAGAGAGGAATCGCAAAAATCCCTGAAAGAATTCCAGGAAAACACAATCAAACCGTTAAAAATTGAAATAGAAGCAATCAAGAAAGAACACATGGAAACAACCCTGGATATAGAAAACCAAAAGAAGAGACAAGGAGCTGTAGATACGAGCTTCACCAACAGAATACAAGAGATGGAAGAGAGAATCTCAGGAGCAGAAGATTCCATAGAAATCATTGACTCAACTGTCAAAGATAATGTAAAGCAGAAAAGGCTACTGGTCCAAAACATACAGGAAATCCAGGACTCAATGAGAAGATCAAACCTAAGGATAATAGGTATAGAAGAGAGTGAAGACTCCCAGCTCAAAGGACCAGTAAATATCTTCAACAAAATCATAGAAGAAAACTTCCCTAACCTAAAAAAAGAGATACCCATAGGCATACAAGAAGCCTACAGAACTCCAAATAGATTGGACCAGAAAAGAAACACCTCCCGTCACATAATAGTCAAAACACCAAATGCACAAAATAAAGAAAGAATATTAAAAGCAGTAAGGGAAAAAGGTCAAGTAACATATAAAGGCAGACCTATCAGAATCACACCGGACTTTTCGCCAGACACTATGAAAGCCAGAAGATACTGGACAGATATCATACAGATCCTAAGAGAACACAAATGCCAGCCCAGGTTGCTGTATCCTGCAAAACTCTCAATTAACATACATGGAGAAACCAAGATATTCCATGAAAAAACCAAATTTACACAATATCTTTCTACAAATCCAGCACTACAAAGGATAATAAATGGTAAAGCCCAACATAAGGAGGCAAGCTATACCCTAGAAGAAGCAAGAAACTAATCGTCTTGGCAAGAAAACAAAGAGAAGAAAAGCACACAAACATAATCTCATATCCAAATATGAATATAACAGGAAGCAATTATCACTATTCCCTAATATCTCTCAACATCAATGGCCTCAACTCCCCAATAAAAAGACATAGATTAACAAACTGGATACGCAACGAGGACCCTGCCATTCTGCTGCCTACAGGAAACACAGCTCAGAGACAAAGACAGACACTACCTCAGAGTGAAAGGCTGGAAAACAACTTTCCAAGCAAATGGTCGGAAGAAGCAAGCTGGATCTAATATCAAATAAAATCAATTTTCAACTAAAAGTCAAAAAAGATAAGGAAGGACACTTCATATTCATCAAAGGAAAAATCCACCAAGATGAACTCTCAATCCTAAATGTCTATGCCCCAAATACAAGGGCACCTACATACGTAAAAGAAACCTTACTAAAGCTCAAAACACACATTGCACCTCACACAATAATAGTAGGAGATTTCAACACCCCACTCTCATCAATGGACAGATCATGGAAACAGAAATTAAACAGAGACGTAGACAGACTAAGAGAAGTCATGAACCAAATGGACCTAACAGATATTTATAGAACATTCTATCCTAAAGCAAAAGGATATACATTCTTCTCAGCTCCTCATGGTACTTTCTGCAAAATTGACCGTATAATTGGTCAAAAAACGGGCCTCAGCAGGTACACAAAGATAGAAATAATGCCATGCATGCTATCAGACCAACACGGCCTAAAACTGGTCTTCAATAACAATAAGGGAAGAATGCCCACATATACTTGGAAATTGAACAATGCTCTACTCAATGATAACCTGGTCAAGGAAGAAATAAAGAAAGAAATTAAAGACTTTTTAGAATTTAATGAAAATGAAGGTACAACATACCCAAACTTATGGGACACAATGAAAGCTGTGCTTAGAGGAAAACTCATAGCTCTGAGTGCCTGCAGAAAGAAACAGGAAAGAGCATATGTCAGCAGCTTGACAGCACACCTAAAAGCTCTAGAACAAAAAGAAGCAAATATACCCAGGAGGAGTAGAAGGCAGGAAATATCAAACTCAGAGCTGAAATTAACCAAGTAGAAACAAAAAGGACCATAGAAAGAATCAACAGAACCAAAAGTTGGTTCCTTGAGAAAGTCAACAAGATAGATTAAACCCTTAGCCAGACTAATGAGAGGACACAGAGAGTGTATCCAAATTAACAAAATCAGAAATGAAAAGGGAGACATAACTACAGATTCAGAGGAAATTCAAAAAATCATCAGATCTTACTATAAAAGCCTATATTCGACAAAACTTGAAAATCTGCAGGAAATGGACAATTTCCTAGACAGATACCAGGTACCGAAGTTAAATCAGGAACAGATAAACCAGTTAAACAACCCCATAACTCCTAAGGAAATAGAAGCAGTCATTAAAGGTCTCCCAACCAATAAGATCCCAGGTCCAGATGGGTTTAGTGCAGAATTCTATAAGACCTTCATAGAAGTCCTCGTATCAATACTATCCAAACTATTCCACAAAATTGAAACAGATGGAGCACTACCGAATTCCTTCTATGAAGCCACAATTACTCTTATACCTAAACCACACAAAGACCCAACAAAGAAAGAGAACTTCAGACCAATTTCCCTTATGAATATCGATGCAAAAATACTCAATAAAATTCTGGCAAACCGAATCCAAGAGCACATCAAAACAATCATCCACCATGATCAAGTAGGCTTCATCCCAGGCATGCAGGGATGGTTTAATATACGGAAAACCATCAACGTGATCCATTATATAAACAAACTGAAAGAACAAAACCACATGATCATTCCATTAGATGCTGAGAAAGCATTTGACAAAATTCAACACCCCTTCATGATAAAAGTCCTGGAAAGAATAGGAATTCAAGGCCCATACATAAACATAATAAAAGCCATATACAGCAAACCAGTTGCTAACATTAAACTAAATGGAGAGAAACTTGAAGCAATCCCACTAAAATCAGGGACTAGACAAGGCTGCCCACTCTCTCCCTACTTATTCAATATAGTTCTTGAAGTTCTAGCCAGAGCAATCAGACAACAAAAGGAGGTCAAGGGGATACAGATTGGTAAAGAAGAAGTCAAAATATCACTATTTGCACATGATATGATAGTATATTTAAGTGATCCCAAAAGTTCCACCAGAGAACTCCTAAAGCTGATAAACAACTTCAGCAAAGGGGCTGGGTATAAAATTAAGTCAAATAAATCAGTAGCCTTCCTCTACACAAAAGAGAAACAAATTTGGGAAAGAAATTAGGGAAACGGCACCCTTCATAATAGACCCAAATAATATAAAGTACCACAGTGTGACTTTAACCAAGCAAGTAAAAGATCTGTACAATAAGAACTTCAAGACTCTGAAGAAAGAAATTGAAGAAGACCTCAGAAGATGGAAAGATCTTCCATGCTCATAGATTGGCAGGATTAATATAGTAAAAATGGCCATTTTACCAAAAGCAATCTACAGATTCAATGCACTCCCCATCAAAATACCAATCCAATTCTTCAAAGAGTTAGACAGAACAATTTACAAATTCATCTGGAATAACAAAAAACCTAGGATAGCTAAAACTATCCTCAACAATAAGAGGACTTCAGGGGGAATCACTATCCCTGAACTCAAGCAGTATTACAGAGCAATAGTGATAAAAAAAACTGCATGGTATTGGTACAGAGACAGACAGATAGACCAATGGAACAGAATTGAAGACCCAGAAATGAACCCACACACCTATGGGCACTTGATTTTTGACAAAGGAGCCAAAACCATCGAATGGAATAAAGATAGCATTTTCAGCAAATGGTGCTGGTTCAACTGGAGGTCAACATGTAGAAGAATGCAGATTGATCCATGCTTATCACCCTGTACAAAGCTTAAGTCCAAGTGGATCAAGGACCTCCACATAAAACCAGATACACTCAAACTAATAGAAGAAAAACTAGGGAAGCATCTGGAACACATGGGCACTGGAAAAAATTTCCTAAACAAAACACCAATGGCTTACGCTCTAAGATCAAGAATCGACAAATGGGATCTCATAAAACTGCAAAGCTTCTGTAAGGCAAAGGACACTGTGGTTAGGACAAAACGGCAACCAACAGATTGGGAAAAGATCTTTACCAATCCTACAACAGATAGAGGCCTTATATCCAAAATATACAAAGAACTCAAGAAGTTAGACCGCGGGGAGACAAATAACCCTATTAAAAAATGGGGTTCAGAGATAAACAAAGAATTCACAGCTGAGGAATGCCGAATGGCCGAGAAACACCTAAAGAAATGTTCAACATCTTTAGTCATAAGGGAAATGCAAATCAAAACAACCCTGAGATATCACCTCACACCAGTGAGAATGGCTAAGATCAAAAACTCAGGTGACAGCAGATGCTGACAAGGATGCGGAGAAAGAGGAACACTCCTCCATTGTTGGTGGGATTGTAGACTGGTACAACCATTCTGGAAATCAGTCCGGAGGTTCCTCAGAAAATTGGACTTCGAACTGCCTGAGGATCCGGCTATACCTCTCTTGGGAATATACCCAAATGATGCCCCAACATATAAAAAAGACACGTGCTCCACTATGTTCATCGAAGCCTTATTTATAATAGCCAGAAGCTGGAAAGAACCCAGATGCCCTTCAACAGAGGAATGGATACAGAAAGTGTGGTACATCTACACAATGGAATATTACTCAGCTATGAAAAACAATGACTTTATGAAATTCGTAGGCAAATGGTTGGAACTGGAAAATATCATCCTGAGTGAGCTAACCCAATCACAGAAAAACACACATCGTATGCACTCATTGATAAGTGGCTATTAGCCCAAATGCTTGAATTACCCTAGATGCCTAGAACAAATGAAACTCAAGACGGATGATCAAAATGTGAATGCTTCACTCCTTCTTTAAAAGGGGAAGAAGAATACCCTTGGCAGGGAATAGACAAGGCAAAGATTAAAACAGACACAGAAGGAACACCCATTCAGAGCCTGCCCCACATGTGGCCCATACATATACAGCCATCCAATTAGACAAGATGGATGAAGCAAAGAAGTGCAGGCTGACAGGAACCGGATGTAGATCTCTCCTGAGAGACACAGCCAGAATACAGCAAACACAGAGGCGAATGCCAGCAGCAAACCACTGAACTGAGAACAGGACCCCCGTTGAAGGAATCAGAGAAAGAACTGGAAGAGCTTGAAGGGGCTCGAGACCCCATATGTACAACAATGCCAAGCAACCAGAGCTTCCAGGGACTAAGCCACTACCTAAAGACTATACATGGACTGACCCTGGACTCTGACCTCATAGGTAGCAATGAATAGCCTAGTAAGAGCACCAGTGGAAGGGGAAGCCCTTGGTCCTGCCAAGACTGAACCCTCAGTGAACGTGATTGTTGGGGGGAGGGCGGTAATGGGGGGAGGATGGGGAGGGGAACACCCATAAAAAAGGGGACAGGGAGGGATTAGGGGGATGTTTGCCCGGAAACCGGGAAAGGGAATAACACTCGAAATGTATATAAAAAATACTCAAGTTAATAAACAAACAAACAAACAACAAACAAACAAACAAAACGTGTGTGGGTTGCACGGCACAATTCTCCTTTTTGACCGTATCTTCTCATAAGGTGGTGATGTGTCTTAGTTTCTCCCACACTCCTTTCCCCATCACTGGAGTGGGCAGACTCTTATTCAGTATTCACTAAATAACTGATGTTTACCCAGTATATTGACTTCGAAGTCGAAAAGTTTCCTGAGTTATCCCGACTTCACTGATACAATTTACTTGTAGAACATTCTGGGATTTCTCTATTTATTCAGTGAAGAATCATTTTGTTTTGCTTTGTTTTTCTCTACATTAATCTACAAGCTAAGGCTTTTGCTGCAATAAATGTGAAAATGTCAGCCTTTCTTCCCCCCCCCCCAAAAAAAGAGATTTAAACATAGAGCAGGTGAGAGCAGCCAGGGACAGGGTCCTTCAGGTTTTCACCTGTGCCCGGAGCTAAGGCTGTCCCAAAGCCCTCCATAGCCAAATCCTGTCTAGAGGGAGCTGGTTTTTCTGGAGGGCTCTCACTCTTATGATTATAGGCTCACAGGTCCATATAAGAAACAAGCTCCAGTCAGAGATGGCAAGACCAACTAACACCAGATATAACCAGATGGCAAGAGGTAAGAGCAAAAACCTAAGCAACAGAAACCAAAGCTACTTGGCATCATCAGAATCAAGGTCTCCCACTACAGCAAGTCCTAGATACTCCAACACACTGGAAAAGCAAGATTTGGATTTAAAAATCACACCTCATGATGATGACAGAGAACTTTAAGAAGGCTATATATAACTCCCTTAAAGAAATACAAAAGAACACAGGTAAACAACTAGAAGTCTTTAAATAGGAAACACAAAAATCCCTTAAATAATTAAAGAAAAACACAATCAAACAGGTGAAGGAATAGAACAAAATCATCCAGGATCTAAAAATGGAAAGAGAAATAATAAAGAAATAACAAAGAGAGACAACCTCGGAGGTAAAATACCTAGGAAAGAGAACATGAGTCCTAGATTCAAGCATCACCAACAGAATACAAGAATAGAAGAATCTCAAGGGCACAAACATTGACACAATAGTCAAAGAAAATGCAAAATGCAAAAAGTTCCTAACCCAAAACATCCAGGGAATCCAGGACTCAATGAGAAGACCAAACCTAAGGATAATAGGTATAGAAGAGAGTGAAGACTCCCAACTTAAAGGACCAGTAAATATCTTCAACAAAATCATAGAAGAAAACTTCCCTAACCTAAAGCAAGAGATGCCCATAAACATACAGGAAATCTATAGAACTCCAAATAGACCGGACCAGAAAAGAAATCTCTCCCATCATATAATCAAAACACCAAATGCACAAAACAAATTAAAAATATTAAAAGCAGTAAGGGGAAAATGTCAAGTAACATATAAAGGCAGACCTATCAGAATTACACCAGACTTCTCAACAGACACTATGAAAGTTAGATCCTGGGAAGATGTTACACAGACCCTAAGAAAACACAAATGCCAGTCCAGGATACTGAATCCACCAAAACTCTCAATTACCATAGATGGAGAAACCAAGATATCTCATGACAAAACCAATTTTACACAATATATTTCCACAAGTCCAGCTCTACAAAGGATAATAGATAGAAAATCCAACAGAAAGAGGGAAATTACATCCTAGAAAAAGCAAGAAATTAATGTTCTTTCAACTGACCCAAAAGAAGATAACCCCACAAACATAATTCCCCCTCTAACAACAAAAATAAGAGGAAACAGCAATCATTGGTTCCTAATATCTCTCAGCTTCAAAGGACTCAAGTCCCCAATAAAGAGACATAGACTAAAAGACTGGATGTGTAAACAGGACTCAGAATTTTGCTGCATATGGGAAACATATCTCAGTGACAAAGACAGACATTTCCTCAGAGTAAAAGGCTAGGAAAAAATTTTCCAAGCAAATAGTCACAAGAAACAAACTGGAGTAGCCATTCTACTATCAAATAAAATCTTCTGTTAACCAAAAGTTATCAAAAAAAGATAAGGAAGGACACTTCATATTTGTCAAAGAAAAAAAATCTCCCAAGATGAATTCTCAATCTATGCTCCAAATGCAAGGATACCCACATTTATATAAGAAACATTATTAAATCTCCAAGCACGCATTGCTCCACACACAATAATAGTAGGAGATTTCAACACTCCACTCACCTCAATTCTGATCATGGAAACAGAAACTAAACAGAGACACAGTGAAATTGACAGAAGTTATGAACTAAATGGATTTAACAGATATCTATAGAACATTTCATCCTAAAACAAAATAATATACCTTCTTCTCAGCACCTCATGGTACCTTCTCCAAAATTGACCATATAATCAGTCACAAAACAGGCTTCAACAAATACAAGATTGAAATGATCCCCTGCATCCTAACAGATCACCATGGACTAAGGCTGATGTTCAATAACAACAAAAACAGCAGAAAGCCCACATATACATGGAAACTAAACAATGCTCTACTCAATGATAAAATAATGGTCAAAGAAGAAATAGAGAAATAAAAGACTTTTTAGAATTTAATGAAAATGAAGGAACAATATACCAAAACTTATGGAACATGGTGAACGCAGCGCTAAGAGGAAAACTTAAAGCTCTGAGTGCCTCCAAAATGAAACTGGAGAGAGCATACACTGGCAGCTTGAGAGCCCTCCTGAAAGTTCTAGAAAAAAAGAAGCAAATACACTCAAGAAGAGTATACGGCAGAAAATAATCAACCTCAGAGATGAAATCAACCAAGTAGAAACAAAAAGAACTATACAAAGAATCAACAAAACCAGGAGCTGCTTCTTTGAGAAAATCAACAAGAAAGTCAACCCTTAGCCAGACTAACCAGAAGGCACAGAGATATTATCCAAATTAACAAAATCAGAAATGAAAAGGGAGACATAACAACAGAAACAGAGGAATTTTGAAAAATTATCAGATCCAACTATATTCAACATAACTGAAAAATCTGGATGAAATGGATAATTTTCTAGACAGATATCAGGTACCAAAGCAAAATGAGGATCATATAAACATTAACATTAAACAGTCCCACAACCCCCAGAGAAATAGAAGCAGTTGTTAAAATTCAACCAAAAAACAAAACAAAACAAAAACAAACAAACAAACAAAAAAATCAGATGGGTATAGTGCAGAATTCTGTCAGACCTTCAAAGAATACCTAATACCAATACTCTTCAAACTATACCACAAAATAGAAACAGAACTTAAACTACCCAATTTGTTCTTTGAAGCCACAATTATGCTTATACCTAAAACACACAAGACCCTGCAAAAAAAGAGAACTTAAGATCAATTTCCCTATGAATATTAATGTGAAAATGCTCAATAAAATTCTTGCAAACAGAATCCAAGAACTCACAAAAATGATATTCACCATGATCAAGTAGGCTTCATCCCAGGGATGAAGGGATGGTTCAATATATGGAAATCCATCAATGTAGTCCACTATATAAACAAACTAAAACACACCCACCCACACACACACACACACACACACACACACACACACACACACACACACACACACACAAGCATTTGACAAAATTCAACACCCCTTCAGTATAAAAGTCTTGGAAAAATCAGTAATTCCAGGCCCATACCTAAATGTAAAGCAGTATACAGCAAACCAGTAGCCAATATCAAAGTAAATGGAGAGAAACATGAAGCAATTCCATTAAAATCAGGGACTAGACAAGGCTGCCCACTCTTTCCCTTCCTATTCAATATAGTACTTTTTCTGTTGCCACAAAGCATTTTTCCCTAAAGGAACAAGAATCTGTTAGGCTTGAATTGAACCTCTTCCAGGATCTCGAGACTCACGGAAGCAGTGATCAATGCAAAAGCAAGAGTTTAATCATTCTAACATGTTGGGGCTATCCCACCTCAAGGGGAGACGACCTTGAGCAGACTCAAAAAGGGAGTTATATACTTTGAAAACAATTGGGGCAGAATTTGCACAATGGTAACTAGGCAGGGTACTATTGGTGGGGCAAAGTGACCTTCAAACTGACTCGTGGCCAGCAGACTGTTCCAGGACTTTCTGAGGGGTTTGGATGGGGAGTTACAGGTGGCTTTTTTCAACAGTTTGGCTTGTAGCTATTCCAGGAACTAAACTAGCTCTACTCATCCTGGAAGGGAGGGGTCTTTTTTTTTTTGGTTCTTTTTTTCGGAGCTGGGGAGGGAGGGGTCTTTTTGTGCTCAGAGGTTTGTGGTAGAATTTTCCCACTGGCCTCAGATTGACCCCAACTCTGACTCTTTCACCACAACCTGAAGTGTATGTTAAATTGGAAGATCTAGAAACTAATCGATAGAAAGAGCCCAATGTTCATTTAATATTAGGCCAGAATATGGTTGTGGCTCTCCAGAAAATGAATAAAGTCCCACATGTCTACCACTCTGATGCATTCAACCAGGACAGCATTCTGAAGACCACTAGACAAATGAACCCACTAAGAGGAGACATCTCAAAAGGAAGTAGGCCAGACTCTTGGGAAAACATCAAGACTTTAACTTCTCAAGCCAAAACTTTGGGGAAACAACAAGGACACAATACTGTAGACCCAAAAGAATGATGCTATTATGTTAGATGGCTATATTAATTCTCAGCATGCCAATGCAGAATCCAAATGCCTTTTGTTAAGGAGGATAAAAGGCACACCTGTAATAGGACACAATATGATTGTTTTTAGAGTTTTTATTGCCATTTCCAGGAATACAAAGAGAAGTCTCAGAGATGGCCTATACAATTAGTAAAACTACTAATATTACAGCAAAAACATTAACAGAAATTAATTGAGACATGGCAGAATTGAGAATCACAGTTTAAAAAATAGAACCATTATAAATTGTTTGTTGCTCAAGCATAATCTTGTGCTCATAGGTAAGCACTGGGGGAAACCAGGAATGTTAAACACACAGGGAATGAAGGTGATTTATAGTCTGGTGACCTTTGCAGTTTCTGTGTGGCTGAGTCTACACCAGATCCTTCCCCAGACCTTTATCAGGAATTGTTCTTTTCATTATATAGAACTTATTTTTATAGAAGCTATCACATGCACTTTACAAAGAATTTCAATGTAGTCATGTCTTAGGCTTTACGCTGTACACAGATTAAGTTAATTTCACCAAATTGTGCTGTGCTGTTTAAGCCTAAATATAAACAACTTGGGCTCAGACTCTTGTCTTGAAATTTGAACCAGTACTTGCTCCTGAATCATGTTGAACTGAACCAACTTCTTATCTCTCACCTTTCTGGCCTTGGTGGTTGCAGAGACCCCACATGGGGAAGCATGGAAAGGGTTGGAGGAAGGGTACCTGGAAGGAGCTGGAGGGAGGAAAAAGTGGTGAAAGTGATATACTTCTATTTCAATTAGAATGTATTTAAGAGGCTGGAGAGATAGCTCAGCTGTTAAGAGCATGCGTTGCTCTTGCAAAGAATCTAGGTCCAATTCTCAGCTCCTGTTCTTCTGACGTCCACAGGGGCCAAACACATGTGTACTACAAATACATACATGTGTGCTATAAATATGCACAGATGTGCTGTAAATACATACATGTGTGCTGTGTCTACACACATGTAAGCAAAACACTCACACATTAAGTAAACAAGTCCAATAAAAAGTTACTGTGGAAACAAATTGCAAAGAGCAAGTCTGAAAGGAGGCAGGGACCAGTAGCCAATCAGGTCAGGATATAGACATTATTATGATTTGAATATGGCTTGATTAATGAAAGTTCATGCCCTAGAAACTTGATCCCCCTAATTTAAAGAACTAAAAGGGAGTGCAACTCTGAAGAGGTAGAACCTAAAGGTAGCTAATAGAAATGACTCTGATTGGAAAGGATTAATGCTAAGTCTTAGGGAGTGGGTTGGGCCTCCTGGTAATGGTTGGTTTGAAGGCTGAGCTGGGCTTCTCCAGTGTCATCCTCTTACCATGTGACTCTAGAACTGTCTCACACATTTGTACCATGTGATGCCATATGCCATGTAGTGATGCCATGAGAGGGGGCCCTCAACAGATACCTATTTTGTGCCCAACTACACGAATCATGAAACAAATAAACCTCTTTAAAAATATACATATCATTCAGTATTGGGTATTTTGTTATAAGAACACAAACCAGATGAGGACAGATAACTGCCTGTTTCTGTAGCTTTAACAATACTCACATCTTTGTCTATGTTCAAAAAAGCTTGGGATGTAATTCTATATTTGTTTTGATATATCATTGTCTTAGTATTGTCTTTTGTGGTCTTAACAACCTGCAAAATTATCTGTTTGTCAGAAGAATGCCTTGGCAGACTTCTGAGTGCCTTGTTAGGTCCTGGTTGCACTTTTCTCTTTTTCCTAATGGAAGAAGCAATTTTTATACATCCTAACTCCTAGAAGTCATTCTGAAATCCTGACCTATGGGGAGCAGTCTACTGTGTTTCCTCAGTAGCCAGCAGGACAACTTGCATACAAAAACACTCTGTGAGTGCTCAGAGAACTTACTGGAACCTGGTGGAGCTGTGTTACTGCTGAGGTAGTTTGTACTTTTCATTTCATTTCATTTCATTTCTTTTCTTTCTTTTTTTAAAAAAGTATGGAATAGAGTTTATTCAGGGCAAGGGGAGGGGAGTCAAGAGGGTAGTAGAGGTGTGTGGGGGGGAGAGGAGAAGTAGAGGAGTAGAGGCTGGCCATGAGCATGTGGAGAGAGAGATAGGGGAAGGGAATGGGGAGAGAGTGGAAGTAAGAAGAGAAGAAGAGCAGGCATTTGTATTTTCAAGATTTAAGAACACTTGTAAAAATTTTAATTCATTAATGAAGGAACCAGTATTATTGTCAGAGCTCAGTCAGCAGCACTGAAGAGCTGGGCTTATAGGTGGACATCATGAAGCTCTTAGCATAAGATATATAGTTACATACAAAATTGGTTAACATTTGGCAGGGCAAATCACAACCTAAGGGTTGGTTCTCAACCTGTGGCTCACAATCCATTTGGTGAAGTGGGAGTTGAATGACCCTTTCAAAGGGTCATCGAAGACCATCTATGTTACAATTTATAACCATAGCAAAATTATAGCTATAAAGTAGCAACGAAAATAATTTTATGATTGGGTGGTTACCACAACATGAGAAACTTTATTAAATGATCTAATAAAATAGTTAGCAATGAGGTTAAATGTTTGTGCTTTCATGGGCAGACCTGAAAGCACTCAAAAGGATATGGAGAAGTATGTTTGTCTAATCATCTCCTTAATTCCAACAGTGGGGTTCAGTGGGGTTTTGTTGTTGTTGTTTTGTTTTTCTCTAAAAGCACAGGTGGGATGTGGTAGCAAATGTTTATAATTCCATCATTTGAAATTCCATTCTGAGGCCAGCCAGGGCTATATGTAAATCCTGTCTCATAAATAAATAAATAAATAAATAAATAAATAAATAAATAAATAAATAAATAAATAAATAAATAAATAGTATAACATAGGATTGTGGCTTCTTAGAAACACATTAGATGGAAATCTTCCCGGCACCTTCTTCATACTCTGCATCAGCAACAACTGTGCTGCTACTTATTGAATAGTTACGTCCTAGGATAATGTTTTTGGTTATTGCAGTAGGTATTGAACCGAGGACCTTGAGCAGGCTAGAGAAGCGTTCCAACACAGAGTGTTTGTGCTTTTTGTTTTGAAGTCTCATTAAGTTGCCAGGTTGGTCTTGACCTCATTCTAGCCTCTGAGTAACTGGAACTCCAAATCTACTCCATGAGATGTAGAGGGCACAAAGTCCTCAGGCTCCCAGATAAGCACTAGAGAAGTCAAGGATGTTAAAGTGTACAAGCTTGTGTCTTCAATAGAATGGATGTGTACCTGTTTTCCACACAGAAGGCTGGGAATGGGTGTTATTAGCCTGGCAATCTTTTGCTATTATGTAGGGCCAGGCCACACCTGATTCCCCAGACTATTACGTTTGCTTTTCAGTCAATAAAACCCATCATTAAGGGAGATGTCATGTGTATGTCATAGTCTGCTGATATCTATGTTATCTTTGTCAGAGACCATGCCAGACCCTAGGTTCTTAAGCTGTAGAACCCACCTTCATGATAAATGTCACATGTACTTTGCAAAAGAGTTTCCTTGTAGTCACATGGGATTGTATACATGGGATTATGCTAATTGTTATCAGGAAACTTTTTTTCAAAATTGTGCTGTACTTAAATATGTATAAAATAAACTGCCTGGAGTCAGACTCTAGACGTTTGAACCAGCTGGCCTAACTATATCATGCTAGCCTTGGCATATGTGGAGTTCAGAGGTTGACTTTGAGTATCTTTCTCTATTGCTCTCCATTTCAACTGTTGTCAAGACTGTTCTCACTAAATCTAGAACTGGTGGCCAGCGAGCCCAGGGAATCTGTGTGCTTCTGTTCTGTTGGGGCTACAGGTGCTTGCTTCCACAATCAGCTTTTATGTGACTGCTAGAATCTGAACTCTGTTTGCCACAGCAAGCATTTTATCCTGAGTCATCTCCCTGGCCCACTGTGACCCTCTTAATCAGACCAACTGTGCCAACCTGTAAATACCCCTTAGGATCAGTCCTGCTGGAATTTTCTCCATGAGAATGGGATGGGAAATAGGGAGTAGCTACTAGAAAGTTCCAGATGCCAGGGACCCAAGAGGTTCCCAGGACCCAACAGGGATGACATTAGCTGAAGTTCCCAACAAAGCAGAAAGAGAACCTGTAGAGACCATATATAGTAGAAAGGCATAATCCCAAGTGGAGGGGTGGGGCCACCCGCCCATCTCAAAAATATTAATTTAGAATTTCTTCTGTCAAAAGGAAATACAGGGACAAAGAGTGGTGCAGAAACTGAAGGAAAGGCCATCCAGATACTGCCCTACCTGGGGATCCATCCCATCTGCAGACACTAATCCTAGACACTATTGCTGATGCCAAAAAGTGCATGCTGACAGGAGCCTGATATAGTTCTCTCCTGAGAGAGTCAGCCACAGACTGACAAAAACAGGGGCAGATGTTCCCAGCCAACCATTGGACTAAGAACGGGGTCCCCAATGGAGGAGTTAGGGGAAGGACTGAAGGGATTTGCAACACCATAGGAAGAACAACAATATCAACAAACCAGACACCCCAGAGCTCCCAGGGACTAAACCACCAACCAAAGAGTGCACATGGGAGGACCCATGGCTCTATCTGCATATGTAGCAGAGGATTGCTCCATCTGGCATCAATGGGAGGGGAGGCCCTTGGTCCTCTGGAAGCTCAATGCTAGTGCAGTAAGTGGAAGTGGGTGGGTGGGTGGGTGGGTGTGGGAGCATCCTCATAGAAGCAGGGGGAGGGGGATGAGATAGGGGTTTCTGGAGGGGAAACTGGGAAAGGAAATAACATTTGAAATGTAAAGAAAGAAAATATCCAATAAAAGAAAGAAAAAATGGGGTACACCTCTAAACAGAAAATTCTCAACAGAGGAATCGTGAATGACTGAGAAGCCCTTACAGTAATGTTCAAAGTCCTTAGTGATCAGGGAAATGCAAAATAAAACAACTCTGAGATTCTATCTACTGGTGGGTTAGAATGGCTAAAATTAACAACTCAAGTGATAGCATACTCCACTGGGGATGTGGAGCAAGGGGAACACTCCTCCATTGCTGGTGGGAGTGCAAACTTGTACAATCACTTTGGAAATCAATTTGGTAGTTTTCCAGAAAACCGAGAATAATTCTACCTCAAGACACAGCTATAACATTCCTGGGCATATTCCAAAAAGGTGTCTATCATCCCACAAATACACTTCCTCTACTATGTTCATAGCAGCTTTGTTCATAATAGCAGAAATTGGAAACAGCCTAGATATTCTTCAACTGAAGAATGGGTAAAGAAAATGTGATACATCTACACAATGGAATACTATTCAGCTATTAAAAACAAAAACATCACCTGGAGAAATGGCTTAGCAGTTAAGAATGCTAACTGCTCTTCCAAAGGTTCATTCCAAAAGGTTCTATGTTCATTTCTCAGAACCTACAGGATGGTTCATAAACATCTGTAATGGGATCCAATGACCTCTTCCAATATGTCTGAGGACAGCTATAGTGTACTTATATAAATAAAATAAATAAATCTTTAAAAAAGAACCCCAAAGACACCATGCAGGCAAATGGATGGAACCTGAGACTATCATCCTGAGTAAGGTAACCCAGTCCCCAAAGGACATGCATTGTATGTACTCACTTATAAGTGGATGTTAGCTATAAAATACAGGTGCCATGCTACACTCCACAGACTCAAAGAAGATGAGCAAGAAGTAATGTCCAAACAAGAAGGCTTGAATCTCATTTAGAAGGGGGAATAAAATGGCCATAAGAGGCAGATGGAGGGAAGGAACTGGATGGGAGAGGGGACAGTGAGGGGTTTCATGGGGATTCTGGAAAAGGTATGGGGAGGGACAAGAGAAATGGCTAAATAGTTAGGAGAATGAATGAAAATCTGCAACTGATGGGGAATAGGGAAGGGGGGCATCTCTAGGATGTGACAGAGGCCCGGGATAGGGGAAGTAGCCAAGAATCAATGGGGATGTGACTTAACTGTGATTCACAGCACTGCAGATATGGAACCTGAAGAGGCCACCTCCTGTAGCCAAGCAGGAACCCCAGTGGAACCACAAAACTTTTGACCCAAAATTTATCCTGTCTACAAGAAATCCAGGGATGGAGGATGGCCAACCAATAACTGGCTCAACTTAAGATCCATTCCATGAGTAAACAATGATCTCTGACACTAATACTGATACTCTGTTATGTTTGCATACAGGAACCTAGCATGGCTGTCCTCTGAGAACCTCCACCCAGAAGCTAGCTCAGACAGATGCAGACACCCACAGCCAAACAGTGGAAAGAGCTTGGGGACTCTTTTGGAAGAGTAGGAAGAAGGATTCTAGGCCCTAGGAGGATAAGAACGCCACAGGAAGACCAAAAGAGTCAACCAACCAGGATTCTTGGGGCTCTTAAGAGATTAACCACCAACCAAAGAGTATACACAGACTGGACCTAGGCCTCTCTGTATATATGTAGCAGATATGCAGCTTGGTCTTGTGGGTCCTGAACAAATGGAGTGGGGGCTATTCCAAAAGCTGTTGCTTATCCATGGTATATGTTCTAGCTGGACTGCACTGACTGGCCTCAATTTGAAAGAATACACCTAGCTCCTCAGAGGCTTGATATGCCTATGTGGGAATATACCGGGGGCAGGGGCACTTTACCAACTCTCTCAGAGGAGAAGAGCAGAGGGAAAATATTGTGTGAGGGGGTTACTGGGATGGAGGTCAAAGCACAGGATGTAAAGTGAATAATAATTTTTTTAAAGTTCAAAATTCAAAGTCTCTTCTGAGATTCATGCAATCTCTTAACTGTAATACCATATAAAATCAAAATCAAAAGGCAGATCACATACTTCCAACATATCATGGCACAGGATATACATTAACACCCCAAAATGTCATAGTGAAAAAATACTGGACCAAAGCAAGACCCATTGGGCAAACTCCAACTTTGAATCTCCACATCTGATGTCCAACTCCTTCCAGCTATGATGACTGCAACATACTTCTTGATCTTGGGCTGGTTCTGTTAGAGTTTTTCTCCATAGGTATCCCATGGCTCTAGCATCTTTAACATCGTAGGTTCTCCTGTTTTTGCACAAAGTGCGTTTCTAGTAGACTGAGTACTCCTCAGTACATCATTTGCTTGTGAGATGTGCTGTGTGCGTGCCTGATGCTGATGCATGGCTGTATATTATTTCCACATAAAACTAGGCCACAAAACAATTCGTGCTTTCTACCTCTAATAAGATTTGAGTTGCTTCTGGGTTTGCTTTGAGTGCTCTATTGCAAATGAGGCTCTTATGAGCATTGTGAAGTCTTTATCTACTGCTCACATGTAAGGAATTTTGTCCTCTCCCATGTGTTTTTCTACCTTTATTTCTTGATGTGATATGGCAAGATGTGTTTCAAAGCCACAACAACAAAATCAAAGTATAGAGTTTGGGATGTAACTCAGTGACCACTCACCTAGCATGGTCAAGATCCTAGTTCAAAGACTGGAGAGTTGTTTTGGTGGGTTTATGGATGGGAAGCAGGTCTTACTAAATAGACCTAGCTAATCTCCAACTCACCATCATCTTGCTTCTGCCTCTCAAATACTGTGCTAACAGATGTGTACCAACACACCAAGTTCCTAGACAATTTTTGTGTATGAGATGTTTGACCCTTCGACCTTGTGCTGCATCCCACCATGTGCCACTGCTCCAGGCCTGAGCTCTTTTCATCTGACCTAAACCCACACCACAATCCCTAAAAAATTCAGAAATTCCCCAGGGGAGTTAGGCATGAGGGAAACAATATACTCCTGTTATCCCAGCACTCAGGAAGTTGGAACAGGAGGACCAAGTGTTTGAGGCCATCCTGCGCTACATAAGAAGATCCTACCTTAAAACAAACAAAATGAGAACAGAAATCTAGTCATCTTGTGATCTGTCTTCCCTCCTCACTCTTAGTCCTCTATCCATTCCTGTTCTCTCCAGACCTCTTCCTCAGCTCCCTTACAGCTCCTCCAATTCTTTCATCTTTTGTCCAAATGAGATGCTTTTTAGATCACCTTCATGTGGGGCAAGTGGACTGTGCCACCAGACAGAAGGACTGGTATGGTTGAGTGAGCTCAGATTTCATGAATCTCAGAATTGTGGATGGTAGGAGTGGAGCCACTCATTGCCTACCTCTACCTGCTTGGGAACACATAACCATGACGACACCCCCTAGAGTTCTCAAGAGGCAGGGTACAGCCCAGCACCTTCACACCTGGCCCAAGCAACAGTGATCTATTCTGAGATACACTATTTAAAATTAAAGTGCAACGGGGCAAAGTGTGACTGGGACATATTACATAAACGCTCTGTAGTTTGTTTTGCTCTTAGCTTGAAGCTCTTCCTAGCAGGTTAAAGGGAAGAGAAAGACACAGATTGTTAATTAAAAGAATGATATAGTTTGGGCACAGTAGTAAAGTTGGACTTGTTCAATTTTACAACAGGGTCTCATGTAGCCCAGACTGGCCTACAGGCATATGTAGCCAAGGATAACCTTGAATTTCTGGTCTTTGAGTGCTAGGATTGCTGGCCTATTGTGGGGAATGAACCCAGGGCTTCTTTTACAACTAGGCAAGCACTCTACCACTTCTGCTACACACCCAGCCCTATAGATTTATTAGAGCTACATCCAAAGCAAGCCCATCATCAGAGACTCTTGGGACAGCCCCTTAGCCTAAGCTTCTCCTAGGAGAGAAGCTTTCAGAGAGGAATCTGAAGGAGAGGAAGCCATCGTGATAGCTCACTCTCCCTCAAAGCATAGTGTCAGGGATTAAAAGAAAGAGCCACCCACTTTCTTTTTTTTTTTTATTATTAACTTGAGTATTTCTTATATACATTTCAAGTGTTATTCCCTTTCCCGGTTTCCGGACAAACATCACCCTCCCCCCTCCCCTTCCTTATGGGTGTTCCCCTCCCAAACCTTCCCCCATTGCCACCCTCCCCGCATAGTCTAGTTCACTGGGGGTTCAGTCTTAGCAGGACCCAGGGCTTCCCCTTCCACTGGTGCTCTTACTAGGATATTCATTGCTACCTATGGGGACAGAGTCCAGGGTCAGTCCATGTATAGTCTTTAGGTAGTGGCTTAGTCCCTGGAAGCTCTGGTTGCTTGACATTGTTGTACTTTTGGGGTCTCGAGCACCTTCAAGCTCTTCCAGTTCTTTCTCTGATTCCTTCAACGGGGGACCTATTCTCAGTTCAGTGGTTTGCTGCTGGCATTCGCCTCTGTATTTGCTGTATTCTGGCTGTGTCTCTCAGGAGCGATCTACATCCGGCTCCTGTCGGTCTGCACTTCTTTGCTTCATCCATCTTGTCTAATTGGGTGGCTGTATATGTATGGGCCACCTGTGGGGCAGGCTCTGAATGGGTGTTCCTTCAGTCTCTGTTTTAATCTTTGCCTCTCCCTTCCCTGCCAAGGGTATTCTTTTTCCTCATTTAAAGAAGGAGTGAAGCATTCACATTTTGATCATCCGTCTTGAGTTTCCTTTGTTCTAGGGATCTAGGGTAATTCAAGCATTTGGGCTAATAGCCACTTATCAATGAGTGCATACCATGTATGTCTTTCTGTGAGTGGGTTAGCTCACTCAGGATGATATTTTCCAGTTCCAACCATTTGCCTACGAATTTCATAAACTCGTTGTTTTTGATAGCTGAGTAATATTCCATTGTGTAGATGTACCACATTTTCTGTATCCATTCCTCTGTTGAAGGGCATCTGGGTTCTTTCCAGTTTCTGGCTATTATAAATAAGGCTGCGATGAACATAGTGGAGCACGTGTCTCTTTTATATGTTGGGGCATCTTTTGGGTATATGCCCAAGAGAGGTATGGCTGGATCCTCAGGCAGTTCAATGTCCAATTTTCTGAGGAACCTCCAGACTGATTTCCAGAATGGTTTTACCAGTCTGCAATCCCACCAACAATGGAGGAGTGTTCCTCTTTCTCCACATCCTCGCCAGCATCTGCTGTCACCTGAGTTTTTGATCTTAGCCATTCTCACTGGTGTGAGGTGAAATCTCAGGGTTGTTTTGATTTGCATTTCCCTTATGACTAAAGATGTTGAACATTTCTTTAGGTGTTTCTCAGCCATTCGGCATTCCTCAGCTGTGAATTCTTTGTTTAGCTCTGAACCCCATTTTTTAATAGGGTTATTTGTTTCCATGCGGTCTAACTTCTTGAGTTCTTTGTATATTTTGGATATAAGGCCTCTATCTGTTATAGGATTGGTAAAGATCTTTTCCCAATCTGTTGGTTGCCGTTTTGTCCTAACCACAGTGTCCTTTGCCTTACAGAAGCTTTGCAGTTTTATGAGATCCCATTTGTCTATTCTTGATCTTAGAGCATAAGCCATTGGTGTTTTGTTCAGGAAATTTTTTCCAGTGCCCATGTGTTCCAGATGCTTCCCTAGTTTTTCTTCTATTAGTTTGAGTGTGTCTGGTAGATGTGGAGGTCCTTGATCCACTTGGACTTAAGCTTTGTACAGGGTGATAAGCATGGATCGATCTGCATTCTTCTACATGTTGCCCTCCAGTTGAACCAGCACCATTTGCTGAAAATGCTATCTTTTTTCCATTGGATGGTTTTGGCTCCTTTGTCAAAAATCAAGTGACCATAGGTGTGTGGGTTCATTTCTGGGTCTTCAATTCTATTCCATTGGTCTATCTGTCTGTCTCTGTACCAATACCATGCAGTTTTTATCACTATTGCTCTGTAATACTGCTTGAGTTCAGGGATAGTGATTCCCCCTGAAGTCCTCTTATTGTTGAGGATAGCTTTAGCTATCCTGGGTTTTTTGTTATTCCAGATGAATTTGCAAATTGTTCTGTCTAACTCTTTGAAGAATTGGATTGGTATTTTGATGGGGATTGCATTGAATCTGTAGATTGCTTTTGGTAAAATGGCCATTTTTACTATATTAATCCTGCCAATCCATGAGCATGGGAGATCTTTCCATCTTCTGAGGTCTTCTTCAATTTCTTTCCTCAGTGTCTTGAAGTTCTTATTGTACAGATCTTTTACTTGCTTGGTTAAAGTCACACCGAGGTACTTTATATTATTTGGGTCTATTATGAAGGGTGTCGTTTCCCTAATTTCTTTCTCAGCTTGTTTCTCTTTTGTATAGAGGAAGGCAACTGATTTATTTGAGTTAATTTTATACCCAGCCACTTTGCTGAAGTTGTTTATCAGCTTTAGTAGTTCTCTGGTGGAACTTTTGGGATCACTTAAATATACTATCATGTCGTCTGCAAATAGTGATATTTTGACCTCTTCTTTTCCGATCTGTATCCCCTTGATCTCCTTTTGTTGTCTGATTGCTCTGGCTAGAACTTCAAGAACTATATTGAATAAGTAGGGAGATCACACCAGACTTCTTGCCAGAAACTATGAAGGCCAGAAGATCCTGGACTGATGTCATACAGACCCTAAGAGAACACAAATGCCAGCCCAGGTTACTGTATCCTGCAAAACTCTCAATTAACATAGATGGAGAAACCAAGATATTCCATGACAAAACCAAATTTACACAATATCTTTCTACAAATCCAGCACTACAAAGGATAATAAATGGTAAAGCCCAACATAAGGAGGCAAGCTATACCCTAGAAGAAGCAAGAAACTAATCGTCTTGGCAACAAAACAAAGAGAATGAAAGCACACAAACATAACCTCACATCCAAATATGAATATAACGGGAAGCAATAATCACTATTCCTTAATATCTCTCAACATCAATGGCCTTAACTCCCCAATAAAAAGACATAGATTAACAAACTGGATACGCAACGAGGACCCTGCATTCTGCTGCCTACAGGAAACACACCTCAGAGACAAAGACAGACATTACCTCAGAGTGAAAGGCTGGAAAACAATTTTCCAAGCAAATGGTCAGAAGAAGCAAGCTGGAGTAGCCATTCTAATATCAAATAAAATCAATTTTCAACTAAAAGTCATCAAAAAAGATAAGGAAGGACACTTCATATTCATCAAAGGAAAAATCCACCAAGATGAACTCTCAATCCTAAATATCTCTGCCCCAAATACAAGGGCACCTACATATGTAAAAGAAACCTTACTAAAGCTCAAAACACACATTGCACCTCACACAATAATAGTGGGAGATTTCAACACCCCACTCTCATCAATGGACAGATCATGGA
The DNA here is from genome assembly GCF_021556685.1 of Rattus norvegicus. Lineage (NCBI taxonomy): Eukaryota > Metazoa > Chordata > Mammalia > Rodentia > Muridae > Rattus > Rattus norvegicus. The sequence continues at coordinate 7,825,763 of NC_141543.1, forward strand.
AACAGAAATTAAACAGAGATGTAGACAGACTAAGAGAAGTCATGAGCCAAATGGACTTAACGGATATTTATAGAACATTCTATCCTAAAGCAAAAGGATATACCTTCTTCTCAGCTCCTCATGGTACTTTCTCCAAAATTGACCATATAATTGGTCAAAAAACGGGCCTCAACAGGTACAGAAAGATAGAAATAATCCCATGTGTGCTATCAGACCACCACGGCCTAAAACTGGTCTTCAATAACAATCAAGGAAGAATGCCCACATATACTTGGAAATTGAACAATGCTCTACTCAATGATAACCTGGTCAAGGAAGAAATAAAGAAAGAAATTAAAAACTTTTTAGAATTTAATGAAAATGAAGGTACAACATACCCAAACTTATGGGACACAATGAAAGCTGTGCTAAGAGGAAAACTCATAGCGCTGAGTGCCTGCAAAAAAGAAACAGGAAAGAGCATATGTCAGCAGCTTGACAGCACACCTAAAAGCTCTAGAACAAAAAGAAGCAAATACACCCAGGAGGAGTAGAAGGCAGGAAATAATCAAACTCAGAGCTGAAATCAACCAAGTAGAAACAAAAAGGACCATAGAAAGAATCAACAGAACCAAAAGTTGGTTCTTTGAGAATATCAACAAGATAGATAAACCCTTAGCCAGACTAACGAGAGGACACAGAGAGTGTGTCCAAATTAACAAAATCAGAAATGAAAAGGGAGACATAACAACAGATTCAGAGGAAATTCAAAAAATCATCAGATCTTACTATAAAAACCTATATTCAACAAAACTTGAAAATCTTCAAGAAATGGACAATTTCCTAGACAGATACCAGGTACCGAAGTTAAATCAGGAACAGATAAACCAGTTAAACAACCCCATAACTCCTAAGGAAATAGAAGCAGTCATTAAAGGTCTCCCAACCAAAAAGAGCCCAGGTCCAGACGGGTTTAGTGCAGAATTCTATCAAACCTTCATAGAAGACCTAATACCAATATCATCCAAACTATTCCACAAAATTGAAACAGATGGATCACTACCGAATACCTTCTATGAAGCCACAATTACTCTTATACCTAAACCACAAAGACCCAACAAAGAAAGAGAACTTCAGACCAATTTCCCTTATGAATATCGACGCAAAAATACTCAACAAAATTCTGGCAAACCGAATTCAAGAGCACATCAAAACAATCATCCACCATGACCAAGTAGGCTTCATCCCAGGCATGCCGGGATGGTTTAATATATGGAAAACCATCAACATGATCCATTATATAAACAAACTGAAAGAACAAAACCACATGATCATTTCATTAGACGCTGAGAAAGCATTTGACAAAATTCAACACCCCTTCATGATAAAAGTCCTGGAAAGAATAGGAATTCAAGGCCGATACCTGAACATAGTAAAAGCCATATACAGCAAACCAGTTGCTAACATTAAACTAAATGGAGAGAAACTTGAAGCAATCCCACTAAAATCAGGGACTAGACAAGGCTGCCCACTCTCTCCCTACTTATTCAATATAGTTCTTGAAGTTCTAGCCAGAGCAATCAGAAAACAAAAGGAGGTCAAGGGGATACAGATCGGAAAAGAAGAAGTCAAAATATCACTATTTGCAGATGATATGATAGTATATTTAAGTGATCCAAAACGTTCCACCAGAGAACTACTAAAGCTGATAGACACCTTCACCAAAGTGGCTGGGTATAAAATTAACTCAAATAAATCAGTTGCCTTCCTCTATAGAAAAGAGAAACAAGCCGAGAAAGAAATTAGGGAAACGACACCCTTCATAATAGACCCAAATAATATAAAGTACCTCGGTGTGACTTTAACCAAGCAAGTAAAAGATCTGTACAATAAGAACTTCAAGACACTGAGGAAAGAAATTGAAGAAGACCTCAGAAGATGGAAAGATCTCCCATGCTCATGGATTGGCAGGATTAATATAGTAAAAATGGCCATTTTACCAAAAGCAATCTACAGATTCAATGCAATCCCCATCAAAATACCAATCCAATTCTTCAAAGAGTTAGACAGAACAATTTGCAAATTCATCTGGAATAACAAAAAACCCAGGATAGCTAAAACTATCCTCAACAATAAAAGGACTTCAGGGGGAATCACTATCCCTGAACTCAAGCAGTATTACAGAGCAATAGTGATAAAAACTGCATGGTATTGGTACAGAGACAGACAGATAGACCAATGGAATAGAATTGAAGACCCAGAAATGAACCCACACACCTATGGTCACTTGATTTTTGACAAAGGAGCCAAAACCATACAATGGAAAAAAGATAGCAATTTCAGCAAATGGTGCTGTTTCAACTGGAGGGCAACATGTAGAAGAATGCAGATCGATCCATGCTTATCACCCTGTACAAAGCTTAAGTCCAAGTGGATCAAGGACCTCCACATCAAACCAGACACACTCAAACTAATAGAAGAAAAACTAGGGAAGCATCTGGAACACATGGGCACTGGAAAAAATTTCCTAAACAAAACACCAATGGCTTACGCTCTAAGATCAAGAATCAACAAATGGGATCTCATAAAACTGCAAAGCTTCTGTAAGGCAAAGGACACTGTGGTTAGGACAAAACGGCAACCAACAGATTGGGAACAGATCTTTACCAATCCTACAACAGATAGAGGGCTTATATCCAAAATATACAAAGAACTCAAGAAGTTAGACCGCAGAGAAACAAATAACCCTATTAAAAAATGGGGTTCAGAGCTAAACAAAGAATTCACAGCTGAGGAATGCCAAATGGCTGAGAAACACCTAAAGAAATGTTCAACATCTTTAGTCATAAGGGAAATGCAAATCAAAACAACCCTGAGATTTCACCTCACACCAGTGAGAATGGCTATAATCAAAAACTCAGGGGACAACAGATGCTGGCGAGGATGTGGAGAAAGAGGAACACTCCTCCATTGTTGGTGGGATTGCAAACTGGTACAACCATTCTGGAAATCAGTCTGGAGGTTCCTCAGAAAATTGGACATTGAACTGCCTGAGGATCCAGCTATACCTCTCTTGGGCATATACCCCAAAGATGCCCCAACATATAAAAAAGACACGTGCTCCACTATGTTCATCGCAGCCTTATTTATAATAGCCAGAAGCTGGAAAGAACCCAGATACCCTTCAACAGAGGAATGGATACAGAAAATGTGGTACATCTACACAATTGAATATTACTCAGCTATGAAAAACAATGACTTTATGAAATTCGTAGGCAAATGGTTGGAACTGGAAAATATCATCCTGAGTGAGCTAACCCAATCACAGAAAGACATACATGGTATGCACTCATTGATAAGTGGCTATTAGCCCAAATGCTTGAATTACCCTAGATACCTAGAATAAATGAAACTCAAGACGGATGATCAAAATGTGAATGCTTCACTCCTTCTTTAAAAGGGGAACAAGAATACCCTTGGCAGGGAAGAGAGAGGCAAAGATTAAAACAGAGACTGAAGGAACACCCATTCAGAGCCTGCCCCACATGTGGCCCATACATATACAGCCACCCAATTAGACAAGATGGATGAAGCAAAGAAGTGCAGACCGACAGGAGCCGGATGTAGATCGCTCCTGAGAGACACAGCCAGAATACAGCAAATACAGAGGCGAATGCCAGCAGCAAACCACTGAACTGAGAATAGGTCCCCCGTTGAAGGAATCAGAGAAAGAACTGGAAGAGCTTGAAGGGGCTCGAGACCCCATATGTACAACAATACTAAGCAACCAGAGCTTCCAGGGACTAAGCCACTACCTAAAGACTATACATGGACTGACCCTGGACTCTGACCTCATAGGTAGCAATGAATATCCTAGTAAGAGCACCAGTGGAAGGGGTAGCCCTGGGTCCTGCTAAGACTGAACCCCCAGTGAACTAGACTGTTTGGGGGAGGGCGGCAATGGGGGGAGGGTTGGGAGGGGAACACCCATAAGGAAGGGGATGGGGGAGGGAGATGTTTGCCCGGATACCGGGAAAGGGAATAACACTCGAAATGTATATAAGAAATATTCAAGTTAATAAAAAAAAAATCATTGCCAGTCCCTAGTGTAATCAGCGAGGGCTGGCTTGTCCAAAACCATCAAGACACATGTAAAGTTGAGGAAGTCTGCAAAGCCAACAAGCCCTGCACCAGCTTTGCAGTGTGTGTGTGTGTGTGTGTGTGTGTGTGTGTGTGTGTGTGTGTGTATGTGTGGTGATAGCTGTGAGAAGGACGTGTTGCATAAATGGCTTCTGAAGAAAGAAAGAAAGGATAAGAATGGGATGTCTATGGAGCCCAAATCTGATTATCGCACATCCTTGAGCTGAGTGACTGTGCCTTGCCAAACCATTGTGCATTCCAGGCCTGACTAGTCAGCTTAGTTCCTCTCTTGCTTAGTTTTGAACTAGTAAACAGAAATCATAAACTATGAGTTAAGTCTGTGAAAGAGGCTTGAAGTGAAGGTGATTATTCTTATGGAAACAGTAACTCCTATACTAGAGACAGCATCCAGGGACACAGGCCTTTACAGCTTCTATAACAATCACTAGCTCTAACAGTGAAGTATTTCTATATCAAGTGTGTTAATGTGTTCAACTTAGTAAAGTTCTCTAACATTCATCTTTTAGCTGTTTCTCTTGTCACAGGCTTCTAGTGATTTGAAAAATTTTTTCTGCTCAGTTAATATACGGAATATTTCACACACATAATTAACCTTGCCAATACAGTAGTATATTTTCCCTACTAAATGTCTATTAGGTAAACTGCAAAGTTTGATACTCATCAGATATTTAGCCTACATGTCATTTCTAGCATTTCTCATTTGAAAAGAAATTAAGCTACTACAATTGTTGCCTTTATTTCTTTCCAAGTATCCAGTGAGCTCTTTAGAAAGGACTTATTGTTTCAAGACCACTCTTAGGGCACTCAGAGCCCCCTAAACCCCTACAAACCTTGGCTTTAACTAAGGAGCCCTAGGCCAACTAAAGCAGAAAAGTAAAATGTGTTAGTAATGAATGTAGCACCTGAACCACTCATCATCCTAAGGATTTATTGGTGCGTCCTGTGTAAGTGGATGCTGAGCTTGACACCTGGTGCTCTTAACTAGGGATAAGGTCCATGTCCTGTCACTTCAAGCACAGTATCCTGAACCTCCAAAAGTATAGTGCAGTGACATCTTGATTAACACTTGTGCCTTGAAGTGTTTCCACCGAAACTTCACAGAATTGACATCTTTGAATTATGTCTCTATTTTAGAAAGTTTCTTCATAGGAGACTAGCAGGATTGATCTTTTACAATCCAACAGGATAGCAGCTGCTCTCAATGCTTTGAACTATTAATATTAAGCCTCTGAATTGCCTATTCTATTGGAAGTACTTCTGGGGAAATTTTATGTTCCCATAGTGACATTACCATACAGCTTTAGTAAAGGTCCACTACTTAACACAATTTTAAGCTAATCACTATTGCTAATGTTATATAAAACTTTCTTTTGCATTGATAAGTTTTATATCTCCATTAAAAGCATAATTGCCACATCACAGATGTTTGTGTTATGTGTAAAGCCCAGTATGTAACGTTTGGTTAGGGGTGTAATAAACAATATAAATATACAAAGAGAAAAAAGAAGCATAATGTTTGAAGACGAGTGTAAGTCCCAGGAACCTGACCAAGATTCCCAAGAGGGACAGCAGATGCACACACTGTGGACAGCAGCTGTGCTTGGGAAGTTTCCCTGTGTATTGATGTATTGATGCTCACAGCTCTGGAGGCAGAGGCTGTCTTATGCTTGTTTTATATGAGAAACTTGGGCATAAAAAGGCTTGCATAGTTTCTGATGAACAGATGATCGTGATATGACCTGAGCTGTCTTCAGAGTGAGGATAGGGACAAATCAATGGGTTTAAGTCTAGTTTCTATTAACAACTGCGTGGCCTAGAACAAATATTTGCCCCGATGAAGCCTTAGTTTCTCCATTTGTACAAAGAAACAATTATATCTCCCTAGCAGTGCTGTAGCAAGTGGCAAACTAGCATGGCACTTAAGAAAGTGGGTGGGGGACACCAGCGGATCCCGGACCGCAGCAGCTCTCTGCTCCCAAACCCCATGGAAGAGAGACCTCACCGCCTGATCAGGTGGGCACTCCTGAGGCTGCAGAGCGGAGGAGACCACCAACACTGCCCACCCCTGCCCACATCCCTGGCCCAAGAGGCAACTGTATAAGGCCTCTGGGTTCCCGTAGGGGAGGGCCCGGGAGCGGCAGGACCCCTGCGCCTGAGACACTGCCGGAACCTGAAGGAAACAGACCGGATAAACAGTTCTCTGCTCCCAAATCCCGCGGGAGGGAGAGCTGAACCTTCAGAGAGGCGGACACGCCTGGGAAACCAGAAGAGACTGCACTCTGTGCACATCCAGGCGCCAGAGGAAAACACCAAACGCCATCTGGAACCCTGGTGCACGGAGGCTCCCGGAAAGAGCGGCGCAGATCTTCCCGGTTGCTGCCACAGCGGAGAGGACCCCACGAGCAAACTTGAGCCTTGGAACTGCAGGTAGGACCAACTTTTCCCTTGCAAGAAACCTGCCTGGTGAACTCAGGACACATAGAGGCAAAATTCCTCTAAGGCCGGGCACTTCCTGTGTTTATCGGAAGTCCCACACCGGCGGATCCCGGACCGCAGCAGCTCTCTGCTCCCAAACCCCGTGGGAGAGAGACCCCACCGCCTGATCAGGTGGGCACTCCTGAGGCTGCAGAGCGGAGGAGACCACCAACACTGCCCACCCCTGCCCACATCCCTGGCCCAAGAGGCAACTGTATAAGGCCTCTGGGTTCCCGTAGGGGAGGGCCCGGGAGCGGCAGGACCCCTGCGCCTGAGACACTGCCGGAACCTGAAGGAAACAGACCGGATAAACAGTTCTCTGCACCCAAATCCCGTGGGAGGGAGAGCTGAACCTTCAGAGAGGCGGACACGCCTGGGAAACCAGAAGAGACTGCACTCTGTGCACATCCAGGCGCCAGAGGAAAACACCAAACGTCATCTGAAACCCTGGTGCACGGAGGCTCCCGGAAGGAGCGGCACAGATTTTCCCGGTTGCTGCCACAGCAGAGAGGACTTAGGCAGTACCCCACGAGCAAACTTGAGCCTTGGAACCACAGGTAGGACCAATTTTTCCCCTGCAAGAAACCTGCCTGGTGAACTCAAGACACAGGCCCACAGGAACAGCTGAAGACCTGTAGAGAGGAAAAACTACACGCCCGAAAGCAGAACACTCTGTCCCCATAACTGGCTGAAAGAAAACAGGAAAACAGGTCTACAGCACTCCTGACACACAGGTTATAGGACAGTCTAGCCACAGTCAGAAATAGCAGAACAAAGTAACACTAGAGATAATCTGATGGCGAGAGGCAAGCACAGGAACCCAAGCAACAGAAACCAAGACTACATGGCATCATCGGAGCCCAATTCTCCCACCAAAGCAAACACGGAATACCCAAACACACCAGAAAAGCAAGACCTAGTTTCAAAATCATATTTGATCATGATGCTGGAGGACTTCAAGAAAGACATAAAGAACTCCCTTAGAGAACAAGTAGAAGCCTACAGAGAGGAATCGCAAAAATCCCTGAAAGAATTCCAGGAAAACACAATCAAACAGTTGAAGGAATTAAAAATGGAAATAGAAGCAATCAAGAAAGAACACATGGAAACAACCCTGGACATAGAAAATCAAAAGAAAAGACAAGGAGCTGTAGATACAAGCTTCACCAACAGAATTCAAGAGATGGAAGAGAGAATCTCGGGAGCAGAAGATTCCATAGAAATCATTGACTCAACTGTCAAAGATAATGTAAAGCGGAAAAAGCTACTGGTCCAAAACATACAGGAAATCCAGGACTCAATGAGAAGATCAAACCTAAGGATAATAGGTATAGTAGAGAGTGAAGACTCCCAGCTTAAAGGACCAGTAAATATCTTCAACAAAATCATAGAAGAAAACTTCCCTAACCTAAAAAAAGAGATACCCATAGGCATACAAGAAGCCTACAGAACTCCAAATAGATTGGACCAGAAAAGAAACACCTCCCGTCACATAATTGTCAAAACACCAAACGCACAAAATAAAGAAAGAATATTAAAAGCAGTAAGGGAAAAAGGTCAAATAACATATAAAGGGAGACCTATCAGAATCACACCAGACTTTTCGCCAGAAACTATGAAGGCCAGAAGATCCTGGACAGATGTCATACAGACCCTAAGAGAACACAAATGCCAGCCCAGGTTACTGTATCCTGCAAAACTCTCAATTAACATAGATGGAGAAACCAAGATATTCCATGACAAAACCAAATTTACACAATATCTTTCTACAAATCCAGCACTACAAAGGATAATAAAGGGTAAAGCCCAACATAAGGAGGCAAGCTATACCCTAGAAGCAAGAAACTAATCATCTTGGCAACAAAACAAAGAGAATGAAAGCACACAATCATAACCTCACTTCCAAATATGAATATAACGGGAAGCAATAATCACTATTCCTTAATATCTCTCAATATCAATGGCCTCAACTCCCCAATAAAAAGACATAGATTAACAAACTGGATACGCAACGAGGACCCTGCATTCTGCTGCCTACAGGAAACACACCTCAGAGACAAAGACAGACATTACCTCAGAGTGAAAGGCTGGAAAACAATTTTTCAAGCAAATGGTCAGAAGAAGAAAGCTGGAGTAGCCATTCTAATATCAAATAAAATCAATTTTCAACTAAAAGTCATCAAAAAAGATAAGGAAGGACACTTCATATTCATCAAAGGAAAAATCCACCAAGATGAAGTCTCAATCCTAAATATCTATGCCCCAAATACAAGGGCACCTACATATGTAAAAGAAACCTTACTAAAGCTCAAAACACACATTGCACCTCACACAATAATAGTGGGAGATTTCAACACCCCACTCTCATCAATGGACAGATCATGGAAACAGAAATTAAACAGAGATGTAGACAGACTAAGAGAAGTCATGAGCCAAATGGACTTAACGGATATTTATAGAACATTCTATCCTAAAGCAAAAGGATATACCTTCTTCTCAGCTCCTCATGGTACTTTCTCCAAAATTGACCATATAATTGGTCAAAAAACGGGCCTCAACAGGTACAGAAAGATAGAAATAATCCCATGCGTGCTATCGGACCACCACGGCCTAAAACTGGTCTTCAATAACAATAAGGGAAGAATGCCCACATATACTTGGAAATTGAACAATGCTCTACTCAATGATAACCTGGTCAAGGAAGAAATAAAGAAAGAAATTAAAAACTTTTTAGAATTTAATGAAAATGAAGGTACAACATACCCAAACTTATGGGACACAATGAAAGCTGTGCTAAGAGGAAAACTCATAGCGCTGAGTGCCTGCAGAAAGAAACAGGAAAGAGCATATGTCAGCAGCTTGACAGCACACCTAAAAGCTCTAGAACAAAAAGAAGCAAATACACCCAGGAGGAGTAGAAGGCAGGAAATAATCAAACTCAGAGCTGAAATCAACCAAGTAGAAACAAAAAGGACCATAGAAAGAATCAACAGAACCAAAAGTTGGTTCTTTGAGAAAATCAACAAGATAGATAAACCCTTAGCCAGACTAACGAGAGGACACAGAGAGTGCGTCCAAATTAACAAAATCAGAAATGAAAAGGGAGACATAACTACAGATTCAGAGGAAATTCAAAAAATCATCAGATCTTACTATAAAAACCTATATTCAACAAAACTTGAAAATCTTCAGGAAATGGACAATATCCTAGACAGATACCAGGTATCGAAGTTAAATCAGGAACAGATAAACCAGTTAAACAACCCCATAACTCCTAAGGAAATAGAAGCAGTCATTAAAGGTCTCCCAACCAAAAAGAGCCCAGGTCCAGACGGGTTTAGTGCAGAATTCTATCAAACCTTCATAGAAGACCTTATACCAATATTATCCAAACTATTCCACAAAATTGAAACAGATGGAGCCCTACCGAATTCCTTCTATGAAGCCACAATTACTCTTATACCTAAACCACACAAAGACCCAACAAAGAAAGAGAACTTCAGACCAATTTCCCTTATGAATATCGACGCAAAAATACTCAATAAAATTCTGGCAAACCGAATTCAAGAGCACATCAAAACAATCATCCACCATGATCAAGTAGGCTTCATCCCAGGCATGCAGGGATGGTTTAATATAAGGAAAACCATCAACGTGATCCATTATATAAACAAACTGAAAGAACAGAACCACATGATCATTTCATTAGATGCTGAGAAAGCATTTGACAAAATTCAACACCCCTTCATGATAAAAGTCCTGGAAAGAATAGGTATTCAAGGCCCATACCTAAACATAGTAAAAGCCATATACAGCAAACCAGTTGCTAACATTAAACTAAATGGAGAGAAACTTGAAACAATCCCACTAAAATCAGGGACTAGACAAGGCTGCCCACTCTCTCCCTACTTATTCAATATAGTTCTTGAAGTTCTAGCCAGAGCAATCAGACAACAAAAGGAGATCAAGGGGATACAGATCGGAAAAGAAGAGGTCAAAATATCACTATTTGCAGACGACATGATAGTATATTTAAGTGATCCCAAAAGTTCCACCAGAGAACTACTAAAGCTGATAAACAACTTCAGCAAAGTGGCTGGGTATAAAATTAACTCAAATAAATCAGTTGCCTTCCACTATACAAAAGAGAAACAAGCCGAGAAAGAAATTAGGGAAACGACACCCTTCATAATAGACCCAAATAATATAAAGTACCTCGGTGTGACTTTAACCAAGCAAGTAAAAGATCTGTACAATAAGAACTTCAAGACACTGAGGAAAGAAATTGAAGAAGACCTCAGAAGATGGAAAGATCTCCCATGCTCATGGATTGGCAGGATTAATATAGTAAAAATGGCCATTTTACCAAAAGCAATCTACAGATTCAATGCAATCCCCACCAAAATACCAATCCAATTCTTCAAAGAGTTAGACAGAACAATTTGCAAATTCATCTGGAATAACAAAAAACCCAGGATAGCTAAAGCTATCCTCAACAATAAGAGGACTTCAGGGGGAATCACTATCCCTGAACTCAAGCAGTATTACAGAGCAATAGTGATAAAAACTGCATGGTATTGGTACAGAGACAGACAGATAGACCAATGGAATAGAATTGAAGACCCAGAAATGAACCCACACACCTATGGTCACTTGATTTTTGACAAAGGAGCCAAAACCATCCAATGGAAAAAAGATAGCATTTTCAGCAAATGGTGCTGGTTCAACTGGAGGGCAACATGTAGAAGAATGCAGATCGATCCATGCTTATCACCCTGTACAAAGCTTAAGTCCAAGTGGATCAAGGACCTCCACATCAAACCAGACACACTCAAACTAATAGAAGAAAAACTAGGGAAGCATCTGGAACACATGGGCACTGGAAAAAATTTCCTGAACAAAACACCAATGGCTTATGCTCTAAGATCAAGAATCGACAAATGGGATCTCATAAAACTGCAAAGCTTCTGTAAGGCAAAGGACACTGTGGTTAGGACAAAACGGCAACCAACAGATTGGGAAAAGATCTTTTCCAATCCTATAACAGATAGAGGCCTTATATCCAAAATATACAAAGAACTCAAGAAGTTAGACCGCAGGGAAACAAATAACCCTATTAAAAAATGGGGTTCAGAGCTAAACAAAGAATTCACAGCTGAGGAATGCCGAATGGCTGAGAAACACCTAAAGAAATGTTCAACATCTTTAGTCATAAGGGAAATGCAAATCAAAACAACCCTGAGATTTCACCTCACACCAGTGAGAATGGCTAAGATCAAAAACTCAGGTGACAGCAGATGCTGGCGAGGATGTGGAGAAAGAGGAACACTCCTCCATTGTTGGTGGGATTGCAGACTGGTAAAACCATTCTGGAAATCAGTCTGGAGGTTCCTCAGAAAATTGGACATTGAACTGCCTGAGGATCCAGCCATACCTCTCTTGGGCATATACCCAAAAGATGCCTCAACATATAAAAGAGACACGTGCTCCACTATGTTCATCGCAGCCTTATTTATAATAGCCAGAAACTGGAAAGAACCCAGATGCCCTTCAACAGAGGAATGGATACAGAAAATGTGGTACATCTACACAATGGAATATTACTCAGCTATCAAAAACAACGAGTTTATGAAATTCGTAGGCAAATGGTTGGAACTGGAAAATATCATCCTGAGTGAGCTAACCCACTCACAGAAAGACATACATGGTATGCACTCATTGATAAGTGGCTATTAGCCCAAATGCTTGAATTACCCTAGATCCCTAGAACAAAGGAAACTCAAGACGGATGATCAAAATGTGAATGCTTCACTCCTTCTTTAAATGAGGAAAAAGAATACCCTTGGCAGGGAAGGGAGAGGCAAAGATTAAAACAGAGACTGAAGGAACACCCATTCAGAGCCTGCCCCACAGGTGGCCCATACATATACAGCCACCCAATTAGACAAGATGGATGAAGCAAAGAAGTGCAGACCGACAGGAGCCGGATGTAGATCGCTCCTGAGAGACACAGCCAGAATACAGCAAATACAGAGGCGAATGCCAGCAGCAAACCACTGAACTGAGAATAGGTCCCCCGTTGAAGGAATCAGAGAAAGAACTGGAAGAGCTTGAAGGTGCTCGAGACCCCAAAAGTACAACAATGTCAAGCAACCAGAGCTTCCAGGGACTAAGCCACTACCTAAAGACTATACATGGACTGACCCTGGACTCTGTCCCCATAGGTAGCAATGAATATCCTAGTAAGAGCACCAGTGGAAGGGGAAGCCCTGGATCCTGCTAAGACTGAACCCCCAGTGAACTAGACTATGCGGGGAGGGTGGCAATGGGGGGAGGTTTGGGAGGGGAACACCCATAAGGAAGGGGAGGGGGGAGGGTGATGTTTGTCCGGAAACCGGGAAAGGGAATAACACTTGAAATGTATATAAGAAATACTCAAGTTAATAAAAAAAAAAAAAAAGAAGTCTGGTGTGATTCTGATAGGTCTGCCTTTATATGTTACTTGACCTTTTTCTCTTACTGCTTTTAATATTCTTTCTTTATTTTGTGCGTTTGGTGTTTTGACTATTATGTGACGGGAGGTGTTTCTTTTCTGGTCCAATCTATTTGGAGTTCTGTAGGCTTCTTGTATTCCTATGGGTATCTCTTTTTTTAGGTTAGGGAAGTTTTCTTCTATGATTTTGTTGAAGATATTTACTGGTCCTTTGAGCTGGGAGTCTTCACTCTCTTCTATACCTATTATCCTTAGGTTTGATCTTCTCATTGAGTCCTGGATTTCCTGTATGTTTTGGACCAGTAGCTTTTTCTGCTTTACATTATCTTTGACAGTTGAGTCAATGATTTCTATGGAATCTTCTGCTCCTGAGATTCTCTCTTCCATCTCTTGTATTCTGTTGGTGATGCTTGTATCTACGGCTCTTTGTCTCTTCCTTTGGTTTTCTATATCCAGGGTTGTTTCCATGTGTTCTTTCTTGATTGCTTCTATTTCCATTTTTAATTCCTTCAACTGTTTGATTGTGTTTTCCTGGAATTCTTTCAGGGATTTTTGCGATTCCTCTCTGTAGGCTTCTACTTGTTCTCTAAGGGAGTTCTTCACGTCTTTCTTGAAGTCCTCCAGCATCATGATCAAATAGGATTTTGAAACTAGATCTTGCTTTTCTGGTGTGTTTGGACATTCCATGTTTGTTTTGGTGGGAGAATTGGGCTCCGATGATGCCATGTAGTCTTGGTTTCTGTTGCTTGGGTTCCTGCGCTTGCCTCTCGCCATCAGATTATCTCTAGTGTTACTTTGTTCTGCTATTTCTGACAGTGGCTAGACTGTCCTATAAGCCTGTGTGTCAGGAGTGCTGTAGACCTGTTTTCCTCTCTTTCAGTCAGTTATGGGGACAGAGTGTTCTGCTTTCGGGTGTGTAGTTTTTCCTCTCTACGGGTCTTCAGCTGTTCCTGTGGGCCTGTGTCTTGAGTTCACCAGGCGGGGTGCTGCCCAAGGGCTCTCTGCGGCGGCAGCAACCAGGAAGACCTGTGCCGCTCCTTCCGGGAGTTTCAGTGCACCAGGGTTCCAGATGGCCTTTGGTGTTTTCCTCTGGCGTCCAAGATGTATGTACAGAGAGCAGTCTCTTCTGGTTTCCCAGGCTTGTCTGCCTCTCTGAAGGTTCAGCTCTCCCTCCCGCGGGATTTGGGTGCAGAGAACTGTTTATCCGGTCTGTTTCCCTCAGGTTCCAGCGGTGTCTCAGGCAGGGGTCCTGCCGCTCCTGGGCCCTCCCCCACGGGAGCCCAGAGGCCTTATACAGTTTCCTCTTGGGCCAGGGATGTGGGCAGGGGTGGGCAGTGTTGGTGGTCTCTTCCGCTCTGCAGCCTCAGGAGTGCCCACCTGACCAGGCGGTGAGGTCTCTTTCCCACAGGGTCTGGGAGCAGAGAGCTGCTGCGGGCCGGGATCCGCGGGTGTGGGACCTCAGGCAAACACAGGAAGTGCCCGGTCCTAGATGAACTCTGCCTCTGTGTGTCCCGATCTCACCAGGCAGCTCTCTTGCAGCAGACAAGTTGGTCTTACCTGTGGTCCCGAGGCTCAAGTTTGCTCGCGGGGTGCTGCCCAAGGGCTCTCTGTGGCGGCAGCAACCAGGAAGGCCTGGCAATGATTTTTTAGCCTGCAAGTGGTCATTCAGAAATTTCAGACTGCCCAGGTTCTCAATCTCCACACCTCTGCGCTGGTAACCCTGACAGTTGGTATAGGAGTCAGGCTTGACAAGCCAATCATTCATGTTGTTGGGCTCTCTGAACACCTGGAACAAGAGTTTAAACTTCTCACTGGTTTCAGAGCTGCCATTCACAGGCTTGTTCGGTTCACAGGGTTTCTGAGGAGTCACCAACCAATCAGACAGGTCCAGCTCATTTTGATCAAGGATCTCTACATCTTCAACCTTTTCAGCTTCAGTAGACAAGGAACTGGTGCTACAATGGCATTACATTTTGAGGAGCTTGGTTTTCCAGAAATTTCTTATTGATGACTGTTAAGGAGCCAGTTTTCTAAGCCCCAGGCATCATTGAAGAAACTGCAGGCTCTGCAGGAGTCTTCTCTGGCACCTGGATACAACCTCTTTTCTCTAGGATAGGCCCAATACTTGAAGAGCTAGCATGAGCTATAACATGTTCAGGAATTTGAATGGTCTTGAGGGATCCAAATGTGGTAATGGTCTGGGGCAGAGCAGATGTATTTGCTTCAAAGAGTAGGAGAGTTGAATGTTCAGGCTTAAGGGCCAAACTGCCCATTCTCTCCAAGAACAGAGACTTGATTGGCAAGATCTTTGTTCTGGGTTCTCCATTTGATGTATAAGACAATTAAATTGGTCCATTAGCCAATAAAGCTGCTGAGCCTGTTGCTGCAGTGTCTCCTCTTTAAGCTGATAGATGAGATCTACCTGTTCCAGGTGGCGACTTATGCAGCTTTGAATCTGAGCTTTTACTTCTCACAAATTATCTTTAATTTGCTGGTCAGCCTGGAGTACTCCACCAATAGCAAGCTCCAGCTCCCTCCTTGCATCACTGCACCTCAAAAGTGTTTCTCTATTACTGCAGCAGTCACTCTGTTCCAGGGATGTATTAATTTTGCTCACTGTTCCAGTTGGCAGTGCTTCCTCCAGTGATCCGAGCTGACCTTGGACTGACCCAGACACACGTTCTGTTTCTTAATGACATGGTTCTAGAGTTCAAGCCAGCTTTGGAAATATTAGAATCCCAGGACATGAGGTATATCCTGAGATATACCCATCACACAATTTTCTTCATTGCCTGATGAAATTCTGACTCAGTCTGGTTAAAAATTGCAAATGGCTTGAGCAAGCTGAGAAGCAGGCCACAAATCCCTTTTATGAAAAATCCAATCAGTGGGTGGAGTGTGGAGATAACCAGCCCACCCCTCTGGAGGCTGAAGACACTTAATTTTCTGGAACCCAGATAAACAGTAGGAATGAGGAGGGATATAAGACAAAGAGAAGCTAAGCCAGGCAGCCAAGGGCTGCAGGAGTTATTACAAGCTAACGGTGTGATCCCTGGCTGGGATGAAATGAAAGACAATGAGCCTGAGGTTGAGCATCAGGACAGGAGGGGAGGGACAAAAGTGTCCAGGAGGAGAACAGCCCCAGCATTAGCTCCAGCTACCTGGTGGCTACTGTGGTGTGTGTGTGGTGGGGGTGAAAGGAAAAAGTTTAAAATTGCCCCCTAGACAAAAGTTGAAGCCAAATGCTGGCCCTGGAACTGCCTGTTCCAGGAACTAGCTGATCACAGAAAGAGTAATTGCACCAGCTGGTTCAGCCACTTTGTTCCAGAAACTAGCTGACCATAATAGCAGCTGACCATAGTAGCAGGAACTGGTTAACCACAAAGTTAGATTAAAATCTTAAAGAACAATCATAAGAAACAGGAGGTTCTTCCTTGTGATTCGGTATGGTTTTTCCTTTAAATACCCCTTCTCCCAACCATTCAAGGTCAAACTCCTCTACCCCGGCGTGGGATACGAGTCTTGACCCCAGTGCACTGGTTTCTGTCGTCCCTATCAATATACCTCTTTTTGATTGCATCAAGATCGCTCTCTCGTGAGTTCTTGGGGGGCCGCGTCATCCCAAGACTTGAGTGAGGGTTCCCCCACTTCAGGGGTCTTTCAGGGGGAGGTGTGAGAACCAGGGCCTCCCTGACTTCTTCTAGGAGAGTTCATAAAGATAAACCTCAGCAAAGAGATCTCCAAAATGCCATTTTGCAGGTTTAGAGCCAGAGGACAAGCTATAGGGAAGACATACTTGGTATTCAGATTGGGAAACACACAGCACTGAGGGCTTCTTATGACCATGACCTTGTAATCTGATGGTGGCATATACCTTGATTTCATGGGCCTGGGTGTTTTGAATACCTTTCTGTCAGGAAGAACTTAGTGTGAGCCAGGGTCCAGGGAACACTCAAAAATATCAATATTGTGAGTGTCGTAGTTACTTTTCCTGTTAAGATACAATAGCTGACAAAAAACAGTGGGAGAGTGGAAGGAGTCATTTGGGCTTCCTATTTGTGGGTGCATTCCATAATATCTGAAGAAGCCTAGCATCAGGAACTTGAGACAGCTGGACACATCACATCTATCATCATGAAACAGAGAGATGAGTGTTACTACCCAAGTAGCTTTCTTTCTTTCCTTTTTTATTTGATATTTTTTAATTTACATTTCAAATGCTATACCCTTTCCCAATTTCCCGAAAATAAGCCACAAATCCTATCCCCCAACCCTTTATCTATAAGGGTGTTCCCCTCCACATCCATCCCCCCTTCCCACACTACCCACATTCCCCTACACTGGGAGTCCAACATGGGCAAGACCAAGGGCTTCGCCTTCCTTTGGTGCCCAACAAGGGCATCCTCTGCTACATACACAGTTGGAACCCTGGGTTAGTCCATATATAGTCTTTGGGTAGTGGTTTAGTCCCTGGGAACTCTGGTTGGTTGGCATTGTTGTTCTTATAAGGTTGCAAGCCCCTTCAGCTCCTTCAATCCTTTCTCTAATTCATCCAACAGTGGTCCCATTCTCAGTTCAGTTTGCTGCTAGTGTTTGTCTCTGTATTTGACATGCTCTGGTTGTGTCTCTCAGGAGAGATCTATATTCCTTTCCTGTCAGCTAGCACTTCTTAGCTTCATCAATTTTATCTAGTTTTGGTGGCTGTATATATATGAGCCACATGTGGGGCAGGCTCTGAATGGCTGTTCCTTCAGTCTCTCCTCCAAACTTCATATCCCTTCCAATGAATATTTTTGTTCCCCCTTTTAAGAAGTACCAAAGCATCCACATCTTGGTCATCCTTCCTCTTGAGCTTCACGTGGTCTGTGGATTGTGTCTTGGGTAATTCAAGTTTTTGGGCTAATATCCACTTATCAGTGAGTGTTTTTCTGTGATTGGGTGACCTCACCCAGGACCTTTTCTAGTTCAAATCATTTGTTTATGAATTTCATTAAATCATTGTTTTTGATCTCTGAGTAGTACTCCATTCTGTAGATGTACCACATCTTTTGAATTCATTCCTCTGTTGAAGTGCATCTGGGTTCTTTCCAGCTTCTGGCTATTATAAATAAGGCTGCTGTGAACATAGTGGAGCATGTGTCTTTGTTATATGTTGGAGCATCTTTTGGGTATGTGCCCAGGAGAGGTATAGCTGGGTCCTCAGGTAGTGCAATGTCCAATTTTCTGAGGAACCTTCAGACTGATTTCCAGAGTGGTTGTACCACTTTGCAATCCCATCAACAATGGAGTAGTGTTCCTCTTTCTCCACATCCTCACCAGCATCTGCTGTCACATGAGTTTTTTGTCTTAGCCATTCTGACTTGTGTGAGGTGGAATCTCAGAGTTGTTTTGATTTACATTTCCCTGATGCCTAAGGATGTTGAGCATTTCTTTAAGTACTTCTCAGCCATTCATATTCCTCAGTTGAGAATTCTTTGCTTAGCTCTGAACCCCATTTTAATAGGGTTATTTGGCTCTGCGGAGTCTACCTTCTTGAATTCTTTCTATATTTTGGATATTAGCCCTCTATCAGATGCAGGATTGGTAAAGATCTTTTCCCCATGTGTTGTTGCTGTTTTGTCCTAATGACAGTGTCCTTTGTCTACAGAAGCTTTGCAGTTTTATGAGGTCCCATTTGTCAATTCTTGATCTTAGATCATGAGCCATTGGTGTTTTGTTCAGGAAAATTTCCCCAGTGTTTGAGACTCTTGCCTAATTTATTTTCTATTAGTTTGAGTGTATCTGGTTTAATGTGGAGGTCCTTGATCCACGTAGGCTTACACTTTGTACAGGGGAATAAAATGGATCGATTTAAATTCTCCTACATGCTGATCACCAGTTGAACCAGCACCATTTGTTGAAAATGCTATCTTTTTTCCAGTGGATGGTTTTAGCTCCTTTGCCAAAGATCAAGTGACCATAGGTGTGTGGGTTAATTTCTGGGTTTTCAATTCTATTCCACTGATCTATCTGCCTGTCTCTGTACCAATACCATACAGTTTTTAACTAATGCTCTGTAATACTGCTTGAGGTCAGGGATGGTGATTCCCCCAGAAGTTCTTTTGTTGTTGAGTATAGTTTTCACTATCCTGGTTTTTTTTTTTTTGTTATTCCAAATGAATGCAAGTTGTTCTTTCTATCTCTATGAAGAATTGAGTTGGAATTTTGATGTGGATTGCATTGAATCTGTAGATTTCTTTTAGCAAAATGGCCATTTTTACTATATTAATCCTGACAATCCATGAGCATGAAAGTTCTTTCCATCTTCTGAGATCTTCAATTTCTTCAGTGACTTGAAGTTCTTGTCATACAGATCTTTCACTTACTTGGTTAGACTCACACCAAGGTATTTTATAATATTTGGGACTATGTGAAGGGTGCTAGTTTCCTAATATCTTTATCAGCCTTTTTATCCTTTGAGTACAGGAAGGCTACTGATTTGTTTGAGTTAATTTTATACCCAGCCACTTTTTTTTTAATTTATTTAATACTTAATAATAATTCTTTCGTTTCCGGGCAAACATCCCCCTCCCCCCTCCCCTTCCTTATGGGTGTTCCCCTCCCAACCCTCCCCCCATTGCCGCCCTCCCCCCAACAGTCTAGTTCACTGGGGGTTCAGTCTTAGCAGGACCCAGGGCTTCCCCTTCCACTGGTGCTCTTACTAGGATATTCATTGCTACCTATGAGGTCAGAGTCCAGGGTCAGTCCATGCATAGTCTTTAGGTAGTGGCTTAGTCCCTGGAAGCTCTGGTTGCTTGGCATTGTTGTACATATGGGGTCTCGAGCCCCTTCAAGCTCTTCCAGTTCTTTCTCTGATTCCTTCAACGGGGGTCCTATTCTCAGTTCAGTGGTTTGCTGCTGGCATTCGCCTCTGTATTTGCTGTATTCTGGCTGTGTCTCTCAGGAGAGATCTACATCCAGCTCCTGTCGGTCTGCACTTCTTTGCTTCATCCATCTTGTCTACTTGGGTGGCTGTATATGTATGGGCCACATGTGGGGCAGGCTCTGAATGGGAGTTCCTTCAGTCTCTATTTTAATCTTTGCCTCTCTCTTCCCTGCCAAGGGTATTCTTCTTCCCCTTTTAGAGCAGGAGTGAAGCATTCACATTTTGATCATCCGTCTTGAGTTTTATACCCAGCCACTTTGCTGAAGTTGTTTATCAGGCTTAGTCATTCTCTGGTGGAGCTTTTGGGGTCATTTAAGTATACTATCATATCATCTGCAAATAGTGATATTTTGACTTCTTCTTTTCCAATTCGTATCCTTTTGACCTCTTTTTCTTGTCTGATTGCTCTGGCCAGGACTTCAAGTATTATATTGAATAAGTGGGAAAAGAGTGGGCAGTCTTGTCTAGTTCCTGATTTCAGTGTCATTGCTTCAAGTTTCTCTCCATTTAGTTTAATGTTAGCTGATGGTTTGCTGTATATGGCTTTTACTATGTTTAGGTACGGGCCTTGAATTCCTGATGTTTCCAGGACTTTTATCATGAAGGGGTGTTGAATTTTGTCAAATGCTTTCTCAGAATCTAATGAAATGATCATTTTTTCCCTTTGAGTTTGTTTATATAGTGGATTACATTGACGAGTTTCTGTCTATTGAACCATCCCTGGGATGAAGCGTACTTGATCATGATGGATGATTGTGTTGATGTGTTCTTGTATTCAGTTTGGGAGAGAGAATTATATTGAGTACTTTTGCATTGATATTCATAAGGGAAATTGGTCTGAGGGTTTCTTCCTTTGTTGAGTCTTTGTGTGGTTTAGGCATAAGCATAATTGTGGCTTCATAGAAGGAAATTGGTAGCGTTCTGTCTGTTTCTATTTTGTGGAATAGTTTGGATAGTATTGGTATGAAGTCTTCTATGAAGGTCTGATCAAATTCTGCACTAAACCCATCTGGTCCAGGGCCCTTTTTGGTTGGGAGACTTTTAATAACTGTTTCTATTTCTTTAGGAATTATGGGATTGTTTAAATGGTTTTTCTGATCCTGATTTAACTTTGGTACAAGGTATTTGTCTAGAAAATTGTTCATTTCCTCCAGATTGTCCAGTTTTGTTGAATATAGGCTCTTGTAGTAGGATCTGATGATTTTTTTAATTTCCTCAGATTATATCTCCCTTTTCATTTCTGATTTTGTTAATTTGGATACACTCTCTGTGCCCTCTGGTTAGTCTGGCTAAGGGTTTATCTATCTTGTTGATTTCCTCAAAGAACCAGCTCCTGGTTTTATTGATTCTTTGTATAGTCCTTCTTGTTTCTACTTGGTTGATTTCAGGCTGAGTTTGATTATTTCCTGCCTTTGACTCCTCTTGAGTGTATTTGCTTCTTTCTGTTCTAGAGCTTTTAGGTGTGCTGTCAAGCTGCTGATGTATGCTCTCTCCTGTTTCGTTTTGCAGGCACTCAGAGCTATGAGTTTTCCTCTTAGTAGGGCTTTCATTGTGTCCCATTTGGGTATGTTGTACCTTCATTTTCATTAACTTCTAAGAAGCCTTTATTTCTTTATTTCTTCCTTGACCAAATTGTCATTGAGTAGTGCGTTGTTCAACTTCCATGTATATGCAGGCTTTCTGTTGTTTTTTGTTGTTGTTGTTGTTGTTGTTGTTGTTGTTGTTGTTATTGAAGACCAGCCTAATTCCCTGGTGATCTGACAGAATGCATGGGATTATTTCTATCTTCCTGTATCTGTTAAGGTTTGTTTTGTGACCAATTATATGTTCAATTTTGGAGAAGGTGCCATGAGGTGCTGAAAAGAAGGTATATTCTTTTGTTTTAGCATGAAATGTTCTATAACTATCTTCTGCTAAATCCACTGGGTTCAAAACTTCTGTTAGTATCTTTATGTCTCTGTTTAATTTCTGTTTCCATGATCTGTCCATTGTTGAGAGTAGGGTGTTGAAATGTCCTACTATTATTGCCTGAGGTGCAATGTGTGCTTTGAGCTTTAGTAAGGTTTCTTTTATGAATGTAGGTGCCCTTACGTTTGGAGCATTGATATTTAGGATTGAGAGTTCATCTTGGTGGATTTTTCCTTTGATGAATATGAAGTGTCCTTCCTTATCTTTTTTTGATGACTTTTGGTTGAAAGTCAATTTTATTTGATATAATATCAAAACAAGCTGGCTACTCCAGCTTGTTTCTTGGGACATTTGCTTGGAAAATTGTTTTCCAGCCTTTTACTCTGAGGTAGTGTCTGTCTTCATCTCTGAGGAGTGTTTCCTGTTTGCAGCAAAATGCTGGGTCCTCTTTACGTATCCAGTCTGTTAGTCTTTGTCTTTTTATTGGGGAATTGATCATTGATGCTGAGAGAGGTGAAGGAACAGTGATTGTTGCTTCCTGTTATTTTCATTGTTAGACGTGGAATGATGTTTGTGTTTCTCTCCTTTTTGGTTTTGTTGCAAGAAGATTACTTTCTTGCTTTTTCTAGAGTGCAGTTTCCCTCCTTGTGTTGTAGTTTTCCACCTATTATCCTATTCACTATCCTTGTTTGTTATCAGAGTAGAGAACTACCTAGCACAGTTTCTATCTAAAGAAAGGACACCCGACATGATTTGTGTCTGCTTCTACCCTCAACTCAAGACAGGGCCACTCCAAGGTCAAGGAGAAGGATTTTATTGTAGATATGAGGGAGAGTTGCACAGAGGCATCTAGAACGGTCCAGACTGAACTAGGCTATAGCTTAGGTAGTGAAAGACCCCAGCTTAGCAGCAGTAACGCCATTTTACAAGGCTGTACTTAAGATGACTGGTTCAGGGAAAGGTTAGAACACTGAGTACACATCGGCTGCCAAGCAGGATGTGTTTGGTTGAAGGCCTGGCAACAGGACGACTTCGGTTGAGCACCTGACAATGAAAAAAAGCCCCGGGAGAGGTCCCACACCCTGGTGCGGGGCCGAGTCAGTCGTTATGTTCCAAGAAGGTAGCTAAGAAACTTGCCCCCGGGCTGAACCCTTGGGGGGCCGAGTCAGCCGTTATGTTTCAGGAAGGTAGCTAGGAAACTTGCCCCCGGGCTAAACCCTTGCCATATTAGAATCCACCAATTATATCCCTGTAACCATGCATCTGCTTCTGTATGCTTGCTTCTGCTCCCCAAAATCCTATAAAAAGCCCATCCTTGGTTCCGTGGGGCGCGCCAGTCCCCCGAGTGACTGAAGCGCCCGCAGGTGCCTGTGCCTGTGTATCCCGACAATAAACCAAATCTTCTTGCTGATTGCATCCTGTTGTGTCTCGGTCTGGTCTTTGGAGTTGGAGGGTCCCCATCCCGAGGGAAAGTTCTCCCTGAGAGCTTTTCATTTGGTGCATTGGCCGGGAAAGGAGATTCTCCACCCAGGGACCACCGACCACCCACTGGGAGGTAAGCCGGCCCGCGTCTGTCTGATTCTGTCTCGTTCTGCCTTATTCTGTCTGTTCTGTGAGTGCTCAGCCAGGTCTGTTCTGTGAGCGCTCAGCCAGGTCTGTTCTGTGAGCGCTCAGCCAGGTCTGTTCTGTGAGCGCTCAGCCAGGTCTGTTCTGTGAGCGCTCAGCCAGGTCTGTTCTGTGAGCGCTCAGCCAGGTCTGTTCTGTGAGCGCTCAGCCAGGTCTGTTCTGTGAGCGCTCAGCCAGGTTCTGTGAGCGCTCAGCCAGGTCTGTTCTGTGAGCGCTCAGCCAGGTCTGTTCTGTGAGCGTTCAGCCAGGTCTGTTCTGTGAGCGCTCAGCCAGGTTGTTTAGAATTTGGGCGGGACGAAGAAGGAGCTGACGAGCTCAGACTTCTCGCCCCGCAGCCCTGGAAGACGTTCCAAGGGTGTTAGGGCCCGACTTTTCGGGGCCCAATCTGGGACTCTGGTTAGAGGAGAAAGATCCGGACTAACGGCACCTCTGTCTGTATTTTTGGCTTTCAGAGGGCCGCGGACCTTTGCCACCTCCATCTGACTTTTTGCTTTCAGTTTGGTACCAAAGCCGTGCAGCACGCCTGTCTGTTGTTTGTTTGACTGTTGGTGTTGTTTGTTTTCTCTGTGTTCTAATCTTCCTTAGAACTAACATGGGACAGTCCCTAACAACGCCCCTAAGTCTCACTCTTGATCATTGGAAAGACGTCCACGACCGGGCACACAACCAGTCCGTCGAGGTTAAAAAAGGAAAATGACAGACTCTCTGCACATCCGAGTGGCCCACTTTAGGAGCGGGATGGCCAGTGAATGGCACATTTAATAAGATCATTATTTTACAGGTTAAAGATCGGGTCGTCCACGGACATCCTGACCAGGTTTCTTATATTATCACTTGAGAGAGTCTCGCCTTAAACCCCCCCCCCTGGGCGGAACCCTTCGTGGACCCGAATTGGCCTCCCCTCAACCCCCAGCCTGTCCCCTCGGCCCCGCCCGGTCCGCCGGCCATGTCTTCCTCTCTCTACCTTTGTGAAATCAGAGCCTTCTAAAAAACCTGTCCTCCCGGCAGACCCAAACTCCCCTCTCATAGATCTTCTCTCTGACAGGCCCGGCTGAAACGGAGGAGGCAGAGCCGCCGGCCAGATCAGTTGCCGGGCCACAGTCTGATAAGGGTTTCTCCCCTGTCGAAGGGAGATTGCGCAATAAGCGCGAGGTGATGCCAGATTCAACCTCCCAGGCTTTCCCACTTAGACAGGGAACCGGTGGCCAGACCCAATACTGGCCGTTTTCAGCAGCTGACATTTACAATTGGAAACAACACAACCCTTCTTTCTCCAAAGATCCGGTGGCACTCACCGACCTAATAGAATCTGTTTTACTTACCCACCAGCCTACTTGGGATGACTGCCAACAGCTCTTACAGGCCCTCTTAACCTCAGAAAAAAAAAAAAAACAAAGAGTGTTCCTAGAGGCCAGAAAGCATATTCTGGGAGATGATGGGCATCCCACCCAGCTGCCTGAGAAAATTGATGCTGCATTCCCACTTAAGAGACCAAACTGGGATTTTAATACAGCTGAAGGTAAGGGACACCTACGCCTTTATCGCCAGTTGCTTCTAGCGGGTCTCCGAGGGGCTATACGACGCCCTACTAATTTGGCTCAGGTAAAACAGGTATTACAGGAAGCAGGGGAAACTCCCTCCACCTTTCTAGAGAGACTTAAGGAGGCCTACCGTATGTACACTCCCTATGACCCAGATGACCCAGGACAAATGATGAGTGTCTCTATGTCCTTCATCTGGCAGGCTGCTCCAGATATCAGGACTAAGTTACAGAGGTTAGAAAATTTGCAGGGCTATACATTACAGGATTTACTTAAAGAAGCTAAAAAGATTTTTAATAAGAGAGAGATAAAAAAGAAACAAAGAATTGAGTCGAATCTTGGCCGCCGTAGTTCAGGGCCAAGAAAAGAAGGGAGATAGGGGGGAGCTCGAAAGGGGCTGAAGCTGGATAAAGATCAATGTGCCTATTACAAAGAGAAAGGGCACTGGGCCAGAGAGTGCCCCAAGAAGCCTGGCGGACCCCGAAAACCTCGACCACGAACCTCCCTCTTGGCTCTAGATAAAGATTAGGGAGGTCAGGGCCAGGAGCCCCCCCCTGAGCCCAGGGTAACGCTTAAAGTTGGGGGGCAGCCGGTTACTTTCCTGGTAGACACAGGAGCCCAGCATTCAGTCCTCACCCGAGCTTCAGGACAACTCAGCGACCGGACGGCCTGGGTACAAAGAGCTACTGGTGAGAAACAATACTGATGGACTACGGACCGCTGGGTTCAGCTGGCTACTGGTAAGGTGACCCATTCCTTCTTACATGTTCCAGACTGCCCGTACCCTCTGCTGGGCCGTGACCTGCTCACCAAACTAAAAGCACAAATTCATTTTGAGGAAGGAGGGGCCCAAATAACTGGCCCCCACGGAACTCCCCTTCAAGTTCTAACCCTATAAACCGGGACAGGACACTGGCTTGGGCAGAGACTAGTGGGATGGGGTTGGCGCTCCAACAGCCCCCCTTAATTATACAGTTAAAGGCCACTACAACTCCAGTCTCCATAAAACAATACCCCCTGTCACATGAAGCTTATCAAGGTATAAGGCCTCACATTACGAGGCTTCTAGATCAAGGCATCCTAATCCCCTGCCGGTCGCCTTGGAATACGCCTCTTCTGCCTGTTAAGAAACCCGACACTGGAGATTATAGGCCAGTACAAGACTTGAGAAAGGTCAACAAGAGGATAGAAGATATTCATCTGACTGTTCCAAACCCTTACAATTTGCTCAGTAACTGTTCATCGATGAGAAACAGGGGTATGCTAAAGGGGTCCTAACACAAAGGTTGGGACCCTAGAAACGCCCTGTGGCCTACCTGTCTAAGAAATTGGACCCTGTGGCCTCTGGCTGGCCACCGTGCCTAAGGATGGTGGCTGCTATTGCTGTCCTGATCAAGGACGCTGAAAAATTGACTTTGGGACAGCCACTCACCATCCTAGCACCCCACGCAGTGGAGGCCTTGGTAAAGCAGCCCCCAGACCGCTGGCTCTCTAATTCTCACACCAAGCCTTGTTACTGGATGCAGAACGGGTTCAGTTTGGGCCCGTAGTCGCCCTCAATCCTGCCACCTTGCTTCCTCTACCAGAGGAGACAAAACAGCATGACTGCCTACAAATCCTCACAGAAGTACATGGAACCAGGCCGGACCTATCGGACCAGCCTCTTCAGAATGCTGACCACACATGGTACACGGATGACAACAGCTTCTTGACAGAGGGAGAGCGAAAGGCTGGAGCTGCGGTCACTACGGAGGACAAAGTGATTTGGGCGAAAGCCCTGCCTGCTGGTACCTCCGCACAACAGGCTGAACTCATCGCCTTGACTCAGGCGTTCAAGATGACAAAAGGTAAGAGGCTAAATATATATACAGACAGCCGTTATGCCTTTGCCACGGCACACATCCACGGGGAGATCTACCGGAGGCGGGGGCTGCTCACATCTGAGGGTAAAGATATGGCTAAAATTCTGGCCCTCTTAGAAGCCCTATTCTTGCCCAAAAGACTGAGTATTATACATTGTCCAGGACACCAAAAAGGGCACAACCCAGAGGCACGAAGAAACCGGCTGGCCGATGCCACGGCGCGAGAAGCGGCCATGAGCAAACAAATCTTGCCCTTAAATAGCCCAGACCAACCCACGCCCCCACCAGTGGGACAAACCAGTTGGGTTTATGCCCATGAGGACATAGAGCTCCTAAAAAAATGGGGGCCATCTACCACCCTCAACTAAAACAGTGGGTCTACAAAGGACTTTTGAATTGATCTCCTTTTTACATAAATTAACCCATTTGGGGTTTAAGAAGATAAAAACCTTACTAGATCGGGAAGAGATAAATCTGTGTTTTTTGAATCGGGACAAAGCGATACAAAAGGTGACTGAGAGTTGCAAAGCGTGCGCTCAGGTTAACCCGGGAAGGACCATGATTGGACAAGGAGTTCGTCCTAGGGGACACCGTCCCGACATCCATTGAGAAATTGATTTTACTAAAATTAAACCAGATATATATATGGATACAAGTATCTCCTAGTGTTTGTAGACACCTTCTCAGGATGGGTCAAAGCCTTCCCCACGAAGCACGAGACTACAAAAATGGTCACCAAGAAGCTCCTCGAGGAAATCTTTCCCAGGTATGACATGCCTCAAGCGTTGGGGTCGGACAACGGGCCCGCTTTCGTCTCCCAAGTAAGTCAGTTGGTGGCCAAATTGCTGGGGATTGATTAGATAGACCCCAGAGTTCAGGTCAGGTAGAACACATGAATAGAACAATTAAGGAGACTTTATCCAAACTTACGCTTGCAACTGGCTCAAAGGATTGGGTGGCCCTCCTTCCCCTAGTTCTATATCGGGCCCAGAATACCCCGGGCCCCCATGGTCTAACTCCTTTTAAAATAATGTATGGAGCACCACCCCCATTTCTTTGATTCAAACATTGCTGATTTTGCTGACAGCCCTTCTCTGAGGGCCCATTTACAGGCCCTACAGATTGTGCAGAGAGACGTCTGGAGACCTTTGGCCGCTGCTTACCAGGACGAGCTTGAGCATCCGGTGGTGCCACACCCGTTCCAGATTGGAGACACCGTGTGGGTGCGCAGACACCAGACCAAGAATCTCGAGCCACGGTGGAAAGGACCCTACACCGTCCTCCTGACTACCCCGACCGCCCTAAAGGTAGACGGAGTCGCGGCTTAGATCCACGCACCACACATCAAGGCAGTCTGGTCTGAGGAATTGACTAACCACAACACTACACCCCAGACATGGAGAGTTCAGCGCACTCCAAACCCCTTAAAGTTAAAACTCCTCCTAGTCCTTTTGTGGCCTAGAGTCAGTGGGGGAATAAGCCCCCACCAGACAGAAATTTCTTGACCAAGTCGAGTGAAAGATTTCACTCAAAGTTAACAAAAAAAAAATGGGGGAATGAAAGACCCCAGCTTAGCAGCAGTAACGCCATTTTACAAGGCTGTACTTAAGATGACTGGTTCAGGGAAAGGTTAGAACACTGAGTACACATCGGCTGCCAAGCAGGATGTGTTTGGTTGAAGGCCTGGCAACAGGACGACTTCGGTTGAGCACCTGACAATGAAAAAAAGCCCCGGGAGAGGTCCCACACCCTGGTGGGGGGTCGAGTCAGTCGTTATGTTTCAGGAAGGTAGCTAGGAAACTTGCCCCCGGGCTAAACCCTTGCCATATTAGAATCCACCAATTATATCCCTGTAACCATGCATCTGCTTCTGTATGCTTGCTTCTGCTCCCCAAAATCCTATAAAAAGCCCATCCTTGGTTCCGTGGGGCACGCCAGTCCCCCGAGTGACTGAAGCGCCCGCAGGTGCCTGTGCCTGTGTATCCCGACAATAAACCAAATCCTCTTGCTGATTGCATCCTGTGGTGTCTCGGTCTGGTCTTTGGAGTTGGAGGGTCTCCATCCCGAGGGAAAGTTCTCCCTGAGAGCTTTTCAGTAGTTTGGGAAAAGGAAGGAAGAGAAGAGAGAGCAAAGACGAGGTGGGGGCAAGAGAGGGAACCAAGAACTAAGAGCTGAGGACCAAGAGAGTGCAAAAATGACTGGGTTATATAGACAAGGAGACGCTGCAGGAAGGGAAGTGAACCCAGTTCCTGAGCTGGAGAGGTTTAGAGAGAGGGTTAGTTGAGAAGTACTGAGGAATTTGTAACAGGTTTTTGTTGCTGGAAGGGACCTGGCAGCCAGTATTTGCTTTGAAATGTTGACAGGCATCTCATTAAGCCCTTGGTCCTGAGTTCTTTGAGACCTGACCCTGAGTAGGTAAGGCAATGTTGGCAAGCTGAGGGTTTTAGCAGTGAGTGGGCACAGGTTGCCAGGAGGTATAGGTGCCCCTGAGATCTACATATCTACTGCTCCCTCCACTCTACTACCTACTCTACCCTCCCCCCTCTCATTCCCTCTCATTCCCTTCTCTTCCTCCTGGGACCTGGAAGTCCCACCTTTTCCCCTTCACCAGCAATTAGCTTCTGCTATCTTTATTGACACAATCAAAAGTCAATTAGGGAATGGATACTTCCCCTACATTTCACCTTTCCTGTGATTCATGGTTCATACAGTAGCTTTGGGCTTATCATGAGCATGTATAACAGAGTCAATTGCCTGTGACCATGACTGCCATTGGTATAGCCAAAGGCTGCTAGGTTCAGGTCAGGTAGAGATTCTGTCATGAGCCTGACATTGTCTCCCTCTTACTCTAGGGCAAGGGGGCATGGGAGAGAGATTAATGAGGGGATAAGGATTGGCAAAATTGAGGATTGGGAAGGATAATTTATTATACATTTAAGAAATATTAATTGGCCTAAGTACCCAGCACAATTCAAGACGCTGGAAATGCTACATTAAGAGAGATGTATAAGTCTATCTGTGGTGCACGCCTTTAATCCTGGTACTTGGGAGGTAGAGCCTAGAAGATCTCTGAGTTAGAGGCTAGTATAGTCTGTACACTGAGTTCTAGAACATCTAGAATTACATAAAGAAACCCTGTCTGGAAAAATCAAGAGAGAGAGAGAGGGGGGGGGGCAGGCAGGCAGGTGTGCAGGGAGGATAAGAGTCCTACCAATGTTAGGTAACACTCATCAAATTTCAGTAGATGTAGTTCCTACAGCCCCCATTCCTTCCCTCTCCTTACATTACCTTCCCCTATTCTCCCTTTCCCTTCCATATTCCTCATTCCTTCTCTTCTTCCTTCCCTTCTTTCCTCCCTCACAAACTGGCATCTATTGCTTCTGCAGCAGCTAACACATCCTTCAGCCATCCCAACTACCTCCAGCCATCCCAACTACCTCCAGTCTCAAGGGCCTCAGTCTTCTAAAGAAGCCTTGTATTTTTAAAATTTTTTTATTTTTTTTATTTTTAGTGCATAGCAGGTGAGGGGTTTTTCTTGAACCCTTATGTTTTAGTTTGCTTATTTCCAGACAAAGGGAGCGTTATTTCTGATCTGTAAACTGGGAATGTTCTGAACCTCTCTTCCAAGGGTTTCTATTAACAGCAGTCTTGCCAGTGGAATGTTAAGCCAAGGTATGCCACACTTGCAGTGGAGTGAATGTCTATGGTCAGTTCTGCACTCTATTTTACATAGTGGTATGTAGAATGAGGTCATTATGCAGGTGAAGGCAGGCACAAGATAGAATGAGGTCTCGCATTGGATGAGAAGGAAGCATGGGTGAGAGAAAAGTGTTAGGGAGAGGAAGAGACTGTAGAAAGCAAGGAGAAGCAGCAGAGAGAACATGGAGGCATATGTTAAGATTCCTCTCTGCACATTTACAGGTTGTTATGAATATTCTTAAGTGATGGATGTGCACAGGGCTTTCTATGTCTAGGTGGGCAATTATATCTTACCAATTGGATCAGATGCCATTGCGTTGTGTTTTCTTTCATTTGGCAATTAAATTGAGTTCAAGAGTGCGTGTGAAGGCTGGACCCTGGGCCCTCCATGGAATTGGGATGTGTATGTCTGGCGTGGTGGCAACCTGCCTTAGCAACTAGATGTGTAGAGATATTGTTGCCAGGCTCAGAGAGTAGCCATCAGAAGTGTGATATGGAATGGAGCTTAGTGAGTGAGAGATGCTTTGCTGATTGAGGTGAAAATACCCAACAGATGTCATAGGGCAATACGGTGCTGGATCTAGTGCAGGATAAAAGAAGCCCTTTTTTTAAAAAAAAAATTTACAGCAATAGGGAGAGACACTACTAGAGAGAGTGGGTGTGAAGGGGAAACTAGGCATCAGTTCTAACCCCTCTTTCCTATCTGGGAGGCCTGCGGCATCTCCTTTAACTTAGAGTCTCAGTCTCTTCCTCTGCCAAATGGGATAATCACACCCTGCTGCACCAGCAGGGCTGAAAAACAAATCAGCAAAGAAAGGAACGGTGGCGTGGCCTATCTGGAGGTCATGCTCCCCAGTTTCCCTTCTCATAGAGGGTGTGACTGAGCAGACAGGCAGCTGAGAGGTTTGTCCAGCCCGGCTACTATTTTATAAGAACACACTTCCAGTTCATTACCTTTTAGAGTTCCCATGTCCAGTAGTCTGGGTAATTTGCTTGCTTAGGAATTAGATCAGCACTAGCCCACTGTTTCCATGGTGCTAGGGGACGGACACACACACACACACACACACACACACACACACACACACACACACACCTCTCTTCTCTTGCCTGATGGGACTAAGTTCATTTGGGCACAACCATCTTTAAGTTTAGGAACTGCTGTGTGTTCCCTTTGGTTATAGAGATCTCTCATAGAGCCAGGGAAGGTGGCTGTGTTTAGGCCTTGCAGACTGTGGTGTTTGGAAGTCCTCTTCCAGTCCCCCTAGGTCTAAGGGTTGGAAGGTAATCCCATTTCCTAACTCTTTGCTGTGCCTTTTAGAACCCAACTTTTAGAAACATATTTTCTTTTGGAAGATTCTCTGTTCCATCTCCAGGGAATGCTGAGCTCTGGGGACCTCTGCCAGTTCAATAGGCAGCCCTAGAGAAAGATACTCTCCTTCTGCCCTGGCATGGGGGGGGGAGGGGAACACCAAAGTCTGGGGAGTCTGAGTCACCTGACTATATTCCTCCAGCTTTGTCTGATTGAGCCCTTCAGTGCAGTGTGCTCTTGCCTCCCACCAGGGTGGCACTTATGGGTATCCTCGACCCTAATGAATGACAGGAAAGAACTGTGACTTTGGGAGCAGGCTAGCCCAAGCTCAACTCATGACTCTTGTTTAACATAGTAGTGAGAGCTGAACGCGGTGGTGCATATCAGTACTTAGCACTGGAGAGACCAGCCTGGGACACGCAGTGAGCTGGTGTCACAAAACATAGCAAAGTAAGAAACAGGTGACAACACCCACTTCTCTAGGTTACAGTGAGAATCTAAGACTCCATTTTTGTAGATATAAAATTAATATTTGTGAAAATCATGTATTTTATGTTTTATATAATTAAAAAATAACCTCTAAACACCATCTCCAGCTGCACCTTTACAGAAAATCATCCACCTTGATATTGCCATTTCCCTGAAATGCTATGGCTAGTTCCCCCAATAAACCAGTTTTCTATTTAACCTGGCTCAAAATGAGAATATGCCTTTACACACACACACACACACACACACACACACACACACTCCAGCTTGGATACACAGTTGCTCATATACTTGTGTGTGTACACAGGCCTGCATAATTTCATCAGGGTTGTGGCTGTCACAGCATCCCCTGTGGGACCCCACATTGTTAGGATGCTAACGATCACTTGTGAACAGGTGAGCGAAGCCCAGCCCAGCACCAAGGAGATGGGGAGTTCAAAATCATTTCTCAATACAACAAAAACACACCTACCACGTGACAAGCCAGAGAGCACAGCTTCTGAAAAATGCTGTAAATGACCAGTTTCTGGTATGTCCTACTTAAAATAGCAAAGTTGAGACATAAAGACAAATAAGGTTTCCAGGAAGCTTGGAATTTCCGGAAAGAGAAAAGACTGTAGGTCCTACTCGTACCTTGACCCGTCTTCCATGGTGACCTTAATCCCTTCTCATCTCACCAAAAACCAGGATGTAATTTTATAAGTTGTTGGTGTTCTATTTTCTTTCTTTAAATATTTTAATAAAGAAAACTGAATTTAAGCTGGGCATGGTGGCAACACCTTTCATCAGCACTCAGGAGGCTGAGGCAGGTGGATCTCTGTGTGTTTTAAGCCTGCCTAGTCTATATAGTAAGTTTCAAGAGAGCCAAGGCTGTTACACAAAGGAAACCCTGTCTTAAAAAAAAGAAAACTAAAAATGAAAAATGAAGGAAGGAGAAGAAGTTTAGTTAGTTAGTTAGTTAGTTAGTTAGTTAGTTAGTTAGTTAGTTAGTTAAGTCAGGCTGCTTCTGAGAGCATGTGGCATCCATAGGGGAGTTTCTTGTTGCTTCTAGGATCTCAGTCTTAGTGTGTGATGCTCAGTCCCCACCATGCTCTCCAGGCTGCCTCTGCTTCATACCTTGACCCTTGCTTCCCCACTCACTCACATGAACCTGAGTTCTGACTCTCGACGAACCAGGACTTCACGGAGACGCTGGATTTTCGCCATCTCCAGCTCAATCTCCTCCGGCATCATGCTGGTCTCAGCCATAGAGATGATGTCCAGCTGGCCTGTGTGGACAGGAGACTGCCATCAGGACTCAAAGGCCACCAGGGCTTTCAAAGATTCCCACCAGAATTAGGGGTGTGCCTCCTCATCCCAGCTAACAAGGAAGCAGAGGCCTGTGAGGTCAAGTTCCATCTGGGAAACAGTGAGAGCTCTGTCAAAAGGTAAGAATTCCTACCAGGAAAACTGTGCTATTGCTCTGGGGAACAGCCATGACACACCTCAGGGGCAGACATATGAACTAGGCTGACATCATGTGCTAGAAGGAACCTTCGAAATCCAGGAAATCCATGGTGCTATGGTTAAAATGTGACCTGTGTCCCCAGGACAATGGGGCAGAGAGACTAGGGTCTGTGAGACATGATTAGAGATTATCAAGTATGTTCCTCCTCTTACAGGCCTGGACTATCTAGGAAGCAGCTTGTCATAAATCATGTCCCATTTTCCAGCTTGCTCACTGCTCCTGCAGGTACCTGCTACCTTGGTTGTGGGACAGCGGGCAGTGAAAAGTACCCTGATTCCTGGTCCAGATAGGTTGAACCCCCTGGAAATCCTAAAAAGGACAGCAGGTGCATTCCCATTCTCGAAGGATATCAGGACCTTGAGTAGCTATGCCCCACATGGACCCCTGTAGAGAGGTTTGAGACAGACCAGTCATGTAGGGCAATGTCTTAAGCCCCTCCTCCACAGGTGAGGACGTGACCATAGGTCACAGGTCAAGACAGATCAGTCATAGAAGCAGGACCATGCCCTGGGATATGTAGATGAGGTCTTCCCAAGCTCTCAGGCCAAACCAATAGGAAGTTTCTGCTGTCAGTCACTGACCCATCCAAAAAACTGTATTTAAGTGTCATGTTCAGAATTAAAGGTGTGCAGGAATTATTCCATCGTCTGAGAGCTTCTGTCATAAGAGCTATAAGGCTTTAGGAAGAGATCTGCTCTCCGGAAATCATCACCGCCAGAAGCTCCCCTGCACCCCTTGCTGGTTAGTCAGTTCCCTGCCGGCCAAGCAACCAAAAAGGCAGGCAGAGGCGGTGGAAAGGAGAAGGACCGGCAGCAGGAGGCAGGGGAAGCTCCCCACCCCCACTGGGCTCTCTCCCCTTTGCCTGAATCCACACACCCAGCTGGGACAGAGATCACCTGTGAAGAGCCCCTGGGTAACAGAACCCTACACTTAGTGTCATCTGCACTGTGAGGACGCCTGAGACATCACCCAGACTTGAACTTTCTGGCCTTCACTAGAATTAACCTCTTTTCTTTACAAATCATCAGTTCCCAGGTATTCTGCCATAGTAGCAGAAAATGAACTAAGACAGATGTGGAGCCTTCTTTCTGCACAGGCTCAGCAGGCTCATGGGAACTTTCTCGGGCACTGTCAGTCCCTGCCTAGCCCCAACCCTTTGGTTTTGCCTCTTTGACCATGACAACTTTGCATACTCACTTTGCAAAGGCTCAGGATAAGTCTAGAAGAAAACTGTTCTAATTATTTTAAGGTACTACTAAGCAATGTAAGTAGTAGTGATACAAAGTAACACAGCTTTCTTGTAGGAAATTCAGAGGACACCAGTGGGAAAGAAAGACAGAAAAAAAATTCAGGGCTAGTCTTGCTGCCAAGACCGACAGTCTGAATTCAAGCCTCAGATGGAAAGAAAGACCCCGCCACACACACACACACACACACACACACACACACACACACACACACTGCCCTCCTACACTATGGCACACATGTGCCCTCCCCCCACAATAAGTAAGTGAATATAATAAAATATTGTCCATAACCACACTACCCAGAGAGAGCAACTAATCACATTGATAGATCCCTCTGGGATTTTCTTTTTCTTTTTCATTCTCTGAGAATAGGTCCCCTATTGAAGGAATCAGAGAAAGAACTGGAAGAGCTTGAAGGGGCTCGAGACCCCAAAAGTACAACAATGCCAAGCAACCAGAGCCTCCAGGGACTAAGCCACTACCTAAAGACTATACATGGACTGACCCTGGACTCTGACCCCATAGGTAGCAATGAATATACTAGTAAGAGCACCAGTGGAAGGGGAAGCCCTGGGTCCTGCTAAGACTGAACCCCCAGTGAACTAGTCTATGGGGGGAGGGCGGCAATGGTGGGAGGGTTGGGAGGGGAACACCCATAAGGAAGGGGAGGGGGGAGGGGGATGTTTGCCCGGAAACCGGGAAAGGGAATAACACTCGAAATGTATATAAGAAATACTCAAGTTAATAAAAAAAAAAATAATAATAAAAAACTATTTATAGTGGAAAAAAAAAACACCCCAAAACTATCACATTCGGAAAAAGAAAGAGACATAGACACAGGATTTGGGTTTGTTTGTTTTTGAGACTAGGATTCATATAGCCCAGGTTGACCTTGAATCTCTTATGTAGCCCAGGATGACCTTGAACTCCCATCCTTCTGCCTCTGCCTTCCAAGTGCTGGGTGACAGGCCTGTGCCACCACCGTCATCACTCCCTAGTATAGTCCATGCAATGTCAGTATGGTGATAGAGGTTGAGCATTCCCAATCCAAAGCTCTGAAATCTCAAGTACAAACATACCGAACACTAGCATGACACCAAAGGGGACAAGTCTGCATCTGGCCTCTGTATAAAATTACCTATATGAGGACAGAGTATAAACCCCCCCTGCAGCTGTAATCACAGGTTGTGGGGCACCTGATGTGAATGCTGGGAGCTGAACTCTGGCCCTTGCAAGAGCAGTACATGTTCTTAACCTCTGAGCCAACCTTCCAGCCTCCAACATATTTAAAAGGACTAATAAAGATCTACCAAAATGTTAGTAGTTAAAAATGTTAGTATATACACATATAAACCATTAAGCATGTCACGCGGCCCGTGCTCCACAGTCTGGTTTTGTCATTCCTTGCTCTTCTTCCTCAGTACATACCATTTGCACATCCTCATCCTCAGCTGCTCCTCAATAATGCTGCGAGAGCCTGGGCTACTTCTATTTGTAGCCATGTTATGAATTGTTTCCCAATGTAAAGAATTCTAAGTAGTCTCACATATGGCTTTGTAATGGAAGTCCCCAAGGCTAACTCTCTACACACATTGAAGCAGTTCCAGCTGGCTACATTTCCAGAAGAAATAGGACTGGATAACATGAAATATTCTGAGGCCTTTCTGGGTGGTTCAGGCAACTCGTCTTAAGAGGTATGTGCTGATTTCTTCCACAAAACTTCCTGAGGCTGGGGAAGGGTAAAGATGTTATTGAAGATATGAAGGGACCTTTCCAGCATTATGGGCTGGACAAAGGTCTCCTCAGGACCATGTGGTTGTGTTTCAGACACCCCGCCACCCTACACTCCCACAATCATATTCTAGGTCCCATTGCTCCAGGCACAATGCCAAGATCCTTCTAGAGTGGAACATCAATGTTCTGCTGCAAAGAGGAGAAAGGATGAAGTGAAAAAGACTAAGATTGGGCTGGAGGAGGCTAGGAAGGGACTAGGAGGGGCTGGAAGGGGCTGGGAGAGGGTGGCTACCATGTAAGTATGAGGCCTTGAGTTTAGACCCAAGCACCTACATGGTTGTGTCAAGTACTGAGGCCTAGGTGTCCTTGCTCTACCTTATCCATGTTATATAAAACAGTGGTCTTTTGATGTATGCCTTGCCCTAGGATACTCCATTTTACAAGCATCTTTTGTCTCTATTTTGAGGGAAAAGGGTGACTGTCCCTGGGCAGAACCAGAAATGACAGCAACTGCCAGGCAGCACCTGCCGAGCACAGCTGATAAGTGACGTATCCCTGTGGTTCTATAAGAATAAATTGAAACTATAAAAGCACATGGGTACATAAAAATCCTGTGAGGAAACTTGGCTCAAGAACTTATCACACACATCAGACCAAGGAAAGGGGGGACTCTATTGCATGGATCACATAAAGTAACAAGCACATGAACACTGCAATGGCCAGGTGCCACAGAAACCTACATCTGATACATAGCATGCGGGTTCAGGGCAAGAACTCAGCTGTGCCTGAAGCTTTGGCTCATCCCCCTCACCTGCACTGATGCAACCTAGGCAACTGACTGCTAGTCCTCCTATTTGCCAACTTGGCCTGGACCTGACCTACTGTTTCCCATTCCATACCTCACAGCTGAGCTCTGTAGCTTTGCACTCTAACATGACTCCAGTAGTTTCAGAATCAGGCACCTCCAGCTCATTGTCTTAGAGTTACAGCCTCTTTCTCAGCGCATTCCTGAAACCTCTTGAACTCTGCTGCAGCCTGTTTGATTAGCAATCATCCTGTAACCCATGTAAGTTTAGATACATAGATATATTTACTGTGATCTGAGAATTAACATTCAAAATTAAGACTGGAATAGAACTTGCGTTCACCTCAGTCAGGCTACTAAGGCAGGTGGATTATATGACAAATTACTGTCAATGAAACAGATAAACTTTGTGAATTTATTGCTATTTAAGAAAGCTGACATTGTGGAAAGACACAAACATGTTCATCAATGTTTCTGGCATAGTGTGCTCATAACAACAGGCATCTGTAACACCAGCACTGGGTGCGAGAGGTGTGTGAAAACATGCAGGCCTCTGCAGCTTGTTGGCTGGCCAGCTTAACTGAATCAATAATCTCCAGGTTCAGTTACAGACCCTTACTCTGCCTCTCTCTCTCTCTCAAAAAAAAATAAGGTGGAGAGAATTAGAGGAAGACACCTAATGTCAACTTCTGGCTCCCATGTGTATACACACACACACACACACACACACACACACACACACACACCAAGTAATTATGACATTCAGATGGCCTGAGCATTACTGTCTGCAAATTTTCTGGCTTAGGGTACCCAGGTTTTGAAGGGTGTCATGGGATGAGTGAAATCTGATGGCATAGTCTGGAGCTCCAGGTCTACTCCTCACTCTCTGTAGGACTTTAGGCTGTCTGTCAATCCCTCTGGCTCAGCTCTGTGATCAGATCCCCCACACCAGCAGTCATGAGGAATGAATTGCTCAGCTATGCTGTGCACTATATATGGCCACAAGGAACCTTTGAGGAACCAGTGCACTTGTTTAACCTGCCACCTCTTGTCCTCATCCTATGCTAGCAGTGTCAGGATACCACTCTCTCAGAAAGCATCAGTAGCCAGGCCCTGAAGCAGAGAGGTGTGGGGAAATGTGGGGAGGGTAATTATGGTGATTCCCACAAGAAACATGGCTTCTGGCCAGAATACTCAGTGGATGAAGGCGCTTGCTGCCAAGCCTGATGAACCTGAGTTCAATCCCCAGGACCCACAGGGTGAAAAGAGAGAACTGACTCCAGCACACTGTCTTCTGAGGAAGCGATGTCAGGGCACGTGGCACAATACCCTCATACAATAAGTACAGATAATTAAAAAAAATTTATTCATGCATTAGCTACTTTTTTGTCCATGTTACAAAATATCTGACCAAAAAAACAACCAAAAAACAAAAAACAAAAACAAAAACAAAAACAAAAAAAACCTTGCAAGGAGAAGGGTTTGGGGCTCACTGTTTAAGAAGGGATACTGTCAAAAGAATACAAATTGGAAAGGAAGATGTCAAAATATCACTATTTGCAGATGATAGGATAGTACACTTAAGTGACCCCAAAAGTTCCACCAGAGAATGACTAAGCCTGATAAACAACTTCAGCAAAGTGGCTGGGTATAAAATTAACTCAAACAAATCAGTAGCCTTCCTCTCCTCAAAGGATAAACAGGCTGAGAAAGAAATTAGGGAAATGACACCCTTCAAAATAGTCACAAATAATTTAAAATACCTCGGTGTGACTCTAACCAAGTAAATGAAAGATCTGTATGACAAGAACTTCAAGTCTCTAAAGAAAGAAATTGAAGAAAATATCAGAAGATGGAAAGACCTCCCATGCTCATGGATATGCAGGATGAATATAGTAAAAATGACCATCTTGCCAAAAGCAAGCTACAGATTCAATGCAATAACATTTTCGACAAATGGTGCTGGTTCAACTGGAGGTCAGCATGTAGAAGAATGCAAATTGATCCATTTTTATCCCCCCGTAAAAATCCACGTGGATCAAGGACCTTCACATTAAACCAGATCACTCAAACTAATAGGAAAGAAATTGGGCAAGAGTCTCAAACACTGGGGAAAATTTCCTGAACAAAACACGAATGGCTTATGCTCTAAGATCAAGAATCGACAAATGGGACCTCATAAAACTACAAAGCTTCTGTAGGCAAAGGACACTGTCATTAGGACAAAATGGCAACCAACAGATTGGGAAAAGATCTTTACCAATCTTACATCTGATAGAGGGCTTATATCCAAAATATACAAAGAACTCAAGAAGTTAGACCTCAGGGAGACAAATAACCCTATTAAAAAATGGGGTTCACGTGGATCCCGGCCCGCAGCAGCTCTCTACTCCCAGACCCGGTGAGAGAGAGACCCAACCGCCTGGTCAGGTGGGCACTCCTGAGGCTGCAGAGCGGAAAAGACCACCAACTCTGCTCACCCCTGCCCACATCCCTGGCCCAAGAGGAAACTGTATAAGGCCTCTGGGCTCCCGTGGGGGAGGGCCCAGGAGCGGCAGGACCCCTGCCTGAGACACCGCCGGAACCTGAAAGAAACAGACCGGATAAACAGTTCTCTGCACCCAAATCCCGTGGGAGGGAGAGCTAACTAAACCTTCAGAGAGGCAGACAAGCCTGGGAAACCAGAAGAGACTGCTCCCTGCACACACATCTGGGACGCCAGAGGAAAAAGCCAAAGACCATCTGGAACCCTGGTGCACTGAAGCTCCCGGAAGGGGCGGCACAGGTCTTCCTGGTTGCTGCCGCTGCAGAGAGCCCGTGGGCAGCACCCCACGAGCGAACTTGAGCCTCAGGACCACAGGTAAGACCAAATTTTCTGCTGCAAGAAAGCTGCCTGGTGAACTCAAGACACAGGCCCACAGGAACAGCTGAAGACCTGTAGAGAGGAAAAACTACACGCCCAAAAGCAGAACACTCTGTCCCCATAACTGACTGAAAGAGAGGAAAACAGGTCTACAGCACTCCTGACACACAGGCTTATAGGACAGTCTAGCCACTGTAAGAAATAGCAGAACAAAGTAACACTAGAGATAATCTGATGGCGAGAGGCAAGCGCAGGAACCCAAGCAACAGAAACCAAGATTACATGGCACCATCGGAGCCCAATTCTCCCATCAAAACAAACATGGAATATCCAAACACACCAGAAAAGCAAGATCTATTTTCAAAATCATATTTGATCATGATGCTGGAGGACTTCAAGAAAGACATGAAGAACTCCCTTAGACAACAAGTAGAAGCCTACAGAGAGGAATCGCAAAAATGCCTGAAAGAATCGCAAAAATCCCTGAAAGAATTCCAGGAAAACATAAATAAACAAGTAGAAGCCCATAGAGAGGAGACACAAAAATCCCTGAAAGAATTCCAGGAAAACATAAATAAACAAGTAGAAGCCCATAGAGAGGAGACACAAAAATCCCTGAAAGAATTCCAGGAAAACACAATCAAACAGTTGAAGGAATTAAAAATGGAAATAGAAGCAATCAAGAAAGAACACATGGAAACAACCCTGGATATAGAAAACCAAAAGAAGAGACAAGGAGCTGTAGACACAAGCTTCACCAACAGAATACAAGAGATGGAAGAGAGAATCTCAGGAGCAGAAGATTCCATAGAAATCATTGACTCAACTGTCAAAGATAATGTAAAGCGGAAAAAGCTACTGGTCCAAAACATACAGGAAATCCAGGACTCAATGAGAAGATCAAACCTAAGGATAATAGG
The DNA here is from genome assembly GCF_021556685.1 of Rattus norvegicus. Classification (NCBI taxonomy): domain Eukaryota; kingdom Metazoa; phylum Chordata; class Mammalia; order Rodentia; family Muridae; genus Rattus; species Rattus norvegicus. The sequence continues at coordinate 7,867,309 of NC_141543.1, forward strand.
TATAGAAGAGAGTGAAGACTCCCAGCTCAAAGGACCAGTAAATATCTTCAACAAAATCATAGAAGAAAACTTCCCTAACCTAAAAAAAGAGATACCCATAGGAATACAAGAAGCCTACAGAACTCCAAATAGATTGGACCAGAAAAGAAACACCTCCCGTCACATAATTGTCAAAACACCAAACGCACAAAATAAAGAAAGAATATTAAAAGCAGTAAGGGAAAAAGGTCAAGTAACATATAAAGGCAGACCTATCAGAATCACACCAGACTTCTCGCCAGAAACTATGAAGGCCAGAAGATCCTGGACTGATGTCATACAGACCCTAAGAGAACACAAATGCCAGCCCAGGTTACTGTATCCAGCAAAACTCTCAATTAACATTGATGGAGAAACCAAGATATTCCATGACAAAACCAAATTTACACAATATGTTTCTACAAATCCAGCACTACAAAGGATAATAAATGGTAAAGCCCAACATAAGGAGGCAAGCTATACCCTAGAAGAAGCAAGAAACTAATCGTCTTGGAAACAAAACAAAGAGAATGAAAGCACACAAACATAACCTCACATCCAAATATGAATATAAAGGGAAGCAATAATCACTATTCCTTAATATCTCTCAATATCAATGGCCTCAACTCCCCAATAAAAAGACATAGATTAACAAACTGGATACGCAACGAGGACCCTGCATTCTGCTGCCTACAGGAAACACACCTCAGAGACAAAGACAGACACTACCTCAGAGTGAAAGGCTGGAAAACAACTTTCCAAGCAAATGGTCAGAAGAAGCAAGCTGGAGTAGCCATTCTAATATCAAATAAAATCAATTTCCAACTAAAAGTCATCAAAAAAGATAAGGAAGGACACTTCATATTCATCAAAGGAAAAATCCACCAAGATGAACTCTCAATCCTAAGTATCTATGCCCCAAATACAAGGGCACCTACATACGTAAAAGAAACCTTACTAAAGCTCAAAACACACATTGCACCTCACACAATAATAGTGGGAGATCTCAACACACCACTCTCATCAATGGACAGATCATGGAAACAGAAATTAAACAGTGATGTCGACAGACTAAGAGAAGTCATGAGCCAAATGGACTTAACGGATATTTATAGAACATTCTATCCTAAAGCAAAAGGATATACCTTCTTCTCAGCTCCTCATGGTACTTTCTCCAAAATTGACCATATAATTGGTCAAAAAACAGGCCTCAACAGGTACAGAAAGATAGAAATAATCCCATGCGTGCTATCGGACCACCACGGCCTAAAACTGGTCTTCAATAACAATAAGGGAAGAATGCCCACATATACGTGGAAATTGAACAATGCTCTACTCAATGATAACCTGGTCAAGGAAGAAATAAAGAAAGAAATTAAAAACTTTTTAGAATTTAATGAAAATGAAGATACAACATACCCAAACTTATGGGACACAATGAAAGCTGTGCTAAGAGGAAAACTCATAGCGCTGAGTGCCTGCAGAAAGAAACAGGAAAGAGCATATGTCAGCAGCTTGACAGCACACCTAAAAGCTCTAGAACAAAAAGAAGCAAATACACCCAGGAGGAGTAGAAGGCAGGAAATAATCAAACTCAGAGCTGAAATCAACCAAGTAGAAACAAAAAGGACCATAGAAAGAATCAACAGAACCAAAAGTTGGTTCTTTGAGAAAATCAACAAGATAGATAAACCCTTAGCCAGACTAACGAGAGGACACAGAGAGTGCGTCCAAATTAACAAAATCAGAAATGAAAAGGGAGACATAACTACAGATTCAGAGGAAATTCAAAAAATCATCAGATCTTACTATAAAAACCTATATTCAACAAAATTTGAAAATCTTCAGGAAATGGACAATTTCCTAGACAGATACCAGGTATCGAAGTTAAATCAGGAACAGATAAACCAGTTAAACAACCCCATAACTCCTAAGGAAATAGAAGCAGTCATTAAAGGTCTCCCAACCAAAAAGAGCCCAGGTCCAGACGGGTTTAGTGCAGAATTCTATCAAACCTTCATAGAAGACCTCATACCAATATTATCCAAACTATTCCACAAAATTGAAACAGATGGAGCACTACCGAATTCCTTCTACGAAGCCACAATTACTCTTATACCTAAACCACACAAAGACACAACAAAGAAAGAGAACTTCAGACCAATTTCCCTTATGAATATCGACGCAAAAATACTCAATAAAATTCTGGCAAACCGAATCCAAGAGCACATCAAAACAATCATCCACCATGATCAAGTAGGCTTCATCCCAGGCATGCAGGGATGGTTTAATATACGGAAAACCATCAACGTGATCCATTATATAAACAAACTGAAAGAACAAAACCACATGATCATTTCATTAGATGCTGAGAAAGCATTTGACAAAATTCAACACCCCTTCATGATAAAAGTCCTGGAAAGAATAGGAATTCAAGGCCCATACCTAAACATAGTAAAAGCCATATACAGCAAACCAGTTGCTAATATTAAACTAAATGGAGAGAAACTTGAAGCAATCCCACTAAAATCAGGGACTAGACAAGGCTGCCCACTCTCTCCCTACTTATTCAATATAGTTCTTGAAGTTCTAGCCAGAGCAATTAGACAACAAAAGGAGATCAAGGGGATACAGATCGGAAAAGAAGAAGTCAAAATATCACTATTTGCAGACGACATGATAGTATATTTAAGTGATCCCAAAAGTTCCACCAGAGAACTACTAAAGCTGATAAACAACTTCAGCAAAGTGGCTGGGTATAAAATTAACTCAAATAAATCAGTTGCCTTCCTCTATACAAAAGAGAAACAAGCCGAGAAAGAAATTAGGGAAACGACACCCTTCATAATAGACCCAAATAATATAAAGTACCTCGGTGTGACTTTAACCAAGCAAGTAAAAGATCTGTACAATAAGAACTTCAAGACACTGAGGAAAGAAATTGAAGAAGACCTCAGAAGATGGAAAGATCTCCCATGCTCATGGATTGGCAGGATTAATATAGTAAAAATGGCCATTTTACCAAAAGCAATCTACAGATTCAATGCAATCCCCATCAAAATACCAATCCAATTCTTCAAAGAGTTAGACAGAACAATTTGCAAATTCATCTGGAATAACAAAAAACCCAGGATAGCTAAAGCTATCCTCAACAATAAAAGGACTTCAGGGGGAATCACTATCCCTGAACTCAAGCAGTATTACAGAGCAATAGTGATAAAAACTGCATGGTATTGGTACAGAGACAGACAGATAGACCAATGGAATAGAATTGAAGACCCAGAAATGAACCCACACACCTATGGTCACTTGATTTTTGACAAAGGAGCCAAAACCATCCAATGGAAAAAAAGATAGCATTTTCAGCAAATGGTGCTGGTTCAACTGGAGGGCAACATGTAGAAGAATGCAGATCGATCCATGCTTATCACCCTGTACAAAGCTTAAGTCCAAGTGGATCAAGGACCTCCACATCAAACCAGACACACTCAAACTAATAGAAGAAAAACTAGGGAAGCATCTGGAACACATGGGCACTGGAAAAAATTTCCTGAACAAAACACCAATGGCTTATGCTCTAAGATCAAGAATCGACAAATGGGATCTCATAAAACTGCAAAGCTTCTGTAAGGCAAAGGACACTGTGGTTAGGACAAAACGGCAACCAACAGATTGGGAAAAGATCTTTACCAATCCTACAACAGATAGAGGCCTTATATCCAAAATATACAAAGAACTCAAGAAGTTAGACCGCAGGGAAACAAATAACCCTATTAAAAAATGGGGTTCAGAGCTAAACAAAGAATTCACAGCTGAGGAATGCCGAATGGCTGAGAAACACCTAAAGAAATGTTCAACATCTTTAGTCATAAGGGAAATGCAAATCAAAACAACCCTGAGATTTCACCTCACACCAGTGAGAATGGCTAAGATCAAAAACTCAGGTGACAGCAGATGCTGGCGAGGATGTGGAGAAAGAGGAACACTCCTCCATTGTTGGTGGGATTGCAGACTGGTACAACCATTCTGGAAATCAGTCTGGAGGTTCCTCAGAAAATTGGACATTGAACTACCTGAGGACCCAGCTATACCTTTCTTGGGCATATAACTAAGAGATGCCCCAACATATAACAAAGACAGGTGCTCCACTATGTTCATAGCAGCCTTATTTATAATAGCCAGAAGCTGGAAAGAACCCACATGCCCTTCAACAGAGGAATGGATACAGAAAATGTGGAACATCTATGCAATGGAATATTACTCAGCTATCAAAAACAATGACTTTATGAAATTCATAGGCAAATGGTTGGAACTGGAAAATACCATTCTGACTGAGGTAACCCAATCACAGCAAAACACACATGGTATGCACTCACTGATAAATGGATATTAGCCCAAATGCTCGAATTACCCTAGATACACAAAACACATGAAACTCAAGAAGGATGACCAAAATGCGAATGCTTCACTTTTTCTTTAAAAGGGGAACAAGAATACCCTTGGGAGGGAATAGGGAGGCAAAGTTTAGAACAGAGGCAGAAGGAACACCCATTCAGAGCCTGCCCCACATGTGGCCCATACATATACAGCCACCCAATTAGATAAGATGGATGAAGCAAAGAAGTGTAGGCCGACAGGAACTGAATGTAGATCTCTCCTGAGAGACACAGCCAGAATACAGCAAATACATAGGCGAATGCCAGCAGCAAATCACTGAACTGAGAACGGGACCCCCATTGAAGGAATCAGAGAAAGAACTGGAAAAGCTTGAAGGGGCTCGAGACCCCATATGAACAAAAATGCCAACCAACCACAGCTTCCAGGGACTAAGCCACTACCCAAAGACTATACATGGACTGACCCTGGACTCTGACCTCATAGGTAGCATTGAATATCCTAGTAAGAGCACTAGTGGAAGGGGAAGCCCTTGGTCCTGCCAAGATTGAACCCCCAGTGAACGTGATTGTTGCAGGGAGGGCGGTAATGGGGGGAGGATGGGGAGGGGAACACCCATATAGAAGGGGACAGGGGATATTAAGACCCATATTAAGGGGATGTTGGCCTGGAAACCGGGAAGGGGAATAACAATAGAAATGTAAACAAGAAATACTCAAGTTAATAAAGATGGAAAGAGTTGACAGCTTCTGCCACCAGCCAGGAGACAGGCCTCTGGGCATCTGTTTGCAGAATTTTCTAGGGGTGAACAGAGACAAGGACACCCACTATGAATGTGGCTGTCACTGTGAGCTGGGGTCCTGGACTGAATTAAAAGGGGAGTGGGCTGAGTACCAGCACTCCTCTCTTTGATTCCTGGTGGCAAATGCAATGTGATCAAATGTCTCACACTCCTATCACCATGCCCTCCCCACCATGACTGTCCCCTCAAGATGAGAGCCCAATAAACTCTGCCTTTCTTAAGTTTCAAGACATCAGTTGTCTGGGAAGACTGTTAAAGGTCACCACAAGGATTAGGATAAACTAGGGTTAAAGGCCATGTCTGGTTGCATAGAAGACTTCAAACCACAGCAAGGCAGATGCAGGAAATAAACAGATGCGAATCTTACAGGTTGCTTTTTGTTCAGTCTGAGCTTATATGATTGAAACTAACATCCTAGGACGCTCCCTCCTAGTATTTCCCCAAAGGACGACATCCATCAAATGCCAACAACTGGACACTTGAGGAGAGCAAATCATGAGAAGAGACACAAGGAAGCTTTCAGGCTGACTAGGCAAGATGGGCACATTTTGCAATTGAGTTTATTTACTGTTAGATGAGCACACAGCATTAAGACACAGAAATCCCCAGGGCTCCAACTGCCATTGCTGTCACAGAGCTTACAGGAGTTGAGTCACTTCTGGGGAAGAAGCAGCTAAATCCATCTTTTTATCCCCAAATGCCTCCCCAGGGGTGCACTGCTTCAGCAGCAGCAGCAGCAGCAGCAGCAGCAGCAGCAGCAGCAGCAGCAGCAGCAACAACAACAACAAACAAGAGCTGAGTGCCGGGCATGGCTGGGATGGGCCCACAGGTTCAGCCATTTATCTTGAGAATCTTGTTACTTAGGAACAGAAGAAATGAGGTAGCAGTGGGTAAGAGAAATTAACAAAGTGGAAACTGCTGTTGGGTTGATGAATCAATCAACTGATTGAGTTTTGAGATTGGCTTTTACTATATAGCCCAGGATAGCCTTTTAGTTCTCCAGCCTCAGCCTCCCTCGGGTGGGGATGTCAGACATGCATCACTCTCAGTTTGAAACATCTATGAACATGGGCTAGGAAAATAAAGTAGCTACTGTCAGAAGAAATCTCCCTTAGTGTAGCCCGCAGGTTCAAGAGGCCAAGCCCCATATGCTTCTCTTGCTGTCAATCCACTCTCCATAGCTGGTACACAGGATGAAGGCTCTTGTTCTTCTCAACAATGTGGGAGGTGGGTGCCTTCATCATAACCATCTCTTTCTAGTTGAATCAAAAGACATGGAGAGATCATGAGTGGTTTGTCAAGGATAACGAATGCATGGCAGGACTGGGACTCTATCTAATCCAGACTTGATTTCCAAAGAAAGCCCTCATGATAGACTGAAGAACTAGTAAAATTCCAGATCCTGTGCAGAATTCACATGTTCCTACCAGGATGGACATGTCACCCTAACACAGGTCCAAAGCAATAGGGCCAGGTGGTCAAGGTGAAACTTCCACATACACACTAATACTTCTTTACAACTCTGTTGTTGTTGTCTTGGTGTGGTTTTTGTTTTTGTTTTGATTTTTGGGGTTTGTTTTGTTTTGTTTTTAAGTGTTTTCCGTTATTATTGGGTTTGGTGCTAGGGTGTAGGAAGCCTAGAGGCCCACATGTGATTGACAAATCTTTTGCCACATTTAAATAAAATGTTTTTTTTAAACTCTTTAGCTATAAAATGTAAAATGTACATGCATTATGTGGATGCCCATGGAGGCCACAAGTGGGCACTGAATCCCCATCCTGGAGTTACAGGTAATTGTGAACCAGACAATATAGGTGCTGAGAACTGAACTCCGTCCCCAGCAAGAGCAGCCATAGCCACTCATAGCCACCTCATTAGCTCCAGCTCATCACCTGTTTAAAGAATCAACGTAGCAACCCAAAGAAACTCGAGCCCTAACCACATCTCCATGGGAACATCTTCCTGGCCTTGACCCATGAGAGGGTGCATGTAGATATAGATAATGTATATTTAAGTCCAATTAAACCCTGGAAGCAGCCTATTTTTTGCTGCTGTCAGACATCCATGTGAGAAAGAAGCTCATTTAGGCCCCAGACATCCTATCACAGCATGTGGTGAGCATATCTCTCTCTCTCTCTCTCTCTCTCTCTCTCTCTCTCTCTCTCTCTCTCTCTCTCTCTCTCGTTAATTGGATGAGAAGCAAGCATCCAGTTGCATTTTAATGAATCATTCTTTCCCAAGGAGGTGAAGTGACTGCATTATTTTCAAAGCTCTTGGCTGAGATATCCCAGAGGCTTGTCTTGAGGAGGAGGATGAAGCCAAGAGCAAGCATACTGCAGTCCAAAATTCATCTTTAGACTCAATGGTATGTGAGGAAGACTGTAGCCACAAGGCTTCCACACCCTTCCAGAAGTTGTTAGTCTCTATCTGAGCCTCAAGCACATTTTTTCTGCTTCTCTGAGTTTCTAGTTTCTCAGCTCCATCTGACCTGTCAAACCACATCAAGGGAATCCAATATGCTATGGGTCGCATTGTGTCCCCTGTATTGTGTTAAAGGCTTGCCTCCCAGAAGGGTGTTTTCAGGAGACTGTGGGCATATAAGAGGTGGACCTCGAGGTGAACCTCAGGTTTGGAGAATGTGGGTGAGGTAGTGAAACCCCAATCCTTCTTCTTCCCTTCCTTCCACCTCCTACTCACAAGGAGAAGGCCACAAGTCCAAAGCAATGACTACACACTGACCCTCCAAAACTGAAATAAAATAAAAATTTAGTCTCTGTTTGTGAGGGTATGCATAAGCATGCATGTGTGTGTATGTGTGCATATGCAAATATAAACATATACACATGGGAACCAGAGAACAACCTTAGGTATTGTTTCTTAGAAGCCACACACCTTGTTCTGTTTTAACATTCTTAAAAATTTATTTATTTTACGTGTATGTTCATTTTGTTTGCTTGTATGCCAAATGTGTGCATGTAAAGGCCAGAAGAGGGAGTTAGAACCCTTGGAACTGGAGTTACAGATGGTCGTGAGCTGCTATATGGGTTCCGTGAACCAAACCCAGAGTCTCTGTAAGAACAGCTCTTACCTACTGAGCCATCTCTCCACTCTCACCTTGTTTTTTGTTTGTTTGTTTTGTGCTGGGTATTTTTTTTTTGAGACAAGATCTCTCTTCATCCTGGAACTCACCAAGCAGGCTAGGCTGGCTGGCCATAGAGCTCAGTGTTTGTTGTGTCTCTATTTCCCAATCCTGGGATTATAATTTTAAAAATATAATCTTACACACATTTTTATGTTTGTGCTGAGGATCCAAACTTGGGACCTCATGCTTGCACAGCAATCACTGAGCCATCTCCTCAGTTCCCATTTGGGTCTCTTTATAAGTTGCTTTGCCTCATATATTCATTACAATAACAGAAAACTGGTTGAGTGTATAGTCGGTATTATGATTAGGGTAAAGGGGAAAGACTTGGACACAAATCCTGGCTCTGATTCTAACTGCTAACATGACCTGCTAGCTAAACTGCAGTATCTTTATTGAACTCTGTGTGGTACCGTATCTTCCTATTTCTCTGGATGCATGGCACACTGGAGACATTTATCACATGAGGTCCAGCTTGTTCTGAACATCCTCTCCAGGGCAAAGATTTATCACCACACAGAATGTTTCTGAGACTTTGTGGTCAGACAGAAGGTGCAGCTCCCAAGTGAGATTTCCAAAAGGTCTCCTGTGAATAATGTATGTGTTACCGCTGAGCTAGCATTCTAAATGAGATGACACTTGAGTCCTGGTGGATTCTTGGACCATGTGTAATGTTGTTTTGCATACTCAATGTCCTTCCTTTCCCCAACACTTCCAGATGATCTTCAGTGAGTCACTGGGCCACTCTGACACAGTTCTAGACCTAAGTGAGTGGGGCTCAGACTAATTCCTGAGGCCAGCTGGGACCGTAGAAGTGAATGTCCAAGAGAGCCGTTCTGGCTTAGTCAGTAGAGTGCTCATCCACCATGCACAAAATCCTAGGTTTGATTCTCAGCACTAACCAGACATGGTGGTGTGTCACTGTGACCTAAGGCTTAGGTAGGTGAGGGTAGGGAGTTCAGATGTTCAAGGTTATCCTTGGCTACAGAGCATTTGAGGCCACCTGGACTACCTGAGATTCCGTCTCAAAAAACAAAGTAAATGAAATAAAAAGAGAGAGCATGTTCTTCTGAAACAACCCTGTAATAAGATAATTGACCAATTAGGATGACATAAACAACTAACACTCTGCAGCATGATGGTTCACTGTATTATTCATGCTTTTTTTTTCAATTTCCTTCATGAATCCAGACAATTATAAATCCATCCTGAGCCATGAATCAAGGATTTTTATGATGACTCCCCAACTTCCAATTTGCATACCAACTCAAAGATTAGCAGAATGCCCTGGTCATGCAGGAATGGTTAGGAAACCAAATAGTGCCTCAGAAAACTGAGCTCACTGTGGCTATAGTGGGGATTTGGGGAAAAAAGAGGCTCTGAAAGAGAGATTAGCCATTTCTTTGGACATTTTAGGCATGGATGATTCATAGCTTCTGCTTCCTGTGTTTCTGTGCAGAGTGAGGTGTTGCCAAGTTCACTGTTCTCACACAGTGTCAGCCAGAGCACCTCTTCACACAAGCCCTAGAATCACAGCTGACTTTTAAAAATGGGTCTGTAGCCCGATACAGGTCTGAAGACTCTGTTGAGTGTCTTGCTTGATAGTTCTTAAGGTGGGCACCTGACACTGTGGAGTGGTGGTGGGGTGTCACTGTCTCAGTTTAACAGGGCATAGAAAAGTACTGAGTCTAGTTGATGATGTCATTTCCAGTAAAAATAGGATGAGAAGGGCAAGGAGATGGGTTGTCAGTACAGTGCCTCACCACACAAACACAAGGACATGACTAAGCCTCAGAAACCCCTTAAGAAGTAAATGCTGAGTATGGCAGCACATGCTTCTTTGTGTTCTCAGGTAGAGCCAGCAAGTCTAGCAGAGTCACTCATTCAGAAACTGATTTCAGGAACACAAAAGGAAAAAGGATACCTGACCTTGACCTCTGACCTTCATGAGCACTTGTGCATGTACACGTGAACGTGCATATACATATAAAAACAAAGCACTATCATCATCCTACTAAAAAGAAAATGAACTGGAATGGCAGGTAGCTGGGTTACCCTGGAGGTGCTTAGTTATATTTGGGGAAGGGGGAAAAGCCTAGACTCCAGTGTGGGTGTGCGTAGAATATGCTGCCCACAACACCCCAAGTCTAGAAAACTCAAGCATGAATCACTGAGAGCCCACATCAGAAAAACTATTTTGAGCCCAGCTGGGAAGTTTGGCTCCTGTAAGTGTATAAACCATGCATGGTGGCACACACCTGGCACTCTGAAAATGGAGGCAGAAGAATCAGAAGTTCAAATTATCTTTGGCTACAAGCAAGTGTGAGGCAAGACTGGACTATATTCGACCTCGTCTCCAAAAGGGACAGGTGGAGGAGAAGAGAGGACACACTGAAAGCAGGGTCTGCACACTGTGGCCTAGAGGTTCCTGTGTTTCTGTGCAGAGTGAGGTGCCAACCCACCACCTGCCTCTCTTGTTCAGCCTATGAGTCACAAGTGGTTTTTACATTCCCAAATGCTTGAGGGAGAAAAACAGGTCCCGATGTGAAAATGGCACAGAATTCTGACTTTAGTGCCCATAAAGAAAGTTTCAATGGAACAGGGCCATGCAGAATTTGTCATGTATTGTCTCAATTGCTGTTCTGTTCTACAACAGAGCAGAGTAGCTGGGTGGGATACTCTGAGGCAAAAATATTTACTACTAACTCTTGAAGAAAAGGTCCCTCTCCTAAGTGAGCCAGTCCCTGCATTCTGTGTTTGAAGATATTTATCAAAGACTGAAGAGGTGATAGTTCAGTTGATAAGAGGACCTGACTTCCATCCCCAGAACCCAATTGACAAAGGCAGGTATGGTAGCATGGGCTCATCACCCAGCCCTGGGAAGACAGACACAGATCCTGTAGTTCACTGGCCTAATAGGAACAAGTGTGTGTGTGCAAATATGTACAAATATACATGTATTTGCACACACATACACATCTCTGAATTGTTTCTTATAAGCTAAGGCATTAACATTTTTTAAAATCCATTTATACTGTGCTGACAAACAATGAAACAACTGATTTCTCATGAGGTCAAACAGGCAGAATTGCTAGTATTTTATAGAAGCTGACTGAGGCTATTAAGGATGTGAAGCAAAAGTGACACCTAGTATTTAAGAAATAATTTCCGCATTAACAGTGGTGGTATATTCAACTTTACGATAGTCACTTAACCCCATTTTTATGGTGTCACAAACTGCATCAGGTGCATTTTGCATAATCTTAAAAATATTCTAAGCCCTAATTGAGATGAATTTGACAGTAATCATCGGAATCACTACTTTTAATTAATTTTCTTATTATATGTATGTATATGTTTGTGTGCATAGGGTCATATATGCAATAGTACGGGGTCTAAGGATTGCTTTTGTACAGTGGATTTTTCTCTCCCCTTTTATGTGTGTTTGGGGTATTGAACTTGGATTAACAGGTTTGTGAAGCAACTTTTACCCCCGAGCTATCCCACCAACCATGTAGTTGCTGTGATTTTTTTTTAAGCCTTTGCCATGTGCCAGAAAACTTCATCAGCACTTTCTGTTTCTCTGTACACTTAACAACCCTGGTCCTTCTCTCACTCAGTTCTCTTTTGTACATGACAAAACTAAGGCACATTCAGGTGATGTAAGGTCTCAGAGCCAGTGAATGCTGGAACAAATATTCTCATTGCATTATCACTTAGAGACTAAACTATACTATGGGGCAGACTGTGTTCATGTTGGGATCTCTTCTAGTCTGAAATATAATTGGTAGCATGATCCTGAAGTGTAATTTATGGTGTCTTTGGAGACTCAGTTGTGTCACATGATTTTTTTCTGGAACCTGTCTTATGAGAGGATGTTTTGCTTAGAACAGACATGAGGCGTTTTCCCTGGAAGCTGCCTGGAAAGGGGTGTGTGATGTTTTGGTAGAGCAGACTCTGGAGAGAACACGATGCTTGGAAGGATGTAAGTATAAGAGACAGTGGATGGCACAGCAGCATTAGTTCGCCTTGTCACTCTTTGCTGGTCTTCATTGGGCTTTGCTGACACTGGTCTTCACTGACAGTGCTGTACCATTGGTTTGCCTTGCCTTCTTTGCTGATCATCATTTGTCATGACTCCATGGAGAGAATTTCTCGTGATATTATGGCAGCTTCTTGCTTGTGTGGACTCAGGCCGATTGGCAGAGCCTCTGGGTTTCTTCTGGATTGAACTGTCATTGCTGACTTGTTAATGGTGTTTGTGAGTGGATCGAGCCACCACTACTGATTCATTTGAACTGAACTGCTTTTATCCTAACAACAAAGATTGGAATTGCCCCCAAAGAACCATTGCTAAATATTTGTTTATTTTGTAAGTACACTGTAGCTGTCTTAATGCACACTAGAAGAGGGCATCGGATCCCACTACAGATGGTCGTGAGCCACCACGTGGTTGCTGGGAATTAAACTCAGGACCTCTGGAAGAGTAACCAGTGCTCTTAACTGCTGAACTATCTCTCAAGACCACAAAGAACCATTTCTAAACAGATCCACACCTTCCTTTTCCCAACTAACCTTTCCCTTCCCCTACCTCAGGTGAGTGGTGGGCTACAAGAGGTTAAAGCACTTAAGAACCCTTATTAAAGTAGTTTTTGAAAAATCTAAGCCTACATGATCCAATATGTCCTTTTGCATTCTTCTGTTCATTTTACTTTGGGCAGTAGTACTTCGGATTGAACTGGGTTCTGTATCTCTAGTATAATGACTAATATCCTGTCAACTTGACAAGATCTAACTTCATCTAGGAGATAAACCTCTGGCAATATCTGTGAGAGTGTTCCTCCCAAAGGGCCATGAAAGCTCCTCCACCTCCCACAGTGACCGAAACTTTTCGTTAAGCCTTTAACACTTAAATCTTGGGGCACATACATTGCCCAGCGAAAAGCAAAACAACCTGACCATTTTCATATTCCCTGAATCATCTACGTGGGCTCCTCACATGATGGCTTTGCTGGGCTTTGTTCCTTGGCTGGGCATGAAATAGGCCAGCTCCCATGGTGACAGGCTTGCAGACGAATGCACTGGTTTAAATTCCTAGAATGGTGCTCAAGACAGTCTGGGGGCAACAAATCACCTCTGGGTCTCACTTATGTCTCTCTTATTCTTACTTGTTTGCTTCCTTTATTTTCTTTCTAAAAAGTTCCATCCTGTTTCCCTCCAATGACTCAGCTGAAAGTGTTGTCTTCCACTCAGGAGGATGCTTGGGGAAATGGTGTCTCACAGACAATTACAGAAATGACCAGAGTAGCTACAAACACTGTTGGAGAGTTTCCTCAGCCCCATCTCTCAAAGTGGAGGTAGTTCTAGGGTCCTTCTCTGATGGAATTAAGAAAATGGACAGGAAAAAGTGGCTTGGTGGGGCCATGGCTGTAACTGAGATTTGAATCAGTGTTGGTATGTCCTTTTACAGAGGCTCAAGTGGCCAGGTCATTAGAATACCTCTGAGTACAGCTCCCCAGGCCAGAGACTATCTATTCTCTTACCTCTTCCTGCATCCATTTCCTTTAGGGAATGGTAAGTGACACAGAATCTGACCAATCAGAATCCTCTATCAGCAGCTGCTTCCTTTCTCTCTATCATAGGATCAGTTCAGGCTGGGAAGAGTGGGCAACTCTAAGACGAGGTGAACTCAGCACCTCCACAAGTCTCTCCCCTGCTGTACCCCCGGGTATAAAATCATCAGAACAGCTGTAACTACTTGCAAAAGATCTTCAAAATTGGCCCTGTGGATGTTCCTTTATAGGAAAGATCGGGGAGGGTCACTGACCTCCCACTTAAGATTCCAGTCACCTCAGCCAGCACCTCTCTGCCAGCTGTATGTAATTCTGCAATAAATGCATGCAGTCTCATTATCATCCTGGGAGGTGCTGGTGTGCACAGGGGCTCAAAGTTTAGCCAAAATGAGTATGCTATCTGTGCACGTATGGGGAAGTTTTCATCCATGCTGGAGGAGACTTTCTGGTGGTAAACTTGCCTTGGGGTCACCCATTCCCCTGTAAATAACTCCTCGCCATGCCCCTTAAATGAGCACAATAAACTCTGGTTCCTTGAGTTGGACTTTGGTGGAATCATCCTGGTTAGTTGGTGGCAGACAGACATTTTGATAAACCAGATTGCTTTCATATTAGACTTTAAAGCCATTTTATAATAAAGCCAAACTAGGCACTAAATCTAAATTAAAGTCGATTAAATCTATGTCCTACCTATAACCTTAATGGTGCAAATGGCTCTGTACTGCCTGTTCCAGGAAATAGCAGCCATGCCTTTGTCTCAAAAAGTTTTTACAATCATCTTGCAACCCTACCTTTGTTTCAAAAGTTTGTTTGACTACCTGTTGTTATGACTACCTGTTGTTATGACTACCTGTTGTTATACCCACCTTGTAATCATACCTTTGTTTCAGGAGGTCATTGTGACTAACTTGTTATGCTTATGTGCTGCTTCTCTAACCCTACCTATTTTGCCCACCAAATCCCCCATTTGGAGATCCCTCTCTGGGGCTGTAAAAAATGTCCTTCTTGCATCCAATGTTGACCTCTTGAACCCTGCCTTAGGGGAAAACATCCTGTGTGCATGAATACAAAGGCTTGTGTTAAGCCAGGTTTGGTGGCTCACATCTTTAGTCCCACACTCAGGAGGCAGAGTCAGGTGGATCTCTGTAAATTTGAGGTCAGTCTGGTCTACATAGTGAGTTCCAAGACAGCCAGGGCTGCACAGAGAAACCCTGTTTCAAAAAAATTTTTAATCATTTTAAGACTAAATTTAATCAGGGATGAAACTGCAAAATCTTAATCTTACAAAAGCTACTACCTTGCAATAAACCATTAAAGATAATTAAGACATGCAGATTAAGAGTCACCTTATAAATGATCAAATTCTTCAAAAATATGATTCATTTACAGGGACAGGCTTTATTAAGCCTACTGTTTATGTTTTCAAGGTTAAAGATGAAGCAAATAACTGAAAACAAGTTTATTTAAAATGAGATATACTTAAGAGATGTTCCTCAAAACTTTTCTGAGATCTGCAGAATGTGATATTTAAGATATGAATGGAAAACACATTCTATGATAGACAGAAATGACAGATCCTAGAAGCAACCCGAAGGTCTCCAAAGAAGATGATGGACCAGAGAAAACTCCACCTGAATTATAGTATCACGAACCCCTGGGCCAAACTGCCATTGCCACCAGGGCTCCTCCTACACTGTGGACACTGCTGGTTTAACTGCCCTGTCTGCTTTCTCACAGAGGATTAATTTTTCCAAGTTCCTCCTCCACAGGATAATCAAGCGGACCTTCTAGATCTCAGAGCCAAAGACCTATGCTATTCTGTGCAGCAAATGGAGGCATAATTCTGTGTAACAGCTGAAGACTAACTATTGGGGTTTGATCTTGCTGTATATTGTAATGCTAAGTGCAAGCCTCCAAGATGTGGAGTCCACACATAGACCCAAGTGCCCAAGTTATTTCTGATTGGTAAATGAAGATGATGACAAACAATAGTTGGGAAGAAGAGACATAGGTGGTAGTTGGGATTCCAAAACTTGTGGTTGGAGGAGAACCACAAGAAGGAGAAGGTGGATGGAAGAGAAGTCACTATGGATTAGGTGAGTCATGAAAACATGGCACTGTGGTCTGGGCAACTGGAACTAAGAGCAGCCCTTATGAAACATAGTAAGTAATAACTCAGGGCTAGCAATAGAAAGTAGATTCTAATAACATAGACGGTAGATATCTGCCAAGCTCTAGTGTTGATTAAGGCTTATTGTAAATATAAAGGTTGTGTGTGTCTTTTATCTGGTAACTTAATGGTCAAAGACAGGGTAGAAATCCTGGTTTGTGATTAAACATACAACAGACTACCTCTAACTCCAATGAAGCCACCAAGACCATGGAAGCCTAGGGAAAACACTCAGGTGGCAGTAAGTCTTGGTCATTTAATTGATAGATAGTTCATTCGGATTATACTTCTGTTGTAATTTATCCATTTCAGATCTCTGATGGTATTGACAGCTTTATCAGTTCAGCAGCAGCTGCCTGGGTGCACTTCATATATTAAAACCAAACCATACTTTTCTAGAGCTACTAGGTCACCTAATTAAAAAGGCAACTCACAGACATGTTTGCCTAACAGGCTTCATATTATAGGATAAACAGATCTCAGACATAAGTTCTACTATTTAAAGAAACTTTCTTTGCAAAGACCACACTTAGTAACCAACCATTATGTATGTCTAATGGTAAGCAATCAGTTAAAAACATTTAAGGTTTATATAAATTATAAACACCTAAAATATAAAAGTCTAAATAAATTATGAGGATCTAAGAAGGTGATTTAAAATATATGATTACAAGTTATTCTATGCTTACTAAGACTTCAAAGGGTCAGAGTTAATATTAATCAATATATTTATGATAAGTTATTAATAGCATTGTTAAGTACTGTTATTGTTATCGGTCAAAAGCCCAAGATTTAAATTTTTCTCTTGTCGCCTTCTAAATGTAGACTTAAAGATGTTCCTCATCATGATCACAACATTTCTGACCAATATATACTTCCAGCCCTCTGGAGATGAAAGAGTGATCATGGTTTAACCCAAAGCCACAGCGTTTGCTCTGACTTGAAGGCACAACTCTATTCCGGCTGTTTTACAGACACCTGTTAGCTGCTTTGTCTACAATGGGGATTTCAATACAGATTACAAACAATGATAATATAAGTTTCAGGGAATCAAGAAAGTCATAAGACCTTGATCTGCCTCGAACAACTCAAACTGACTCCAGGTAAGTATTCCTATTAATCAAATGCCTAAGCTTCTCTGTTCATGGCTCCAAATATAAAAGTTTCTTTAAGTATTTAGCTCCTGTCCCTAGAATATATCTGACTTGGGAGAATTCCACTTGACTGGTAGACACTATCCAGAAATTAGCTGTGGAGTACAAACTGCTCCAAAGGGGATCTACACCACATCAACCCCAGGAAGTCCTGTAAAATCAGAAAGCCCTGGACTCAGTGAAAGCTGACACACCAGTCCAGCCAATGTGACTGCTCCTTGTCTCTTCAGCTGGGTCATCAGATGCTTCTGATGAATGCCCCATTGCCTGAATTCCCTCCTGGACTTTCATTAACATTCCAGCCATCCTGGAATGTTGTCCTAATTTCAGCAGGAAATAGTCAAGAAAATACATGACCCCCTTATCCTCAACAGAAGTCTGGAATGGTTGGTGAAAAGGAAACTCCCTGGCAGAGGAGACAAAATGGTTACCTATAGTAACTATAGGCATACCATTATTATAATGGCCTTAAAATTTTGTTCTTTCTATGCTAACAACATGTATAATTTATAAACAGGCCATACTTCTTTTGATGCATTACAAATTTTTTCATCCACCTCGCAGATAAAGAATGCTAAAATGTTATCAAGGATTCGGTAGGGACACATAAGACAAGTCAGGGCACTGAAACAGCCTACCCCCATCTTGTGCTTAAAAGCCATCATACAGTAAAAGCAAACTAAGCTCATTCCTGTTTCTGATTAAATCTGTCTTTCTCAAAGATTAGGCTATGTCAAACCTTAACTGCAAATGGTTCTGTACTGCCCTAGAGCTAAGTGCTGACAGGATTTGGGTATTGTCATTTCTGTGGCCCATCACCAGGTTTTTTATTTTATAAATATTTGTCCTTCCTCACCTGTCTAAAGGTAATCCAGAGATGTGCCAAAGGTTGTCTCACTGCTAACTGGTTGTAGTAAAGGGCTGACAAGTGACTTTTAATTTTTATTTACTATTACTTGTGTGTGTGTGTGTCTGTCTGTCTGTCTGTCTGTCTGTCTGTCAGTGTTTCAGACAAGATCTCACTATGTAGTCCTGTCTGGCCCAGAATTCTCTATATACAGTAGACAGACTGGCCTCAAATTTATAGAGATCCTCCTGCTTCTGCCTGAGATTAAAGATGTGCACCAGCACACCAGGCCTAGAAGTTTTGCAGAAACAAGTGAAAAACTAGAAAATTACAATAAAGAATCTCTAGAAAGAAGATTATTTACAAGAGCAAAATGAGGCCTGATTACAAGCTTATGAGTGGAACCCTAGCACTCATGAGGATGATGAAGCAAGAGGATTGTCATGAGTTTAAACTGTATTATACAATAAGTTCAAACCCAACCTGGGCTACAAAGTAAGATCCTATATTTTTTTAAACAAGAAAATTATAATAATGAAACACCTAGTCAAATTAAGTCACCAAGAACTTCAGGTCTCTGAAGAAAGAAATTGAGGAAGATCTCAGAAGTTGGAAAGATCTTCCATGCTCATGGATTGGCAGGATTAATATAGTAAAGATGGCCATTTTGCCAAAAGCAATCTACAGATTCAATGGCAATCCCCATCAAAATTCCTACTCAATTCTTTATAGAGATAGAAAAAACAATTTGCAAATTCATTTGGAATAACAAAAAACCCAGGATAGCAAAAACTATACTCAACAACAAAAGAACTTCTGGGGGAATCACCATCCCTGACTTCAAGCAGTATTACAGAGCAATAGTCACAAAAAATGTATGGTATTGGTACAGAGACAGGCAGATAGATCAGTGGAACAGAATTGAAGACCCAGAAATGAACCCACACACCTATGATCACTTGATCTTTGACAAAGGAGCTAAAACCATCCAATGGAAAAAAGACAGCATTTTCAACAAATGGTGCTGGTTCAACTAGAGGTCAACATGTAGACGAATGCAAATTAATCCATTCTTATCACCATATACAAAGCTTAAGTCCAAGTGGATCAAGGACCTCCACATTAAATCAGATACATTTACTAATAGAAGAAAAAGTGGGGAAGAGTCTTGAACACATGGGGACTGGGGAAATTTTCCTGAACAGAACACCAATGGCTTACACTCTAAGATCAAGGATTGACAAATGGGACCTCATAAAACTGCAAAGCTTCTGTAAAGCAAAAGACACTGTCATTAGGACAAAGCGGCAACCAACAGATTGGGAAAAGATCTTTACCAATCCTACATCTGATAGAGGGCTAATATCTAAAATATACATAGAACTCAAGAAGTTAGACTCCAGAGAGCCAAATAACCCTATTAAAAATCGGGTACAGAGCTAAACAAAACACTCTCAGATGAGGATTATCAAATGGCTAAAAAGCACTTAAAGAAATGTTCAACATCCTTAGGCATCAGGGAAATGCAAATCAAAACAACCCTGAGATTTCACCTCACACCAGTCAGAATGGCTAAGATAAAATACTCAGGTGACAGCAGATGCTGGTGAGGATGTGGAGAAAGAGGAACACTCCTCCATTGTTGGTGGGATTGTAAACTGGTACAACCACTCTGGAAATCAGCCTGGAGGTTCCTCAGAAAATTGGACATGGCACTACCTGAGGATCCAGCTATACCTCTCCTGGCCATATACCCAAAAGATGCTCCAACATACAACAAAGACAAATGTTTCACTATGTTCACAGCAGCCTTATTTATAATAGCCAGAAGCTGGAAAGAACCCAGATGCCCTTCAACAGAGGAATGGATTTAAAAAATGTGGTACATCTACAACAATGGAGTACTACTCAGCTATCAAAATCAATGACTTCATGAAATTCATAGGCAAATGGAATGAATTAGAAAAAATCATCCTGAGTGAAGTAACCCAATCACAGAAAAACACACTTGGTATGCACTCATTGATAAGTGGATATTAGCCAAAAAGCTCAAATTACCCAAGATGAAATCCACAGACCACGAGAAGCTCAAGAAGGATGACCAAAATGCAGATGCTCCCACTCCTTCTAAAAGGGGGGATGGGGGAGAATTATCCATAGGAAGGGATATGGAAGCAAAGTTTAGAGCAGCAACTCAAGGAAAGGCCATTCAGAGCCTGCCCCACATGTGGCCCATATACATACAGCCACCAAAACTAGATAAGATTAATGAAGCTAAAAAAATGCATGCTGAAAGGGACTGGATATAGATCTCTCCTGAGAGACACATCCAGAGCATGTCCAAACAGAGGTCAATGCTAGCAGCAAACCACTAAACTGAGAACAGGACCCCCTTGGGAGGGATCAGAGGAAGTATTGAAAGAGTTGAAGGAGCTTGTAACCCCATAAAAACAACAATGCCAACCAACCAGATCTTCCAGGGACTAAAGCACTACCGAAAGTCTATACATGAACTGACCCAGGGCTCCAACTGCATATGTAGCAGAGAATAGCCTTGTTGGGGCACCAGTGGAAGGGGAAGCCCTTGGTCCTGCCAAGGTTGGACCCCCAGTGCAGGGGAATATGGGGGGACAGTAAGGGGGATATATGGGGGAAATACCCATATGGGGGAGGGGGAGGAGAGGTGATGGGGGCTTATGGACAGGAAACTGGGAAGGGGAATAACATTTGAAATGTAAGTAAAGAAATACATCTAATAAAAAATTAAAAAAATAAATCACCAGTAGATTTATGAAGATAAAATCAATGAACTTGAGGTCAGTTGAGTAGTATTAGTCTATCTAACTACAGAGAAAACAAACGGTCAGATGAGATACACACCTGTAATCTCAGCTCTTAGGTAGTTGTAGCAGGAGGATTGAGAGAGTTCAAGGCCAGTTTAGCGTTAATTTGAACAAATCTAAGCTCCCAGGTGAGACCTTGTCTCTAAACAAGTAAGTAATAAGTCTCAGGGCCCTATAGAACAATAACAAGAGTAAGTGCTTCAAGGTGGGAAATAAAGAAATAAATACATGGGGCCATTAGAACCTCAGTGGGTAAAGGTATTTGCTGCCAAGCCTGGCAACCTAAGTTTGATCCTCAAGAGCCACATGGTGGATGGAGAGAAAGCACTATTCTCTGACCTTCACACATTCACCATGGCATACATGTTCATGCACACACATGCACAACAAGCAAATATAAATTAAAAAAATAGTCAATTTTCCTATCATTGAGATCCAGAAGTCAGCATGAAGGATAAAGAACTGAAAAAAAGTCTCCAATATGATAAGACAATCTATGGGATCTATAGGAGAGGAGGAGAAAAATGCCACATAAGCTAAATCCAAAGAAATCTCACTAACACGTCATTAAAGATGACAAAGGAAAACATTTTGAAAGAATAAATCAATTCAAAGAGAAAGAAGTGCTGCTTAGAGAGTGGCACGCATGTGAATGTAGAAGATGTGAAACCATGGGAAACTGCAGGAAGCACATAACATGTCTCAAGCAGACATAAGAGCTTTCTGGATCATACAGTTTGTATTTAGGCTGGAAAATACATGAGACTTCACTGGTAGTGAGTCTGCCTTTAAAGAATAGTAAGAGAGTTGTCTAAACAGACAGAACACAATTACAACAGGAAAGTTAGGGACTTTAGAAAGAAAGATGTTATGTAAATAAAAATAGGAGCCCACAGAATAATGTTTAGGTTTGATCTTTTGATATGTATTGTAATGACGAATACTGACTCCCAAAGGCCTGGTTGCTTCCAGAAATGAGGGAATCTGAACATACAATGTGATCTTGTTCCTTAACTTAAAACTAGTGGTTAAAAAAGATGCTTACAGCCAGTGGTTGGGAAGAAGAGACATAGGGAGGATTTGAGGTTCTCAAGCTCGGGGTCTGAAGAGAAAGGAAGAAAGAGAGAGGAAGGTGGAGAGAGGAGAAGACAACATGAAGTGAGAATCTTAAAATCATGGCCATGAGAGCTGGCCAATTGGAGTTAAGAATGACCCAGATGGCGCATGCAAGTCATATTCTGGAGTTATTGGCAGGGAAATACACATAATAGCATAGAGGGTAAATATCTGCACAGATTTAGTGCTGATTAAGGCTTCTCATAAGTATAAAAGTTGTGTGTCTTTTATCTGGGAACTGAATGATCAAAGTGGGGGTAGAAACCCTGATTGAGATTAAATATTTTCACAACAGAACAGATTGCTTTTCTAATGTGTTTCTTAAGTCATATGTAGAAGTTAGGATCTGGCTCCCAGCGCCACAATCCCAGAAATAAGATTCAGACTCAAAATACATTTACAAATACCTCAGCCATATACCTAGGCTCTACTCTGACTAGATCATAACTAAAATACCCCGTTTATTTTAACCTACATGCTACCATGTGACTGGTACCTATGCTCAGGTAGCATGTATCTGTCTCCTCACATCTTCCCAGGCTGATTGAGCTCCATCTGGCTCTATCCCTAAATTCATTGTCCTCCAGTGTGTCTCGCCTTCTATTTCCTGCCTAAGCCATTGGCCATAGACTTTTTTTAATTGACAGGTGAAACATTCATACAATACATAAAATATTCTCTCTACAATTCCCCCTTTTACTCCAATAAATGGTTCTTTTCTCTCAAATATAAACTGAATATAGTTAGAACAATTACAAAACTATTATGAAAATTATAAGGTATGACACTTATTTATAATGTACAGTCTATTTATATTTGGCAACTCAGATAAAGTATTTTATCATCTACCCTATCTTGGTGAGTTCAGAATTCTATATCTAAATTATTTTCTATCCAAACATTTATTTCCATCCTAAAAATATCTTCTTAGACCTAAAATATCTTCTTAAATTCTAAACAACTGAAGCTTATAGTAAGACTATGAAGATCTAGTCTTCAATCCCATCAGAGACCTGAGAAGGACTAAATATTACCTGAGTATACAGGAAGCAAAGGAATGAAGCTTCCAAAATTATAGAAACAACTGGCTGCTTGGACAGTCCTCAATATTCTCTATAATGTTGGAGCATCTATCTTCAGCCTTCTGGTCCAGAATATCAGACAGACCCTTTGTGAAGCAGGAATTATGAAAGACTAGCTTACCCTGTCTTGGCAGACCTTGACAGTTGACTTCCCTATGTCTGTCCTTTCTAGGCAGCATTTTGTCTGCAGATGAAAAGTGAATTTTCTTTTCCCAGTGGCTTGCTTGCCACAATTGAAGGAATTCCATATAGAGGTTTTTGATGCTCATCACCTTCTTTAAAGTGGAATGGGGTTACTGTCAGAACCAAAACTGTCTCATATTCAAAAGATCATTAAAAAATAATGAAATAATTTTAAATGCATTTTTCATGGATCTCTGAGGGTTTTGAAAGCCAACTATCTATTTATAGTGTATATAAACTATCTGAATAACCTAGAAAATATTTGTTGTAATTAATTAAACTAGTATCTACTATGACCAAGAGTTTGACTATTAATTTGTATTTTGTAACCATCTTGTATTTTTAATTGCATAGGCACAATGTCTAAGAGCTGAAACATAATATACAGTTGTCACATTTGATGGAAAAAAATAATATAAGAAGTAAAAATTGCAGTCTGCTGTGGTCATCAATGTATTTGGAATCTGATGATGTAGGTCTGTCATCTCAGCTACTTGGGAGCTGAAGAAGAAAGATTGAACGTTCAAGGCTGGTCCCAGCTACAAGACCAGTTTGGACAATTAGTGACACCCCGTTTCAAAATGAAAACATTTACCAAAGAACCAGGGATGTAGCATGGGAATGGAAAGCTCTCAGTGTGTAAGGGGTCCCAAGTTCAGTCTCTAGTCCAACAAAAAAGGAAAGAAATGGATAAAAGGACCTAACAGGGAACAATCCCAGAAGGCACCGAAGGTAGACTTCAGTGAGCTATATATAAACAGTTTAAGATCAACTGCATCCAATGGTTGGAACTGGAAAATATCATCCTGAGTGAGCTAACCCAATCACAGAAAGACACACATGGTATGCACTCATTGATAAGTGGCTATTAGCCCAAATGCTTGAATTACCCTAGATCCCTAGAACAAACAAAACTCAAGACGGATGATCAAAATGTGAATGCTTCACTCCTTCTTTAAATGAGGAAAAAGAATACCCTTGGCAGGGAAGGGAGAGGCAAAGATTAAAACAGAGACTGAAGGAACACCCATTCAGAGCCTGTCCCACATGTGGCCCATACATATACAGCCACCCAATTAGACAAGATGGATGAAGCAAAGAAGTGCAGACCGACAGGAGCCGGATGTAGATCTCTCCTGAGAGACACAGCCAGAATACAGCAAATACAGAGGCGAATGCCAGCAGCAAACCACTGAACTGAGAATAGGTCCCCCGTTGAAGGAATCAGAGAAAGAACTGGAAGAGCTTGAAGGGGCTCGAGACCCCATATGAACAACAATGCCAAGCAACCAGAGCTTCCAGGGACTAAGCCACTACCTAAAGACTATACATGGACTGACCCTGGACTCTGACCCCATAGGTAGCAATGAATATCCTAGTAAGAGCACCAGTGGAAGGGGAAGCCCTGGGTCCTGCTAAGACTGAACCCCCAGTGAACTAGACTATGGGGGGAGGGTGGTAATGGGGGGAGGGTTGGGAGGGGAACACCCATAAGGAAGGGGAGGGGGGAGGGGGATGTTTGCCCGGAAACCGGGAAAGGGAATAACACTTGAAATGTATATAAGAAATACTCAAGTTAATAAAAAAAAAGAAAAAGAAAAAGAAAAAAAAAAAGATCAACTGCATCCACTAGGGGCAACTGTGAGGGCTAAAATTATGTTCTATTTAAAGTATTGTACCTAAGGGAGCTATAAAACAAAAATCGCCTCTAAGCTGCCAGTTCCACTTTCTCAAGGGAAAATAACTCCCTAGAATGCTGGGGGCTGTTGTTCATGTAAGGTAACAAGGCATATGTTTGTTTTGCTGTTGTTGTTGTTGTTGTTGTTGTTGTTGTTGTTGTTGTTGTTGTTTTTATTCTTTGTGGGATTGAGAAGTTGTTTTGTTTGTTTTTGTTTGTTTGTTTTTTTAAGATTGGGTTTCTCTGTGTAGCCCTGGCTATTCTGGAACTCTC
The DNA here is from genome assembly GCF_021556685.1 of Rattus norvegicus. Classification (NCBI taxonomy): domain Eukaryota; kingdom Metazoa; phylum Chordata; class Mammalia; order Rodentia; family Muridae; genus Rattus; species Rattus norvegicus. Next base: position 7,892,586 of record NC_141543.1, read on the forward strand.
TCTCTATAGACCAGACTTGCCTAGAACTCAGATATTTGCCTACCTCTGCCTCTTGAGTGCTGGGATTAAAGGCATGTAATGAGGTGTTTTCACTTCAGGAAACGAGATTGGTTGTTCCAACATGTTTGATCACAAGTGGGCAGGAGGCATGTAGATAGGAAGTATGTCATGATGTATGCTTGCCTCTGATTAGATGGAGATGGGAAGTACTTAGCTTGATGGGTTTTACCTTTATAAAACCCTGTCTAATATATTTCAACGCCATTCACTGGGAATCCCATGTGTGGATATGGGCAATGTCCATTGTCCTGGTTAAGTATTTAATAAAGCTTGCTTCAGTTTTGCCTCAAGAGTTGTGGTAGTGTTCTATTCTCGAGTAGTGGGATTATCACACCCACAAATTATAAAGAAATCAAGATGAAACCCTAGGGAATGTCAAACTACAAGAAGGTAAGAAGAGATGAGATACAGACCCATGACTTCCCAATCTTACATGTATTGATGTATGTACATGGGTGTGTAAATTCAGCTGTGTGATCGTACTCTATGTGCAGATCCATGTAACCCACCCACCCAGTGTGAATATTCAACTCTAACCATATGTATGGCAATACATATCCTTCATGCTCAGGCACTCCAAGTTCCCCTAAGCTACTGTTCTTTCTTTTGTTCCCTTTTGTGTGTGGGCATCTCTATGCGTTGGTATAAGATCTAAATCAGAAGTCATCTTCCTCTGGAGCCATCCACCTTGTTTTAGTTTGTTTGGCTTTTTGAGACAGGGTCTCTCTGTAACCTGGCTAGTCATAGAACAGACTAGCCTCAAATTCACAGGGATCCTCCTGTCTCTATATGCTGGGATTAAAGACGTGTACCACCACACTCAGCTCACCTTGGTTTTGGGGTGTTGTTGTTTGTTTGTTTTTTAGGCAAGATCTCTCATTAGGACCTGAAAATGATTAGTTAAGGCATGCTGGCTGGCCAGAAAGCCTGAGATTCCCCTCTGTCCCACCTATCCAGGGGGACAGCAATAAACACATGGCATCATGCTTGATTGTGAGCCTCCCTCCTTACCTCCTTGTGCTGTTATCTCTAGCCCTATGACAAAGAAACAAATTAATTCCCAAATCTTTCTAGGTTTTGAAAGTCTGTTTCATGCAGACCAGCACAGTCAGATGCATTGGGGAGTGCCTATCTGGAGGATTGTGCTGGCTAAGATTGTGCTGCCTCAGAATTTCCTGCCATCTGACAACTGAGGGGCTGAGTGGGTCCCAAGCCCGCTCAACTGATGTATCTCTTACGATTAATAACCTTAGTCACTGTACCTGACACTTGTGCACTATCTCTTCTGAAATATGACATAGGTTCATTCACTTCCTAATTTCCTCACTCCTCACTTCCTTTACCCAGGGAGTTAAATATCTGTGATGGAGCTCAGGGGAAGCCTCCCAGACTTCTGCCCTTCCCTGCCTGAGGCCACACTCTTCATTTCTGCCACACCTTCCCTTCCTTGAGCTCCAAACTAGCTGGGGTCCTTTAGACACATGACTCATGGCTTCTTGGACTTGAGGCTGCCAAACCGAACACATGGAAATTATAGTTTGCTCAGTTCCCTTTGGTTTTAGATAAGCAGCACTCTATGGTATATCTCAAATATTGCAAACTTTTCAAACTACCTGTTGTTTGTCTGAAAACCAAAAACCAAAATGTGGCAGTTGTGCTAACTACAACTTAAAGTTACTTTTCTATTTGTGTGATTCATTCTAAATAGCAGAGGCTGAGTAGTTCTTCTCCCTGTTTTGTTTCCAGCTCCTAGAACTCTGAACACAGGCGATGAATGAAATCTCTGAGTTAAAGGATTGGTATAAAAACGAGGGAGTTAGGGAGAGGGGAAGGAGGATTGGGCAACAGCAGAGCCAAAGCAGCAGGTAGGTTGACAGTGAGATGTGCTGAGTCCCACAATGTACCATGCTGCGTCCAAGGAAGCTGCAGGCAGTGTTTCACCTGCTGGCCGACCCCGGGGCTCTTCTTGTCTGAATACTTTTATGTTGCTCCTAAACAAGCATGGGAGTTGGAGTTCAGATCCCCAGAATGCCTAGTGGGCGTGATGGTACACCTGTAATTCCTGTACTTAGGATTTGATAACAGGGATCTCAGGAGCACGCTGACTAGACTACCAACTTCAGCAAGTCCTAAGTTCAAGTGTAGAGACCCCAGTATAGACTCAGATGGAGAGCACTGGGGATGACAACCTGCCAACCTCTGGCCTCCTGTCATTGTTTGGGTTTCATTGTTATGAATAGACACCATAACCAAAGCAAGTCTTATAAGGGACAACATTTCATTGGGCTGGCTTACAGGTTCAGAGGTTTAGTCCGTTATCTCTATAGTGGGAAGCATGGCAGTGTGCAGCCAGGCATGGTGCTGGAGAAGCTGAGTGTTCTGCATCTGGATTTGACTGCAGCCAAGAGAGACTATCCTCCTCAGGCAACTGGGAGGAAGCTCTCAAAGCCCACCATCACAGTGACACATTTCTTCCAAAAAGGCCATACCTCTTAAGCATATTCAAACTACCAAACCATACATAGTACACTCATACACATAGGAGCATGCAAACACACACTCCTCACATATCGCACAGAGAAATATTTTTTGAAAGAGAGAGATGGGAAGAGACTAAATCAGAGTAGACGATACTCCAAGCACCAGAAAACTGGATGATTAAAATGAGCTTTTAAACATCACCCCTACAGCCAAGGCTAACAGCATGCCCTATCTCAGACTGTTTCCTTATAACAGTGGGATTTCCTTTCTTCGTTAAGGCTACTTTTAGGTGCACTTGAGCATGATGACAACTTAGATTAGAATGGAGACTGGGCTACTAAGTAAAAATATCTGGGACATCTGTAAAGAACACAGACAACTCACTCTAGGGATCTTTCTCTATTTGTGGTTCAGTGTATGTATGATGCAACTGTCATCATGTGCACAAGTCCTCCATGGAGGCCAGAAGAGGGCTTCAGGTATCTTGGTCACTCTCTGCTTGGTTCCTTTAAGACAGTTCCTTCCTGAACTTGGGTGTTGTTTTGTTTTCAACTAGGTTGGCAGTTAACAATGCTAGGAACACTTTTGCCTCCACCTCTCCCACAGCACTGGGGTTACAAGCGCATACAGACCAGGCTTGATTTGTTCCATGGGTACTCACATTTAAACTCAAGTCCTTAGGGTTGCATAGCAAATGCACATAACCACTAAGTCATCTCTCCAGCCCCTTGACTTCTTCATCACTGTGAAGTGTCCTTCCTTGCCTCTAGCAAACTGGGTTTTGTTATTGCTATCATTTGTGTGTCTGTTTTATATTTTTCAGAAAGTGTATAGTCTTTCCCAACAGATGTGTAGCACCTCCTTAGTCTTACATTTGTGTGGCAACTATTTCCTCCATCATCTTTTCATCTGTGTATTTAAATATGAAATGTACAACCAAGTACTCTCTACTTCTGAACTTTGTCTCAAACTCCACCTCTCCTCTCTCTCTCTCTCTCTCTCTCTCTCTCTCTCTCTCTCTCTCTCTCTCTCTCTCACACACACACACACACACACACACATACACACACACACACACACACACATGCACACATGCACACATGCATACAGAGAAGGGTATTATGTAGCTTAACTTGGCCTTGAACTACTATTTCTTTAGCCTCTACCTCCTAAGAGGCTGGGATTACAGGAAGGAGCCCCACCGCAACTAGCTTCACCCTGAAGAAATAAGTTTCATAGATACAAGAAGCAAAGCTTTCTGGGAATACAGGAGCAAGATCTTGGTCTTCAGAATAACCAGGCTTAATGGAAAGTAGCCAAAACAAAAACAACTGTTCTCCCTACCCCTCCCTGAGGTAGATTCCAGTAATGACCACAAGATATCATAATGACCCTGCCTGACCACCCAGTTCCTCCCCCCTTCTGAGGAACTTGCCAACTTAGCCCTTTCCCAGTAAATTTCCAAGGCCAGGTGAAGGGCTGGATGAGGAAAGTATCTAACTGAGCCAAGAACAGCCCTGTGACCAGGCCAGCCAATACCTGACCTTTATCCTGTGCCCCACCAATGAGAATGACCCAGCTAACTCTGTTGCTGTTCTGTAAAGAATAAAAATTGTGTGCTTTTTGGGTTCGAGATTGCCTCTCCCTGCGTGGATGAGCAACCCCACATATGTGGATCAACAAACTTTATATCCTCTTGCTATTGCAATGGTCACTATGTCAAGCTGTGCTCTGTGGATGGCGCTCCTAAGATTGGGCAACTTTGGGGGTCTTACAACAACCCCACTTACATTTAATATAATTAATGATATAGCATTTGTACATGCTGTCTTACTGGTTTTCTACATATGTCATATCCTTTTTGCTTGTGTGTGTGTGTGTGTGTTTCTATGTCACTCTCATATTCTATGTTAGATGCTGGAGACTGCTTTCCTGGCACATATGAAACCCTGAATTCGATTCCCAGCACCAGGCAAGGAGGCAGGAGGACCAAAACTTCAAGACCATACTTACTTTGAGGCTAGCCTAAACTATGAGACACAATGTGTCAAATATAAATAAATAAATAAATAAATAAATAAAATAAATAAATAAATAAATAAATAAATAAATAAATGAAGCTATCCAGACCAGGAACTCAGACAGTGTGATGTGCTACACTCAACCCAAAGAGGTCAGGAAATGGTTTCAAAGATGCCTGAGTAGGACTGTTGGTAAGAGGAATGGGAAAATTCTGACCCTACACCTGCAGATGTAGCAGGCTTTTAATAGACAGGCGGGGAAATGGGATCAAAGGTCCTTGCTGAGCATGAGAAGCCAGACAGTGGACTAGTGAGACCCATTTTAGCTTCTTTCTGAAGGCAATGGTGAACTGATGGGCTTGAGGGGGGTCATATTTGCATGACAGACAACATTGTCACTGTAGGGAGATAATTCAGTTGATAAAACACTTGTCAAAAAGGTGTGTGGACCTGAGTTTAGATCCCCAGAGCCCATGTAAAAACTGATGTGGTACCTGGGCCTTTAATCCTGGATCTCCCGTGGCAGAGAAAGCAGAGTTTGAGAAACTCTCCGTAGCTTGGCAAATGCAAGAGGAAACAGTAAGAGATCATGCCTCAAACATGCAGGAAAGCAAGGACCTCCCACCTGAAATTAATTTGATCAAACCCAAGCAAGAAGAAATCATAGAACTCAAGTACAAAGATAAAAACTTTTTATATTTTTCCTCTCATTTGTTGTTGGAGCACAAAGATCCTTTCATCCACAGACCACTAAGGAAATCAGGAATGTTAAACATGCGGGGTTCTCTTTTGAAAGAAAAAAAGATATATAACCTGCTTTCCTACCCAGAAAGCTGTGAATTGCGGTGGTTAAAAGCCAGGTGATCTGCATTCTCTGAAGGATCAGGCCATGTTAAGCTCCCATAAGCAGGATCGAGACAGCTAATACTCTCAACGACCTTTGCATTATTGGTGTGTCCAGGGCTCCTCCGGCTCCCACAGTCAGGGCTGGAGGTAGGTAACATCCCCAACTTTAATTTCAGTTGAGTTTCCGTGTAATTATGCCTCCCTGTGCACCGGGACTGTATTACACTAGGAGCCTTTTTTCTAAATTGTACTGTGCTTAAATATACTCACAAGATCTGCTTGGGGTCACATTCCTAAGTTTAAACCAGCCCAGCTTACTAAGTCGTGCCAAACCTTCATTTCTCTGCCAGCAGTAGAATTTACAGGGACCCCCATTTTTTCATATGACTAAAACTCAGTTGTTTGTTTGCTTAAAAAGCAAAAAAGAAAGCTTTGGAGATGGCTCAGCAGGGAGAATTTTTATTTAATCTCCAGGGACCACATAAACAGTCAGACACAATGTTATGTACCTGTAATCACAGAGCCAGGAAGGTGGAGGAAGGTGGATCCCTGGGTTTTGCTGAGCAAACTCTAGGCCAGTGAAGGTCCCTGTCTTAAAAAACATGGTAGCCAAGTTCTGAGAAAGAACATCCAAGGTTGACGACGTCTGGCCTTCACATACACACACATATGTGCACTTGTACATACATGAACATACACACATGACAAAAGAGAGCTGTAGATGATACCAGCATTCTAGAAGTTCTAAAGGGAGGTGAGAAAGGACGTTATGACAGAGGGCTTCTGCATGAACCAAATGGCTGAGCTTTTAACTTTTAACTGGGATTTACCAAGTGTCTGTAGTGGTAGCAGAGAGAGCTCCCCTAGAGACTTCCCTTTACCACAAACAACACCACACAGAAAATGGCACCTATCAAAACTAAGAATATAGCATCTAAAAGTACAATGCTTCGCACTGACTCAAAGCTTCCAGGGTTCTCACTTAACGTCCCTTTTCCCCTCCAAAGGCCCAGCACAACACCCCATACTGTTCTCAGCATCTTGTCAGCAAGCACCTGCCTTAACCCTAACCAATGGCTTCAGCTCCCTTTTTTCCTTCTACTGCTTCATTAACATGGTCATTGCTTTTTTTGTTTGTTTGTTTCTTTAAAGGACACTAACCAAACACAGACAAATGCTAGGCCAGTATGCCAAGTGTGATTCCCACTCAGACAGAATCGATGAAACACACCAATGTAACAACTCCTCTGCCTCAGTTAGGGTTTCATTACTGTGAGAGACACCAGGACCAAGGCAACTCATAAAAAAGAAAACATTTATTTGGGGCTGGCATACATTTTCAGAGGTTCAGTCCATTATCATGATGGGAAGCAGGGCAGCATGCAGATAGACATGGTGCTGGAGGAGCTGAGAGTTTTACATCATGATCTGCAGGTATCCAGGAGGAGGCTGTCTTCTGCCCTGGGTACAGCTTGAGCTTACCTCCACAGTGACACACTTTCTCCAACAAGGTCACATCTTTTAATAGTGCCACTCCTATGGGCCAAGCATTCAAACACATGAAATCTATGAGGGCCATTCCTATTCTAACCACCACATCCATAGGCTTATACCCATAACATAATGCAAAATGCATTTAGTCCAACTTCAAACGTATCCATAGTCTATTATGGTTTCAATAATGTTTAAAAGTCCAAACTAAAAGTTTCCTCTGAGACTCATGCAGTCTCTTAACTGTAATATATAAAATCAAAATAAAAAAGCAGACACATACTTCTAACAGATAATGGCACATGGTATACATTCTAAAATGTCATAGTGAGGAAATATTGGACCAAAGCAAAACTAAAAACCACATGGGCAAACTCCAACTCTGCGTCTCCATGTCTGATGTCCAACTCCTTTCAGCTTTGTTGACCGCAACACAGTTCCTTGTCTTTGGCTGGTTCCACTCCTTGTTAGCAGCTTTTCTTGGCAAGTGTTCCATAGCTCTGGCATCTCGAACATCTGAGGCTCTCCAAGGCAACTTCAACTTCACATGATCTAAGGGATCCTCCAAGGGGCTTGAGCTCTGCCCACTGTAGCACTCTAGGTTTTGGCTGGCTCTACTCCATTGCTGTTGCTGTTCTTGGTGGTCATTCCATGGTACTGGAATCTCCAATATGCTTGGGTCTTTCACTGCAACTAGGCTGCACTTTCACCAATAGCCTTTCATAGGCATTCTTCATAATGCCAAGCCTCAACTTCTTTGCATGATCTCTTTAGTCCTGAGCCTTCAACTGCCAACTGAGGCTGCACCTTCACCAATGGATTCTGTAGCTGCTTGTGTTACAAATGCTACTTATGTTCTCCAATAACTGTTGAACAGAGTCTTCAAATAGCTTCTGGGAAGCTGCCTCAGTTGGTTGTGATTGGTAAATAAAAATGCCAGCAGCCAATAGTTGGAGAGGACAGACAGAGGCCAGATTTTAGGATTTCCTGGGCTTGGGACTGAGAAGAGAGGAAAGAGGAGATCCACCATGCTTTAGGAGAGTATGGAGAGAAGAGAGGCACAAAGGTTGCCATGGGGCAGCCAAGATAGAATATAGAAATTATTAATCAGTAACTCAGATTATCGGTGGGAGGTAGATAATCAGCATGGAGGCTAGGCAGTGTCCCAGCTATCGTGCTGCTTAAGGCACATTAACATATAAAGACTGTGTGTGTGTCTTTCATTTGGGAACATAAACCATTGAGGTGGCAGGAAGCAACTACTGCACTGATGAATTAATAATTATAATTCAACAGGTCTTTCCTGGCCTATCACAGGGTCAAGCGTCAGCTGCTTTCCATGACCCTTTCATGCCTTCAAAACCAGTATCACCTGGGTGATTCTTACACACCAAGTCTACTGCAGCAGGAGGTACAACCTTGGCTATCTCTAGAACATAACTTATCGGAAAACACTTCCTAGAAGTTTTCACCTCAGAGATGCTGGTTTCTTCTCTTCTTAGTTTCTTAGCTCCAGCTAACCAGCATCAATTGTCCCAATAACCATCTCTAATTCATGAATCTAAAACCAGAGCCATGTGGCTGAAGTTGCCAAGTTCTGCTGCTTACTGGAGCTGGAGCATGGCCCCCTTGTTTTAGTAGATCTTGCTCAGAGATCTGCATGCCTGTCTCCTGAGTGCTGGACCATGCCTGGACCTAAGCTTTTCTTTACCTGGAATTTGCTCTGTACTAGCTTGCTTTGAACTCAGATATCTGCTTGCCTCTGTTTCCTGGGTTGAAAGGTGTTTGGACCTAAGCCTTTCTTTAGTTTCAAGATCATCGTAAGTATGGTCACTATGTCTCAAGATCTGTATCACACAGGTGTGCCCTCCATTTCTGGATTGTAGTTCATCCACAATTAGGAGCCACACCTCTTAATAGCATCACTCCCTATGAGCAACACATTCAAACACATTTATCTATGGAGCCGTTCCTATTTTAACCACCACAGCCTCTTAAGGTGGGAGAAGTGAATCAAAAGAAGAAAGCTGAGAGGAAGAGGGCCGCTGAGATGGAGAAGATGTCAGGAAAGTGGGTATTGACATTTGAGACCTCACAGTATGAAGGAATTTATGAAGTGAGGGAAAAAGAAATCAAAGCAGAATACCCCCAAAGAAAAGTTGCCCCATCCTAAGAACCAAGAGCAAGGTGGGGATTGGGTTTGTTTAGAAGAGCGTAGCGTGCTTGTCTAGTGTACTCATGGCCCCAGGGTTTTGTCTCCGCATGCGGGTAAGTGAGGGCAGCTGAATGAAGGGTGAGATGCCTACACATGGCAAAGTTAAAAAGCATGAGCAAGCAACAGGCTTTGGATTGTATTTCCTTAGGTCCCAGGATGCTTAGTCTACACAGTTGCCAGGCCTGTAGTGTGTGCACCATGTAACTCAGGTGGAGGTGGGGCCAGATAGACCGATGGACGAATGACTGTGCCCTATGTATTGTGGTTTTCTTCTTTTCCCCAGTGCTTAGAGAGATACTTGTGCCAAAGAATTACCAAGAATATTTGCCAGATTGGAGTAGACTTTCTATTACATTCCACTGTACACTTGCAGCTCCAGATTATACAGGTGGCATCTAGTTCAGTGCATATAGCAGTACCTTGAGCTTTGCTCAGCTCTGCCTGACAACCGCCTTCACTCAAACTCTGGAAGGAGAAGAACTTCCCATGGTATCCAAAGGGTGAAAAGTGCCCAAAGACAGACTAGACTTGGTGATCTCGCTTGGAAAAGAAAGAGGAGGAAGAAGAGGAGGGAGAGAAGGGAAGCAGGAACTTCTGGGAAGATGTTTTCCTCAGATAGAGGCTGGCAGGTTTATAGCATTGACTTTTTATTATCCAAACTACATTGAGCTATTTTTATTAAACAGGGAAGCCGATGTCCATATATAGAGATTATTTGTGGCTCTTGTTCCATATCCAGCAACTGACTCATTCTTGTCTTGCCCATTGTTGTTCCACTAGGACATATACCTTAACAATGGAATGCAGCATCTTAAGAACCAGCAATTAAGTCACCCTGCCCTCCTGTACTGAGCAGTTTTATGTGTCAACATGATACAAGTTAGAGTCATCACAGAGGAAGGAGCCTCAGTTGAGGAAATGCCTCCATGAGATCTAGCTCCAAGACATTAGGAGGGCCCAGCCTATTGCAGGTGCCATTCCTGGGCTGGTGGTCCTGGGTTCTATAAGACAGCAGGCTGAGCAAGCTATGAACAGCAAACCAGTAAACATCACCCATCCATGACCTCTACATCAGCTCCTGCCTCCAGGTTCCAGCCCTGCTTGAGTTCCTGCCCTGACTTCCTCCAATGATAGGCTATGATCTGAAAGTATAAGTCAAATAAACACGTACTTTCCAACTTGCTTTTTGGTCATGGTGTTTTGTCCCAACAATAGAAACCCTAACTAAACAGATCCTTTATTGACTGCAAATAGAAATATAAATCAGTACAGTTACTGTGGAATTCAGTATGGAGAGTCCTCCAAAAACTACAAACAGGACTACATATGACCCAGCTGTGCCCTTCCCGAGTATGTACCAGAAGGACTCTACATCAATACACCAAAGAGATATCTGCCCAGCTATGTGTGCTACTGTACTGTATAAAGCCAGCTTAGATAGTCATCAACAGGTGAATGAACAAAGACGATATAGTATACAAACACAAAGGAGTAGTATTCAATCATAAAGAATAAAATAGACAAAACTGTCAGCCATCATCATATCTATATTTAGACGAGTGTTTCAGTTTTTTTCTTATTCAGAACGATTTATGTGATGTATATAATATATATAGTACATGCAAGTATAACTATGAGGGGGAATTGCCTAGAGAAAGGGAGGACTAAGAGGGTAACAGCACAAAATTTAAATTCAACTATTTACCTACCTACCTACCTACCTACACACACACACACACACACACACACACACACACGTGTGCACACACAGGCCTGGAACACAGCATGAAAGCAGAGGGGGAATTAAGTGGATGGATGAAGGAATTGGGCAGGTCCATTGCCGTTGTATAGCTATTTCTTCCTGATTGAAGCTTTTTCACCTACAGGGGAAAGGGAAACTTATGAACCTCACAAGACACTTAGAAGAACTCTGTAAAAGTTTCAAGCCTCAGGAAACCCTTTCCCAAAGCTATGAAAGTAGTTAATAGATGGGGATGGGATATGAGACTCTTCCTGGCCAGGGGAACTCCCAGGAGGCAGCTTTCAAGAGTTATGGCCCAGGGAGGTGTGGGCTTTCCAAAGATGCAATTGCTAAAGTTTATGTCATGCTCCCTCCCTCAACAGGTGTACCGATGCACCAAGCCAGTCTTGGGTGGGATCATCAGTACCTTGAAGTTTGTTCAGGTTCCCCCAAGAAAGCTCTGCTCTACAACTACTCAACAGCAGACAGCAACCTCTGAGCCCCAGGGAGAGTGTGCAGGATTCCTCAGGTTTTTGAAGAGCTGTTTATCTTAAAGAAGGAGGTGGAATTTATTAACCACAGAAAAATGACAGTAGGTAACACTATACTTTCTTCTCCCCACCCCTCACCCTTGGGATCTGAACAGTGAGCACAGTGTGTTAGAGACGTCCATAGTACAACACAAGAACTTCCCAGTAGTGTGGCCCCTCTTCTGAGTCCTAACTGTTTGCTTTATTATTACTATTATTATTATTATTATTATCATCATCATCATCATTATACTGGAGTGATTTTCACCAGCTTCCAGTATATTTCTTTTTCTTATTAAGGTCCTGGGCTTTGCAAAATTATTTAGGTAAATTTGTGTGTGGTCCACAGTAATAAACATGCAGCATGGGCAGGTGAGAGGACTCACCAGGTAGAGGCACTTGCACGATCCCACCATCCCAGTGACCTATGTGGCAGAAAGGGAGGAATGGCTACCACAGGTTGTTCTCCGACCTCCACACCTCTGCAGTGTCACACACGTGCCCTCCCACATAGTAAGTAACGTTAAAAAAAGAAATATACAATGACCCAATATCTACCTGCCATCTGAACACAAGACATGTGGAGGACACACAGAAACATGCCTCTCAGGCATGCCTCAGAGGCAAGCTCAGACTTTGTTTTCTTTATTTCATTTTTTAAATGTTGGTCCCAGGACTAGGATATAGCTCAACTGGTGAATATAAAAACTCTGGATTCTACCCTCCATACTGAAAACAAAAATGGATATAGACTCCATGATGCCCTACTCAGGAGGTAGGAGCAGGAGGGTCATGGAAAAGTTGCATCATCACTCAAAACAAAAGAGAAAAACAAAAACCAGCAAAGCAGGCCTAGGGGTTCACACCTGTAATTCCAGCACACAATTAAGTAGAGGCAGAAGATCAGAAGTTCAAAGTCATGTTCAACTGTGCAAAGTCAACAGCAGTTAGGGCAGAACCGAGGTCAGGCAGCTCTGCCTCAATCACACAGATCCTATGCATGCAGAGTTGCTGCAGCTGCAGCTCAGGCTTGCCTAGCACACATTAGGGCCAGCACTGCAGAACTCTGAGACAGACCGGAACCCCCTCCTGGAGTGTTTACCCAGCCACTTGAAGATTTATTGACTACACTCCCCACCTCTTTTTCTTAGACACCTATTAACAGCTGTGATTCTTCAGAATAGCAAACACTGCCCTGAATAGAAAACACTGCCTCTGAGGAAGGCAAGCGCTGCAGGGAAATCCTGTTTAAACTCTGCCTCTGGTAGGCTTCTCTGTGGTGCCTCTGAATCAGCATGTGCCAGGCTGGTGAGCAGAAGCACACAGAGGGTGAGTCCCAGCAGCCAGCTCCAAGATGCTCTCACTGTACTTTTAGATAACAGTGTTACAGCAGCTGAGTAAATGCTGAAATCCAGATACCTCGTTCCAACCGACCGAAATCAAAGTGGTCTGCTTTCTAGGACATTTTCAGAGACTTGTTAATGCCCAGTGACCCTACCTCTTTAGGAACCAACACAATTCCTATTGTGTGCCAGAGCCTGTGCTAACAACCCATTTCTTCACAAGGATCATCTGATCTGCAGGCCAAGCAGGCTGAGCACGGGTGTCAAAGCTGTGACCCTGAGCTGAAAATATGTGTACATTGTGGATATTTTTAGTTTGTGGGACAGCTAAGTTGGTAACAGCAAGTGTGGGGTGAACTATGTCTCAGTTTACATCAAACTTCACATCTATTTGAGGTTTATACAAGGAGAATACAGCATCAGACGCTGGGCACCCCCCCGTGAGACTATCTGGATTTTCAGTTCCTTTTCTCCAGCCCTGCAGATTCCAGGGTTTCAAGGATCACTATTCACTGGACCAGGTTTCATATGGGTCTATGGGTCTGGAGATGTGACTTACATAGTAGTGTGCCTAACCAGTACAAATCTCTGGGTTCCAGACCCAGTACTGCATGCATTGGGCACAGCCACACACACTGTGATCCCAGCACTGTAATCCCAGCACTTGGGAGGGGAAGGCAGGAGAATTAGAAGGTCAAGGTCGTCCTCTGCTACAGAGCTAGTTGAAGCCAGTCTGAGATGCTATTCAGTGCCTGACTTCTCAGGAATTGGACATTGAACTACCTGAGGACCCAGCTATACCTCTCTTGGGCATATACTCAAAAGATGCTCCAACATACAACAAAGACACATACTCCACTATGTTCATAGCAGCCATATTTATAATAGCCAGAAGCTGGAAAGAACCCAGATTCCCTTCAACAGAGGAATGGATACAGAAAATGTGGTACATCTACACAATGGAATACTACTCAGCTATCAAAAACAATGACTTCATGAAATTCACAGACAAATTGATGGAACTGGAAAATATCATCCTGAGTGAGGTAACCCAATCACAGAAAAACACACATGGTATGCACTCATTGATAAGTGGATATTAGCCCAAATGTTTGAATTACCCTAGATGCACAGAACATATGAAACTCAAGACGGATGACCAAAATGAGGATGCTTCACTCCTTCTTTAAAAGGGGAACAAGAATACCCTTGGGAGGGGATAGGGAGGCAAAGTTTAGAACAGAGACAGAAGGAACGCCCATTCAGAGCCTGCCCTACATGTGGCCCATGCATATACAGCCACCAAACTAGATAAGATGGATGAAGCAAAGAAGTGCAGACCGACAGGAGCTGGATGTAGATCGCTCCTGAGAGACACAGCCAGAATACAGCAAATACAGAGGCGAATACCAGCAGCAAACCACTGAACTGAGAATAGAACTCCCGTTGAAGGATTCAGAGAAAGAACTGGAAGAGCTTGAAGGGGCTTGAGACCCCAAAAGTACAACAATGCCAAGCAACCAGAGCTTCCAGGGACTAAGCCACTACCTGAATACTATACATGGACTGACCCTGGACTCTGACCTCATAGGTAGCAATGAATATCCTAGTAAGAGCACCAGTGGAAGGGGAAGCCCTGGGTCCTGCTAAGACTGAACCCCCAGTGAACGTGATTGTTGGGGGGAGGGCGGAAATGGGGGAGGATGGGGAGGGGAACACCCATATGGAAGGGGAGGGGGGAGGGGGATGTTGGCCTGGAAACTGGGAAAGGGAATAACAACTGAAATGTAAATAAGAAATACCCAATTTAATAAAGATGGAGAAAAAAAGGACTGCACATAAATTATATAGAAAAGGTGTGTGCCTCCCTGGAACCTGTGTGTCTGTAGAAAACACTATCCAGAGGTCACTGCTGCAGGTGATCTGACTAATCTTACATTGTCTTTGCAATATAAGTGGCAGGAAAGAGATAACAACATACAAATTATTCTAGCCCACATGCAGATTCTGTCCTGTCTTATAGGAGGACAGTCCCTCTGGGAACATTCATCCCTCTATCACCATCAACTACATGGTCCTGGGTCCCTGACTACATGGGCCTTTATAGTCCTTCAGGTCCTTTTAATCCTGTTATTACACCTGCCTGGCTTCCACAATGAATCAGATGAATGCAATATATGCTTATTTATTTACAGAGTCTTGTGTAGCCCAGGGTGGGCTTAAAACTCATGGTGCCCCCTTGAGCTTCTAATCTTCCAGCCTCCATTTCCCAAAAGCTGGGAGAGAGTACAGATGTTCAGTACCACACACAGTTTTATGTTGCAGGGGAAAGAGTGCCAGATGGGAGTGACTACCAACTGAACTTAGACAAAGCTGGGTACGGTGGTACATGTCTGTAGTTCCAGCTGGGGCAGAAGTAGCAGAGGCTCAAGAATAGCCTAGGAGAAAAAAAGGGATGGCTTGGGATATGAGAGAGAGAGAGAGAGAGAGAGAGAGAGAGAGAGAGAGAGAGAGAGAGAGAACACAAATTAAACAAAGGCTTGGTGGTCAATCAGCTATAGACCTACGAACTGACTAGTTTAATACTAGTGGAACCCACTATGTGTACAGAGTAAACCTCTATGTAAAAGGATGTTATGCCACCAGTGCATGCCCTTGAGGCGGATACTGGGACCCTGCTTCCCGGTACCCTGAGGTGAGCAGCTCTGACTTAATCACAGGCTCACTACTGTGATGCTCTGCACGTCACAGATCCATGGAACAAAATCTTGCGAAGCAAAATAAACGACTCAGACCATCTCCACAGCCTCTGACATGTGGTGCCACCTGAAACATGCCTTCAACCTGCCCATCCAGCACAGAATCCTTTTTCAAGTTAGGTTTGTTTGTTTTCTTTAAATGCATAGCCCAGGCTAGCCTCAAATACATATGTAGTGGAGGATGGCCTTGGATTCTGTTCCTTCTACCTCTCCAGTGCTTGAATTACAGGCACACATCATCATGCCTGGTTTATACAGTGCTAAGAAGCATGGAACACAGGGCCTTGTGTGTACTATAGGAATATAGTGACATACACACACACACACACACACACACACACACACACACACACACACACATGACAAAAGGGTTCAGACTGACTTCTGTTACTGCCCAGACCTTGGGAATATTGACTTCCCTCTGAACTACAGGCCTCTAGTCCACTCTGAAAGGAAAGTGGAGAACTCTATTAAATGTGACTTTGGGGACTTCAGTGTGCAGCTAGAGATGACAACCCCCCAGGATAGGTGTAGCTCAGCCTGATAGCAGTAATAGAAGCAACTGAGAGTTAACATGGAGAACACGCACACAGTGCACTGGAGAAGACAAAGGCCTCTCACTGCTCAGGAGCACCTAACATGTCAGAATAGTAGCAGGATTGGCCATCGGTACATTGCCCTCCTCTTCGTCCTCCTCCCCTCCTCCCCCTCCTCCCCCTCTTCTACTTCATTAAAGAAATGCTAATTTCAGTTTGAAGTAAAAAAAAAGAAATGAGGCTGGAAGATGGCCCAACTTGGTGAACTGCTTGCATGAGGACCTGTGTTCTATCCCCAGCACGCACATAAAAGTGCCTGGCATATGTCTGATGGCTAGCTAGCCTTACAGCCTGCGATCAATGCCCAGGACCCACGTGTGGAAAGAGAGACCCATCTGTGCAAATTGTCCTCTGACCTCCACAAATAAACTGTGCCATACGCACAGGCACGCACACATGCACACACACATGCACACACACTTGCTGAGATGTCATTTAACATCCAGGGTACTCAGAGGTGGCAATACAGAAGACATGGTACAGCCCTGGGAACTGATTCTGTTGCAGAGATAGCTCTGAGGCAACTGACTGGGCTGTCTTGGGTGCTCATCCAGGGCGCATGTGTACAATGTATAGAACTCAGTCAGATGAGATACTTCTGGGTATAAGTGGAAGTGAAAATTTCTCCTTCACTTCAATTTGTCAAAGGAGTGAATTTTCTAGGCAGGAAAATTTGGAGGGAAATCAAAGCCATTTTGCATAGAAGTTTTCTCTTGCTTCTAGAAGCCCCTAATTGTGTTTCCCTTTGCTTGACTCTGAGCACGTGCTCAACAATTTTGTCAGTGCTGTGTGTGTGTGTGTGTGTGTACAAGTGTGTGCACACATACTCAAACATGTGCCTGTGCACACACATATGCGTGTGCACGCATGTTTACAGAACATTGAGACATTGGCAGTTAAAGACAGAAGTATCCCAGGGATGGAGGTGAAGAGAGGAATAGGCATACTATTAGACTAGAGTATCTGCATCCTAAACTCAGGAGCCCCGTGATGGAGTGAGGACTAGTTTTTGTTATCCATCTGTAGATGGGTGTATATACAGAATCTAGCCTCCTATAAGTCAGCATTTAGCAGCAAGGTTTGAAGTGTCGATGCTTACTAGAACTCAGGGGATCCTTGAAAAGATGCTGTGGAGAAACGAGCCAGGCACAAAAGGTCACATATTGGATGAATTCTATTTGTATAAAAATACCCACCAGAAGGAAAAAGAGCAAAGTAGGTGCAAAGGACCTGGAGAAGGGGCCACAATGAGGCTTAGAACGAGTGGTAGGTGCCCTGTCCTACATCCAAAGGGAAGAAATGTCACCCAGGGAACTGAGGAGGGCTCGATCAATAAAATGCTTGCTGCACAAGCACAAGAATCTGATTTTGATTCTTTGAACCCATGAAAAAAGCCAGCAGCATGTAGTTCCAGTATTAGGAAGCCAAGAAAGGAGGGTCCCTGTGGCTGGCTAGCAAGCCAGTCTAGGCCAGTGAGGGACCCTGTCATATGCTCAACAACAAGATGGACAGTGTCTGAGGAAGAACCGCTGGCCTTGACCTCTGACCACCACACAGTCCTATCTCATTTCACCACATGGTCCCATAAACCTCAAAAGTCTTAAATGCTTAAACACCTGGAATATTTTATTTTATAGGGGACAAGGTCCTCAAATACAGTAATCCTCCTGTGTCAGCTTTCAAAGTACTGGAATTATAGATATGAGACACCACGCTGAGTATATAAAAGGTTGGTGTCACCTGTTTTGCCTTCTATGGTGCTAGGCACGGAGCCCTGGGAGTTCTGTATACTGGGCCAGCATACTGGGCCAGCACGCTATTCCTGAGCTACATCCCTAGCCCGAAACCTTTTCAGCACCAATATCACAACTCAAGCTGAAAATTCCATACCCAATGTGGAGTAAGAAGTCATGATCAATACAGAAAAACACTAAAAACAATGGTATGAAATGATCTGGTTGTATGTATATGGAATATATGAAACACCAATGAATTTAGTGTTTAGGCTGGGCCCTATCACCAGGGCATCTCATTATGCATATGCAAATATATGCAAACATTTCAAAATCAGCATTCAAAATACTTCTGGTTCCAGATGTTTCAGAAAAGGGATATAAAACCCATATGGATACATTCTCAACCTTTTCTCTTGTTATCATCATTTGTTATTGGGATGTCAGTCATGAACCTTGCAATAGGATAGAGAAGATTCCTTTCTTGTAATCCCACCAGAGATTCCTTTAGGGTTGAACAAATGTATTAGACTGAGGCAGCTGACATTTGCCCTGTTCTGCGAATACACTAAATGGTACACAGTATAAACTTTATGGCCTGGGGCTCTAGCCCAGCCGCAGTGCTTGCTTAGCTTGGACCAAGCCTGGGGTCTAACGAGATGTGAGAGTGCTTTGATCTCAGCACCTGAAGGGAGAGACAGGGTCAGATATTCAAGGTTGTCTTCAGCTACCTTTCAGGTTCCCAGTCAGCCTGAGACCCTGTCTCGAAAGAAGAAAGAAAACGAAAACAAAATTGTGCCGGTTAGTACTTTTAACTTGACCTGGACTAAAATCACCTAGGAAACAGGCCTCTGGGCAAGCCTGTGAGGCACTACCCGGATTAGGTTAATAGACACGGGAAGGAAAGTCTGCCTCAACTGTGGTTAATCCTGAGATTCACAAGAGAAAAAACAGTTCCACAATTTTGAGCCAGATCTGAAGCTTTAATTAACTAAACACTGACCAGGATAGATTCTGGTCAGGTCCACCCTGAATAGCAAAGCCCGTAATTCACTCCATTTCCCATCAGGCTCAATCAGGAGCAAGTGTACATCCTGACGCATTTCCTGCCTATGTTCTTCCCACCTACACGTGATCAAGCATATCTGATGTAATAATCCAGGAAGTTATCTTGCCCCTAGGCAAGTAGGATTTACTGGTTAACTTTGGCTCTTACACTCCTGGGCAGGGGCATTCCCTGAGCTGGAGTCTTGAACCCAATCAAAAGAAGGAGGTAAGGTGAGCACCAGCATCTGTCACATTCTCTGCTCTCTGATTGCAGACAACACAAGCAGCTCCACTCACGTGCCTGCTGCCTTGATGTCCTTGCCATGATGAACTGGACCCTCAGACTGCCTTGAGTTACTTTATCAGAGCAACAGAAAAAGTAACCAAGACACGAGGTCATGGTTAACTTTGTTAATCATTACCTCTGTTTATTAAAAGAGTTACGTCAACAGAAATGACTAAACTAGACAAGTCTCCCATCCAGGGAGCTTCTGGGAAATAACTAAGGTAGAACTGATCCCCAGGAAACAGGGCTGCTCAGCTCCTGGCACCTACCCCAGCTGCTGAAGCCCAGCAGACAGCTCTGCAGGACCAGTTTTCACTCGTTGTAACCACCAGGAAGAGCTCCATTGACACCTTCATAGTGTCTATCCAAAGAGGCTGAAGACAGATGGGTCTAACCTCGATGGATAGTGGGTCTCCAGATTTACACAGACCTGTAAACACAGAGAGATGACATTCTATCTCACCCTGGGAACCTGGGCATGGCAAGAACCAAATGGAAATCATTTCAGAATCTTTGCTCCTTGTCAGAATGGAAGCTCATCTTAAGAACTAAAAGTATTTCACCCCTGGAGAGAAGCCTGGTCACACCTCCAGCTTTCAGCTGTCTTCATTCCTGTTTTGACCAAAGAGCTCATTATAGACTGTTCATGAACCTCCAAAATTCAGACACTAAACCTAAACCCACCATTGAAGGAATAAGGAAGTGTGCCTTTGGGAAAAAAAAAAAAACAAAAAGCAAAACACTATGAGCTTATGAGGGCAGAGCCTTGACGGATGGAAATACTGTCTTTATAGCAAATTCCAGGAAGCAATGTTTCAGACAGTAAAGCACTTGTTGCTCAAACATCAAGATCCAGATTTGTCTCCCACACAAAAAAAAGTGTGGAGTTGTAGTCTCAGAGCTGGGGAAGTAGAGACAGGAGGATGAGCTCCTAACCGACCAGTCTACCAAACTGGTGGAAGATCCTGCATCAAAAGACAAGGTCGTAAAGGGCATGGTAGTTCATCCCAGCACTTGGGAAGCAGAGACTGGTGGATCTTAGTGAGTTCAAGGCCAATCTGGTCTACATAGATTTTCAGGCTAATCAGGGTAGCACATGAGACCTTGTCTGAAAAACTGATTTCCATTTATAATTAAAAAACACAAATAATATTTGTAGGGTTGGAATGAGAAGGATTCTGTCAGATAAAACTAAATTTCCACATTAGCACACACCCTCACACACATAAATACTTACTCACAGTTCAAACATTTCTGAAGTGATGGTCCCTCTTCTCAGCCAGTTTAGCATACACACACAATTATGAGTTTGTATGTATTTTCCCAGTGAAACTCTTGATTTTCTATGCTCCCCAGTGCATCTTCATTTTTCTGTCCATTGCATCCCTGACAGCCAACAGACAGAAGCTTTCATTCTTCCATGTTGCTGTGACTGGAAGCTGAACACTGTCTCTCTACAGGTCCAGGGCAGCTAAGGGCTTGCCCTCCACATGGCAATATTGAGAAGTTGTGTGTTGCATTCTGGAGGTGGGGGCTGGCAGGAAGTCTTTAAATCATTGGGGGTTATTTATACCTTTAGGATACACACACACACACGTGCACACACACATGCACACACACACACATTTCACACACATACAAACACACTGTGACAGTTTGAAAATGCTTGGCCCAGGGAGTGCCATTCATTATTAGGAGGCGTAGCCTTGTTGGACAAAGTTTGTCACTGTGGAGGTGGGCTTTGAAATCCTCCTTCTAGCCATGTGGGAATCAATCTCCTCCTGTTTGCTTTTGGAACAAGATGTAGAACTCTCAGCTCCTCCCATGCCATGCCTGCCTGCATGCTGCCCTGCTTCTGCTTTGATGATAATGGACTGAACCTCTAAACCTGTAAGCCAGCCCCAGTTAACTGTTGTCCTTTATGAGTTCCCTTGGTAACAGTATCTCTTCACAACAATGTAAACCCTAACAAGGTCTCTCTCTCTCTCTCTCTCTCTCTCTCTCTCTCTCTCTCTCTGTGTGTGTGTGTGTGTGTGTGTGTGTGTGTGTGTGTGTGTGTGTGTGTGTGTAATTCTAAAAACACTCTGACTAAAACAGTGCCCCACTTAGGAATTGGGAATCTGCTACCTGTGGGAACCCTCCCCAACCTCTACCCACAGTCATGCTGTCGATGTTACTGCTTCCCAACAACAGTGCCACTCCAATTTTATATTGTGTAATCTTAAAATCTCACTTCCTGCAGAAAAGTCAAGCCTTGGGAATAATGTATGTCAAAGAGATGGACAGCCAATGCAGACAATTGAGACTATGTCTTCCTTTCATGACTTTAAAGGTTTACAAAACACAATGAAATCATTTCACCTCAGCCTCGTGAATAACAGTCTCCCAATTCGGTGCCTAATGGTTGAATGAGAAGGTGCTGGATAATGTGTTAAATACTGGGCATTCAGCTCCACCAACCTAGCAGTCATTTCTAAAATAAATGTAAGTGTGTGCACATGCTTGTGGCTATGTGTGTGTGTGTGTGTGTGTGTGTGTGACAGTAGTCAACCTTACTGTCATTCCCTAGGCACTATGCATTCTGAAGCTAACACACAGTAGGCTTTACCTTCTCTACTTGTGCCTCTGAAGCTAGCACATAGTAGGCATTAATCCTGTCCAGCAAATAAATGGTGAGGGAATGAGAGGACAGTGTGGTTAGCCTATTCGGGGGCATTTATAAGCAGTGCTCTGAAAGGCTACTCCAGAGGAGCCTGTGCTTGTGTTATTTTCCAGACCGCACGTGCATGCAGAAAACATGATTGGCATGTGACAGGCACATGAGAGCCTCTGTCTATGTGAGCCTCTAGACCATGTGTGCATGAAGAAAACAGATGACTGGGATAAGGGACCACATATGCTGATGGAGGCATATTTCATTGAGCCAAGAGGAAAGAAACTAGAAAGAAAAAAAATCAAAGCAAAGCCCAAAGCTTTGGACTCTGACCTTTGAAATTGCCTCCTCCCTGCCTTGAACAGGTGGCTTACCTGAGATGCCCTCTCTTCAAATTGGCAGTTAACCTGAAATGTCCTCATTACCTCTCTTTACTTCTAGAAACTGCTTAGTTCACAGGCCAAGTACAAACATTCTTCTTTGCTGTCTGCCTAAAGTCCCCTGTGAGTACCAGTCTCTCTTCTCATCTCCTGCTTGTGCTGACACAGAGCACTGGTCTATCCCACAGACACTGTTGAGGTGTTCTTGTAACTGCAACCCCTCTCCCCATATTGTATGTTCTTTGAGGCTCCAGGCTATGTCTTGCTATTTCTGATCTCTGCAGCACACTGGGCCAGGAATAACAGACCTCTCTGGAAAGAAATTTGAAGTCAGAGAGGCCTACCATCAAGTTAAGCTCAGCCAATTACTGATTTTAAGACCTTCAGCAAGCCACACATGCCTTTAAACCCAACACTTGGAAGGCAAAAGCAGGCAGAGCTCTGTGAGTTCAAGGCCAGCCTGAGTTTCAAGACAGCCAGAGCTACATAGTCCCAAATAAATAAAAATTAAAAAAAAACAGACTTCCACTAACTTCTTTAATTTCCCTGCACCTCATTTTCCTCAGGCATAGAATGGGATTACAACCCGCCCATGTCATAAATTGCCACGAGAAGTGAAAGATTGTGAGTCCTCAGTTGAGCTCCAGGGACTGTTATTAACAAGCATTTAATAACCATTCAGATACAAAGAGCAGGGCACAGTGGCATATACCTTTACTTCCAGCACTCAGGTGGCAGAGGCAGGTAAATTTCTGAGTTCAAGGACAGCCTGGTCCACAAAATGAGTTCTATGATAGCCTGGGCTACACAGAGAAACAAACACCAAGAGTAAACACTGTTGACTTCCCCCCTTCATTTAACACATAAAAAGAATGTTTATGATTATAAAACATGACTGACCCATCAGATACAAGGGCGATGGCTCATATTTATTAATTTGATAGCCAGGAAGATAAGGCAGAAGGATCACTAAGAGTTTGAAGCCTTCCATAAAAGCAAAACAAATTCTTTAATATCAGCATCTTCCTAACTCCACATCCTTGCTTCTGTAGTAGCCATAACCTGAATTTGCTGCCTACCAGCCAGGGATAAGGAGGTGCACATCTTTTTCTCTCAGTGATTGGCCTCCTAGAGGCCAGGCAAGCTGTCTCTATCCCTAGTCAACCCTTCACACTCAAGGTCATTCCCCCTTTGCTCAAAATGGATGTCACTGGGAAGAAGGAATGTTTCAATGCTACTCAAGCACTGCTGTGTGGTCACAGCTGTCCTTCTCTGGTCCTGTTCTCCCCTGATAGCCAGTGAGACCATTTAAAATGAAAGCCAGCCTCAGTTTGTCCCTTGCTTAAAATGCTCTGTAGAGGTCTGGCATGATGACTCAGTGGGTAAAGGGTCTTGTTGCCAAGACTGACCACACCATGAGGGGAGAGAACAGACTCTTCTCCTCTGGCCTCTACATGCCATCCCCACACAGTGAATAAATGAATACATAAAATACATGGAAATCATGGCCAAGCAACATGCCTTACCATGGTAATAAGCTTCAGACTTTTCTTAAAACCATAACTACAAATATCTGGCCTGGCTCCTTCCTGACTAATCATCCGTCCTGCCCTGACTCACTGGGTTCCAGCTGCCTAAGCACCTGCCTCTTCTTCGAATACTCTGAAAGTCTTTGCATCTAGAGCTTGGATCCCTTGCTATTTGCATGTCAAATTGTCACAATATTCTTGTTATCCCATGATGCCCAAATGAGCAGTATTCCTCCCTAAAAATGCTCAGGAAACATCTATTATGATTAGAACACTGCTTAGTTATTAATCTGATATCCTCATTCCTAATGTCTTGATGTCCCCTAAATAAACCCTCCAAATAGAAGGGCCTTTGCCTTGCTCAGTACTGTATAGACATCTTTTAGAACACTGCCAGGAGTGGTGACACTTGTCTGTCATCCCAGCACTCTCATGGTAGAGGTAGGAGGATCAGGAGTTCAAGGTTATCCTTGGCTATATGGTAAATGAAAGCCAGCCTGGGTGTCTTAGTTACTGTGTCATTGCTGTGAAGAGACACAACCAAGGCAACTCTTATAAGAGCAAACATTTAATATGGCTAGCTTACAGTTTCAGTTTAATCCACTATCATCATGGTGGGAAGCATGGCAGTGTGCAGGCGGACATGGTGCTGGAAGAGGCAAGAGTTCTACATATTGATCCACAGGCAACCAGGAAAAGACTATCATCCACACTAGGCAAGGCCTGAGCATAGGAGACCTCAAAGCCTGCCACACAATGATGTACTTCCTCTAACAAGGCCACACTTCCTCTAACAAGGTCACACCTCCTTATGACCAAGCATTCAAACACATTAATCTATGGGAACCAAACCTATTCAAATCACCAGATTGGGATACATGAGATCCTGTCTCTAAACAACAAAAAATAAATGTAGTGCTTTTATAATTAAGAAGAAAAAATGATGCTAAAATAAAATGAGGAATAATACAATTATCCTCCCTAACCAAAAAATAAAAAAATAAAGGAAATGTGTCAAATCAAGGGCAAGGGTGCAGAAACCTTCCCCTCAACAGAGGTTCACAGATAGGCAGCAAGTCACACTGCTTCAAGCTCTGTGTTGTTTATTAAACCAGAGATACTGGTCAGTTAATGATCTGCTTGCTAGCCACTTCACATTCTTCGACTTATAAATAACAGTCATCTTCGAGGAGCTACTGGGAAGATTGCTGTTTGGATTGGCTGCTTTATTGCAGCCCCTCCTACCTTGGATGTCCTTGGCAATTCCCTCCTCCAACACATACTCCAGGTCAACTTTTACCCACATCCCCAACCCCAGTTCTTGATTATCCTTTAAGACATATTCAGATCAGCCAAGATACGGCCGTGACACAGACACTGTGATCTCAAATGGCACCTTGACTTCATGCCCCCCATAATTAGTTACAGTCAGTTGAAAGCAGTATTTTTATAGATCTTGCCACAGTGAGATGTCACTATACATTTTCCAACTGAGTTATCAAAAAAGGACCCCATTGCTTATGGGAAAATGGGAGGTAGAGTAGAAACACCAGGAGCTCAACTTTGAGGCCAACCTGGGCTACCTGGTAAAGGCTGAAGAAGGAAAGGATTTATAGAAGCAATTGCTTAGCATCTATTTCAAGTGAGAAAATACTAGATGGTTTCCTAGCATTCATGAGGCCCTAGTTCAATCCCTAGAAATGAAAATGGGCACAGGAGGCAGAGCACTGAAAGTGTCTTTCTGCACACAATCTGTAAAGAAGGTGGCATGGACGCAGTAATCAGTCACACATTTCAATAACCTCTGCAGATACAAGGGGCCCTGTAATGACAACCATTTTAAAGTATTTAGTTTTGTTTATTTGTGTGGGCAATTCAGAAGACAGTGTCAGATCTCCTAGAGCTAGAGTTACAGAGGGTTATGAGCTACCCAACGTGGGTGCTGGAAACTGAACTTGGGTCAAGTGCTCTTAATTACTGAGTTATCTCTCTATTCCCATTTATTCCCATTTTACAGATAAGGCAACCAGTAACAGTTCAACTATACTACACAGAGCTGGAAAGGGCATGGACTAGTTTGAACATGTTTCACCTGACTTCAAACTCCTATTCTTTAATATTTCTTTTTTTAGTTATTTGATTTTGATATGTGACCTCATATGCTAGCCTCAAGTCTCCTTGCCTCTCGGCCTTGGTACTTCAGCGTCAGGCCTGCACCTCCACACCCCACCCCCATCCTTTTCTACTGTAACTGTAGTACATCACTATGCGCATCTAAAAATTTGAGCTGATGCAGGTGGTACAGGCCAAAGAGGGTTCCAAATTCAAGTCCTACCTGGACTACTGTGTAGATTCCACACCTAAAGGACTTTCAAATACGGCTTAGTGATAGAGTGCTGGTCTAGCACTCATGTGCTGGCGTTCAATACCACAATACACAAGTAAGAATGGTAGTAGGTTAAATAAATGCTGTAGTTGAGAGACGGGATGTAGCCCAGTTAGTAGAGCATGTGCCCAGCATACACAAAGCCCCAAGTTTGAGTCCCATCATTACAAAACCAGGTTGGTGGTACATACCCATAAACTTAGGAGTAGAGGCAGGAAGATCAGATATTCAAGATCAAGAACTAATTTGATGGTTCAGAGTGTGCCTGAGTTTGATCGATAGAAGGAGAGAACTGACTTCTAAAAATTGTCCTGTGACCTCTACATGTATGCCATGGTATGTACACATACATACATGCACACGTGCACACACACACTCACACGCACACACACATATGTAAAAGCATTACAAGGTCATCTTTGGCTGTATAGCAGTTTGGAGGCCAACTTTACATGAAAGTCTATCTGTAAATAAATCATAGGACTCTAAATACTATAGGAAGCAGTTAATACAATCTCAGCTACAAACAACCAAGTCTACCATCTTTCCACTCTTCAGCTCTTTAGAAAAATCTTTAAATACACGTAGAAGTGAAGCAGAACCTTAGTAATGGGCTCTTTCCATCTTCAGTGTGTCTGGCATCACAGTACTAGCCTGGGCAGTTGTTTGACCATAACCCCAGTATTACTAATTTCTACACTTCATTAATAAATGGAGGTTCACACCTGTGGGATAGCTCTGTAAATCCCTTGTGAATTGAGAGGATGCTTACATGTAAACAAAAATTCCAAAATGCTTGCTTAGAGACAGGAATTAAGATGCCAAAACTTGTCAGAGTTGAGAATCTAAAGTGGGCCTCTGGATTCCCACTTCAAGATTTCAAATGTGAGTAGCTTAAAGAGATGGGGGTTGTTGGGAATCTGTGCCAAGGCACATAAGAAACTAATCTGGTACTGAAACAAGAAGCAAGTCTCAGAATCTTGGAGGCTTTGGACAAAGAGGATCAAGGCACCTATAGCCAGGACTCAGAAGTACAAAATTTTCAGGAACTTGTGTTGTTTAAAGTGAATTCTTACCTCAGTTTTCCCTACATGCTTGAATTTGGTCCCAGTTTAAAAAAAATGGGAAAATGAGAAGGAACTGAATGTGTTGGCACACACCTGGGTTCCAATGCTTGAGAGGACAGGCAGAAAAATTCAAGGTCATCCTTGGCTACAGAGAGCTTGAGGCCAGACTAGATTATATGAGACCATGGTGGGGGAGGGGGACAGGCAGAGAAAGATGTGGCAGGGAGAGAGGAGAGAATGCTTTAAGGGACTGCTTAACATTTCAGTTTGTTTTTGGTTTCTGTTTTGAGACAGGATCTTACTTTGTGGCCCTGGCTGGCCTAGAACTCACAGAGCTATGCCCAATATTGCAGTTTGAACTCACAGTCTTGCTCTATGCAGTTGAATGGAAAGGATGAAAGTGGTTCCCTCTACAGAGGAACCACTGAAACATAGCTGTGTCCTGAGAACTTACCTGAGCTTTGCACACACCATCTTATCAATAGTCATGCTGTAAAGAAAGCCACGTGGTAGATGATATTATTATCCCCATTTTCAAAGAGCAAAGCTAGAGGACAGAAACACACCTTATCACAAAGCGCAGAGCCCTAGTCAAACCAGGGATTCCTTGACTCCTTGGCTTCTCCTCCATGGAGACCCAACTGTCTATAAAGCATTGTGGACTGCAGGGACCAACATGGCCAATATCTGCTTATAAAATTACTGACCATTTTTTGAAACAAACCCAGGAAGGTTCTTAAAACTGTGAAGCAGTAAACCTTCATGAAAAATGTATGGAGTTCAACTAATCTGGGTCTGAATCCTGGTCCTATCATTTTCTTCTGTGTTGCCTAGCAAGCCTCCACCTCATCCATGCAAAAGGCATCACAATGCCACACAAGGTTGTAGCAGGGATAAATGAGAGGTGTTTCTGAAGTTTTCAGGACATGGCAATCTAACAATACAAGGCAGCCATGGCTGTTATTATTTTGAGCTTGTAAACCACAGATTTGCAACCTCTAGATTACCTCAAAGTGCCAAAGCCAAAGGGTTTAGGAAGGATGAAGCAAGGGAAAAGATCTGGGTGCTTTTAAGGAAAAAGAAAATGTAAGAAAGAAAGAGGTTGGAAGCATTAGAACACCCATCAGAGCAGGACTTGAACTTGATATCCAAACACAATATAGCTTAGTTATTGAGTTCATAGTTACAAGAATGGAGAAAACACACACACACACACACACACACACACACACACACACACACACACTTTCTCCTACGTGAGGATAGGAAAAGACCTTATTTACAATACTTTAAGTACATGTAACTCAGGGGCTGCTGCAAGGGAAGAGCACTAAGCCCAGAGACCCAGTCAGAGCAGGTAGCTGCAGGGGCCCTAAGAAAGCAAAAGGGCTTTTCTCCAGTTCTGAAGGCTATACCAGGGCTGCTGGGCAAGTCATACCAGAACAGGAGGCAGGGTGGAGGACATTGGGAAGCCCCTAGAATCGTAGGGACATCAGTGGCTTTAGACTCTTCAGATAGCCTCCACTGTTCGCAGAGTTTCAAGTATTGTGTCCAGCAAATTGAAAGCAAAAGTCTTGGATTCATTTAGAGATGTTTGTTGATACCAAAACACCTAAGAGAGAACCGGTGATTGCAGAGGTCTGCTTCAAAACCACCTCCAAGAGCTGAACCAAACCAAACTGGATCATTGAGTCAAGGGCTAACAGAGGTGGGGAGGAGGGACGACAGAGCGCTAACATTGCCCTGGCTTGCTCTTTCACCTCTCCTCTGACCTGGGAGGAGGTGGGAAGATGCTGGGATTTCAGCTATGCCCTGAACCTCAAGACATAAAGAGGATTCTGACACTCCCCCATCTCTGTATGTGGGCGCTTTCCAAGCTGCCCTTGGCTCCTGTGCCCTCAATCATCCCAACACTCCAGCATCCCTCCTCCTGGGATGCGGGAAAGGTGGTCCTTCTCAAAAGCAGCCTCCAATTGCTTGATCTTGGACTCCTTAGTCCAGCTCAGCTGGATTCCTAGCTTAGCTGCCTCGGGATTTCCAAAGGAGCCTCCGGAGCAGCCCAGCCCTGGAGGGTCCTCTCTTTTGTTTGTAGGGAGAATATTGCTACTGTGCAACACTGGAAGCCCTGCTGCGGGGGCGCTTCCCCAGTCTGCTCGCCCGCGTTCTGGTCTGCTCTAGGGGGCCTCAGTTCAGCAAGAGAGTCCCCAACTGTCCCCACCCGTTCCCTGCCCGAACACTCACTTCCCAGTCCCTCCGCTTTCCATGCTGTCTCCTCCACCGCCCCATAGCGCCTCAGAGGCTTCTCGGCTTCCAGATGAACAGACAGAGATTGCTTTAACTCCATTGTTGATCCCCGCGAGCAGGTCCAGGGGTCCGTTTCACTCCATCCCTGCTGAAGGCTGCAGGGAGGAAGGCGGCTCAGAATGGCAGTATTTTAAGGGGCAGGGCGTTGCTGAGGAAGCTGCTCCATCTCTTCAATCTCCAGCACCCGAAAACGCCCAACTGGTACCCAGGATGGGGGAGGGATGCATAACACATGCGCAATGGAGGCTGGAGGGGGGAGGAGGTTTGGGGACTGGGTAGGGAGAAAGAGGGACAGATGATAAACTCTCTAGAGCAACAAAAGCAAAAACAACTAAAATAAAATCACCCCCAAATGAAGCAAGAATAAGGCACCTGCCCACATTGAAGCCAGTAGATAAGCTTTGTGTGGATGGATCTAGCACTGTGGGTGTCTTGGGATCTGTTAGA